>NW_027514393.1:0-600000 GCF_048772815.1 Callospermophilus lateralis | reverse complement strand
AGAGTGTCTCATGCAACAGCAAGGGGTTAATTGGGGGTCCAGCAAGCTGGGGCTCAGAGCTCACATGAATAGAGCAGAGAGCCCTAAGAACAGCTTAAGCAGAGCTTATATACTTTCCTTGGAGAGGGCAGGGACGGAAATTTATTGATGGGTCACAGCGAGTGGGCGGTTAGTGTGAAAGTGGGTGAGGGAATACATTCTGCAATTTGGCAGTTGGGGACAGCACAATCTGGGAACAAGATTACAAACAGTTCTCAAGATTTCAACAGTGTTTTGTTAAGCATACAGAAAAACAGGAAGTTACAAGTACCTTTTTTATTAACCTTTCATTCCCCACTTCTTCTTCTTGCTTTTTTTAATCATAAAAGTGATTATTGGGGCGTGTCACATTCTATGTCTGCTAGTGGGGTATTACCATAAGTTTAACTTGTCCAATTTGAGCTTGGAGTAAAGAAATTACATGGTTGAGCAAACAGGGTTTTATAGTTAGAAATAATATGAAGATTATTATTGGACAGGCCAGGGTTGATAAAAGCGTAGATAACCAGGGGGACTGTGTGAACCAAGACTCAAACCACCCTTTTTGGGCCTCTCTCTCTCATTGACGCTTTTCAAGGCATCCTTTTATTTTACTCATAGGTTTTTTTTACAACCTCAGTATGGTCGACATCAGAACAACATTCTTATATCAATGCAGCACAAAGGCCCCCTTCTCTCATGAAGAGGAGGTCCAACCCTCAACTGGTGTGTAAAACAAATTCAGATACAGATGTTAAAGATTCCTGCAAAGCTGTGATGGAGGTTTCTATTATCTTTAAGTTTTTTTCTCTTGTTGCTTCTATTTGGGTCATTTGTTGTGTACCATGGAGCAGGGCAGTGGTTCCTGTGATTACCCCTGCCGCAACTCCAATTCCTAATATGATGGCTAAAGTGAGGGATATATGTTCCCAGTGGAACCGGGTTGTATGCCCCCCTGTTTGAACTTCAAATGAACCTGGGTCATTATAGAGCAATCTGGGACACATCTTCACCATTACACAATTAATCAAATCTGTTGACCATTTCATGAAAACATAAACAATGTTTAAGTATACAGAATTATACTGTTGTAGGGACGGACAAGGCACGGCACTTAAGATAGCACCAAAGACAGGGAAACAGTCCTATTTGGTTGCAAAAGGATTCAGAGGGCATTGCTTCTGTTGTAATCAATTAACTCCCTGAACCCCAAGTTTAGGTAGTTTCAGAATTTTGTACCCAACATGAAAGAGAAGAGACTCAGAAGTTCACAGTCTGCAGAAATTCAAAAAAAGAAGCTTTTTTTTTCTGTTTTCTCCTCTATTGTGGTCAAGTTAACTTTTCAAGGACACCTGGGAGGCAGAGAGCTTATTTTTTTTCCTTTTCTTTTATCCCCCTGCCAACTGTTACCATGGAGCCCAGTTTGTAACATTTTATCTTAGAAATGTAGCCATCTCTGTGAAGCCCCAGCTCAAGGCCAGAGGCCTTTTTCACACATTCTGTGAAAAACTATTAAGGGGGTTTCTAGCTTAGGAGTGCTGATTGTTCCAGCCAGTAGCCAAGTAGAACAGGGCAACAGAAAAAGAGGAAGTTAATCTACACTGAACTCATTTATAGAGACTCTTTTGCTGAAAGTCCTAAAGTCAGCCATGGTGAAGACTTCTGGAGAAGTTCAGTGATGATTTTTCTGTGGGCTTGGTACAGAGGGGGAAGACGGGGAAGGCGGGGGGTGAGAGCAGCTCCATGGATCTGAGAATAAGGAAGGAGAAATGTAAAAGAATAATGGGAAAGGGTTTTGGGATTTTCCTAGCAACATAAATTGTGCAGTAGAACCGGTAGAGCAGAAAGGAAGACAGGAGTGAGTATCCCAAAAAGCCTGTGAGGGACTTTAAATTCTAAGTAACCTGTTTTCAGTGATGACAAAGCAACTTTAAAGGCCATTTTCATTACATCTTCGATAGGGGTCTGAGGGTTCTCCTAAGCTGGTTTGAGCTTTGGGTTAGGTGGTAAGAGGATCTGGTGGGACCCGGTGTGGGCACTGACAGGAAAAGAGAGAAGTGAGTGGGTGGATGGGTACCTCAGTACCTGCTACCTCAGCAAGGGGGCAATGCTCTGAGAACCGGCAGAGGTTTCGGTTTTTGATCTAGTAATTGGAGAAGAGAAATCAGGTTTGCTGAGGTGGGACTGACAGCAGAGAGTATGGAGCAGAAGGCTGAGTTTGAGGAACTATTGGAGAAGCATAGTTCAGCATGTGAGCGAAAGAGGAAAAAGGCCTTCACATAGGGGAATTTCCTTTCACCCTTTTGAGCACTTGCAGAAGTTAAAAAGGTCACACAGAATTTGAGGATCTAGAGACTCCTCTGGGGGCCATCAGTTTGGGTTGTCTAAGTGGTAATATGGCCAATGAGGTGTACTGAATTTGATGAGGATTTTGGGTTCCACCAGGTAGCCCCTGTATGCTCAAATCCCCATGACTTACAGAAGAAGTCGGCTTTTCCCCCACACAGCCATGGCGGTTTGTGGCTTTGATAGTCTGCCGGGCAAACATACTAATATAGGCTAGCCAACCTGCATCTGGCTTGCCTGTCCCTACAACCATAATGTTTGTTTCCATTATCTATGGTACGGAAAGGATTTAATGGAATTTTAATGGGATCCTCTTCATCAGGGATATTCTAATAGGAAAGACTTATAGCCAGCTGACAAATGTCTGGGTGGAGAGATGGCCACCAGGTCCCTAAGGGGGCTGTATGCAAGATAGACCATACTTCTTGTCTAGTAGGATTTGTGATCAGCCATCGCTGCTGAAGGGGATGATGAGCGTTAGGACTACGGGTGGCCAAGGAGAGAGTCTATAGCCTTACCCACGTGGCGAATATGCAATTTGAAAGGGTTAACAGTCTTTTCCAGTTTCCAGCCAGAGTCTGGACATGGCACAGGCTTGAGATGAGAGGCATGGATGCAGGAAGTGATTCCCTCTACTTTTACTGGTGTAGGTGCAATAAGTAGCACCTGGAATGTTCCTTTCCAGTGGGGTTCCAGGGATGACACCTGATGTCATCTTATTCAGAGGAAGTCTCTTTCTTGATATCAACGTGGATTCCCCTCGTCCCCAGGTTGGAAGCCAGTAGCCACCTGTTTCCACAGGTATAGCTGAGTTCTTAAAAGAGATTTAAGTCTGTCAAGCAAGGGTGTGTGGAAGGGATCCTTAGGTCTTAGAGTCGGGGTTAGGTCTCTTAGTGGAGGAGGGGCCCCATAGAGAATTTCATAGGGGGTGAGGTTACACAAAGAAACAAAGGGAGTATTTCTTGCATGAAACAGTGCATAAGGCAGGAGCATAGTCTAATCTTTTATGCCGGTCTCTAAGCTTAATTTCGTTAAGGTCTCTTTAATGGTTCTATTTTTTTTTTATGTGTCCTGAGCTCTGGGGTCTATAAGCGCAATGTAAATTCCAATTAATCCCTAGGGTCCTGGCTAACCCCTGATTTTCCTGGCCCATGAAGGCTGTTCAATTATCAGACCATGTTACATTAGGCAGGACGTGTCTTTGATAAATATCTTTCAGGATCTTCTTGACCACAATTTGTGCCGGTTTTCTTTTCTTTCTTTTTCTCTTTTTTTTTTTTTTTTTTTTTTTGGTGGGAAAGGCTTCAATCCATCCTGAAAATGTATCTACAAAGAATAGGAGATATTTAAGCCCATACCTTGCTGGCTTAATTGCAGTAACGTCCACTTCCCAGAATTGTCCTGGTCTGGTTCCTCATAGGTGCTTTCCTGCAGGAAGCTTGGAAGGGTAAGCATTAACCAATTGACAGAACTGACAGGCTTTTGTTATCCATTCAATTATTTCCTTTCACTGTGAGTGAGTTAGTCTAAAACTCTGTTCTTGATCCTACAGTAATGCCTGCAGTTTTTTTGAACCAAGTTGATTGAGTTGATGTACATTTTTAACGTAGTGTAGGGCTTTCTGAAATTGCAGCCTGGGCTCAGTGAAGTTGAGGAGTTCTGTGTTAGTGTTCTTAGATGTTATCAAAAGCTTGCTGGTGATCAAGGGTCCATTGGAATTGGGCATTCTCATTTAACAGCTGGTATAAAGGAGGAGCCAAGAACACAAACCCAGGTCCATAACCTGCTAAAGCCAGCAGTCCCAAGAAACTCTCTATGTTGTCTCCTGTTAAAAGGGGGTGGTATCTGCACAACGGTTTGTTTCCTGGGCTCAGTGAGGGATCATTTACCACGCCTAAGGGAATACCCCAGGAAGATTACTTCTTGCAGGCAAATTTGGGCCTTTATGTCCGAAGCTCTCTACCCGAGTTGAGCAAGCTCAGATAATAGTGCTTGGATCTCAGACTCACAGTTTTCTTTGGTGTTGGCTGCCAGTAGCTGGACATCCACATTTTGAAGCAGAATGACTTCGGGGTGCGTAGTTCTGAAGTTGTTGAGATGTCTGTGAAGGGCTTCATCAAAGAGAGTGGGGGAGTTTTTGAACCCCTGTGGGAGTCTAGTCCAAGTTAGTTGACAAGACGTTCCGGTTTCTGGGTCTATCTACTCGAAAGCAAACAGCAACTGATTATCTTTATGCAGAGGCAAGCAAAAGAAAGCATCTTTAAGTACAGAACAGTATACCATTTTCACTCGGCCACAGCAAAGAGGTTATTGGGGGTCCAGCATGCTGGGGCTCAGAGCTCACTTGAATAGAACAGAGAGCCCTGAGAACAGCTTTAACAGAGCTTATATACTTTTCTTGGAGAGGGCACAAAGGAAAATTTATTGATGGGTCAGGGCGAGTGTGCGGTTTGCATGCACCCGGGTGAGGGAGTATATTCTGCAGTTTGGCAGTTGGGGACAGCACATTCTGGGAACAAAATTAGTAAAACAGTTCTCAAGATTTCAACAGCGGTTTGTTAAGCATACAGAAAAACAGGAAGTGACAAGTGCCTATTTAATTAACCTTTCACCAAAGCAAAATGGAAAGTGAGCATGGATTACTAAAAACAACCATGTCCAGGTTGCCTAATGCTCTCAAATGTCAAACCTATTGGAGGCAACATATGTCTTTTTTCCTAAGATTATATATTCAACTTCAACCATGTTGAAAATGTCTAACCCTATTACATTATACTTTGCCTGATTTCCTAATGTCTCTCTTGATATCTGCTTTCCTACATATTTTCCCCAGTTCATCATTGTGACTGACTCTTCATATGTGCTCATATTTACGTTCACTCTCTACCCAAAACCCTATTGCTAATGAAACTTTCGTCCAAATCCTATATTCACTCTTTTTTTCTAAACCTACTGACTACCTTCCTAATCCTGCCGACTATTCCTTTTTGACTGGATGTTCTCTAGGACATTTAATCATCCAAGGTACAAGGTCCTCTGCCATTGCACATCAATTTATCTGAGATATCTGTGCAGAACATAATTCAAAGCTAAGTATCTCACTAAAGGGCCCAATGCCCTTCAGGGCTTCAAATCGTACCTAGATTTCAGGTTTCCTACTTATATTTCACCTATATATTCTTGTGAATATCGCAGGTTCCCAATACCATTATTCATCCCGCAGAATGTTTCCTAACCCAAATAGAATATGTTATTAACCCTAACCATACACTGTTCCCTGAATCTAACTTCACAAAAGAGCAGGGACAGAGTTGGTCTTACAATTCAGGAATGTAGGGGATCTTCCACCTGCTGAGAACCTCAAAGTTTGATGCAGAAATGATCCCTAGAGAAGATGTAGCAGCTATGAAGGACCTGAGAGAGCAAAAGTCATCTTCCATGGCAAACCACCTGTTCAGGATGAAGTGATGTGTCTGAATCAGCCTCTCTCCTACTGATATAAAGAAGATGGATCAAACCAACCCTGTGTGGAGAGCTTCTCCTGAGTGTCTACGGTTGATATACCATTCTAACTTCTGAAAGTGTCACAGGAAGTAGGGGCAGCCTCCATCTCAACGGACCCTTGGAAACAAGTGTTAGGACAAAGTGGTTGCCAAGGCAGTGACCTCATTCCCTTCCTGTTGGAATTGACCTACCTCACTTCTTTGGTGATGTAACTCTCTGAACTTGGGATCCAGGAAGCCAGGGACACAGATCCAGTCCCAGTCCCATTCCCAGTGGACTTACTTGTTTGGATTTGCCAAAGAGAGAGTCTGTCTCTCTTGGTACTTAATGGTTTGAGGATAACAAAATGCAAGTAGAGCTCTGAAGATGGGCCTTTAATGAGAAAGCATGTAGTGGTCAGCACAGGCTCCATACAACTTCACAGAGATGGACAAGAAGACCAGACCTGACACAGGACAGGCCATTTTGGGGGAACATAGTATGGCCCACCAGTCAGAGGACACTCTGGATAGTTACAGACTTACTTGGGGGAAGGAGGTGACTTTTTGAGTGTGGGTGTGAGTTTGTGGTTTTGTCTCATGTTTTGAGAATAGGTAGGAAAGGCGGTTTGTTTGGTTTAGAGTGGACTGTTTCTAGAAAGTCCTTTGACAAGGCGAGTGTGTCTGTGTCTGTGTATCCCACTGTGTACTTGGTTGTACACATTAGAAAACAGAATAGATCAATGGATGTATCCTGTCTAGTAGAAAGCTTCCCAGCATTCATCCTGCCCATTTTAGGAAAGGACTGCTGGTTGCTTTTCGATGGGCAACACCCACTATCTTCCTAAGTTCCAGTTTTCTTCCTGAATTCTGGCCACTCTCCAGAATAGGCTCATGGTTTTTTGTCCAAGATATGTACCACATCCAAGCTCTGTGACATGGCCATGTACTGGATAGCTGAAGGGAATTGCAAGCATCTCAGAAAACTCAGATATCATTGTGACTAGTAAAGTCTCAGTGGAGAAACCCTGCATTGGGATTTGCTGACTTATTGTTCTGTTATCCTGAATTCAGGAAGGTCTTTGCCTCAGGCCACCCCTTTGTGAATTTTGAAGAAAACAGTTTTCAAATGGAAGTGAATCGGCATCACCTGTGGCTCTTTGCTTAACTGCTTTGGAAAAGTATGTGTCTGAATCAGCCTTGTGGCTCTGTGTGAGGCTGTGGCTTAGATTATCAGCGCCTGATGTATCTAAAGAAAGATCCAATGTGTGCATCCAAAACCAAAATGGCAAAAAGATCAGTCATTGTGGATGAAGTCTCTCGCCTTCCTCTGTAAGTTTCCTGACTTCCAACAAGTGAGAATAGGGATCCTTTGGCTCAAATGAGTTCTTTAAAGCGCTGCAAAGTTGCTTTGGTTTCCTAATTACTCCAAATCACATAAGGAATCTAAACCTGACAGTCAGTAGGCCTCAAATTGGAGAAGCAGAGCAGTATTAAAGGAAGAACTATGTGATCAATCCTGGTTCACAGGAAGGGTGTTCAGGCCACCCTGAGGTTAGGCAAATGACGGGCAAGGGATCTTATTTTGGACACTCTCTTGGGCTGCGCCATTCATGGAAACCTCTAGCCAAAGGGTATAATGAGTGTATATATGTAAGAAGATGAGTGCCATATGAGAGTGTTTTGGTTATAATTGTGGTCATTTGTGTGGCGGTTGGAAGAGATGACTGGGTCCACCTGGTCTTGAACACTGGTGTGATTACCCTCAGAGGCTGAGTTCTGAAACTTACCTCAGAGAAGTAATTGCTTTGGAAAGACATGTGTCTTAATCAGGCTATTGGCCCTGTGTGAGGCTGTGGCTTAGATTATCAGCAACAGACGGATCAAAAAAAAAAGATCCCATGTGTGCATCCAAAACCAATATAGCCAAAAGAGCAGTCATTGTGAATGAAGTCTCTCACCTTCCACTGTAAGGTTCTGAAAGAATAAAAGAAATTGAAATTGAAATGTAAAGAACCAGGTTTTGTAAAGTTTCCAAGCTGCGCTCAGAACCTGAAATTCCTGTGGCAGTTAAGACAATTCCTGGAACTGCCCATTAGATGTGTGTTGAAATCTTCCCTGACCACCTAGTTACTTAACAACCCCTTCTCAGAAGCCGTGCATCTCACCACGTATACATCTCAGGGCTTCAACCAATCAGTTTAAATGTGTACCCCTTCTCAGGGCTGACCAATCACCCCCTGCCCCAACTTTTCCCGCCAATGAATGTGCTAATCATGTTTTAGAGTTGTTATTTGATTTTCCCGTGGTACATGATGATTTCCTAAAGGAGGCTATGATGTATGTAAAGTCGCTGAGCTCTCTAAAGAATGTATATAAACTCTGCTCAAGTTGTTCTCGGGGCTCTTTGTTCTTTGCTCCTCTGAAGGGAGCTCTGAGCCCTAGCATTCTGGACCCCCAATAAACACTTTGCTGATGCATGAGAAAGCCTCTTTGTTGTCTTTTCCTTTGACGTTCGCAGCACCTTTTCATCTGGAGGCCCCAGGTGAGATATCCGGCAGCGGTGGACGGAAGACCTTAAGGGACTCCTTTCAGGGTAAGTAAGGCGCCTCTTTCTGGTTTTGGGTTTCAGGCTAGGGTGTGGCAAAATGGCTGTTGGTGAAGAGCATTAGCTCTCTCCTATGGTGTGACAGACGTGTCACAGAGCCAAGGTCACGTCCCTGAGGGACACTCCGGAGGACTAGGGAATTCAAGGAATAGTAGTTTCCTCAACTCGGTTATGTTTTGCTTCAGGATTCGATTTGCCAGCCCATCAGGTTTTGCTGGTAACTCAGTTTTGGTCATTGTTCTGAACTCATGTTGAGTTTACTGTCTGTCTTTATTGTCTAACCCATCAATATTTGCCAGTTACTCTGTTCTAATCTTTGTCATGGACTCATGTTAAACGTTTACTGTTTGTCTTTGTCTGTGTTGTGTTTGTGTCTTCACTGTCCCTGTTTGAGTAACTCCCACTATGGGACAAAGCACTTCCTCTTCTCTGTCTCTGACCCTTGATCATTGGACTGATGTCCGCTCAAGGGCCCAGAATCTTTCTTTTTCAGTAAAACACCGTACCTGGCAGACTCTCTGTGCTTCAGAATGGCCCATCCTCGAATTCGGATGGCCCCAGAAGAATCCTTCCACTTTCATCTAATCCGAAAATTCAGAGATATTGTCATTCAGCCGGGGCCACGTGGCCACCCATATCAACAGCCATATACTCCTTCCCCCACATTCCTATCATTCAAACTTTCCGCTCCTCTCCCTCTTCCTTCCATTCTCCCTGAGTCACAAGACTGGACACTCCACCCACTCCTTATCATCTACTCTCCCTCCCCAACCCCCAACACAGTTCCTGATGATCCTCCCACCGCTGACTCAGCCTCTCCACTGCTAGAGGCAATTGGGCCAGACCCAAGCCCTCCAGGGGACTTCCCCGCAGCAGCAGCAACCCCTCCTCCCCTGGAGGAAGCTGGGCAACCTAAAGAAACCCACCGGCGACGGATAATAGAAAACTCAGAAGCCCCTGTGATGCTCTCTCTCCATCCCTATGGGCCTATGAACGGACCCAACTGGGACCCCAACACCTTTGAAGGTAGGAAGCATCTGTCCACTTATTGCCGGGCTCTAATAGCGGGTCTCCAAGTGGCCGCCAGAGAGCCGACCAATTTGGCCAAGGTAAGAGAGATTATCCAAGGGCCTAATGAGTCTCCCTCTATGTTTCTGGAGAGAATTATGGAAGCATATAGAAAATATACTCCTTTTGATCCTCAGGCAGATGACCAAAAGGCATTTGTTACAATGGCCTTTATTGAGCAGGCTGCCCAAGATATTAAGAGAAAGTTACAATGTCTAGATGGGTTACAAAATACGACCTTAAGAGATTTAGACAGAGAAGCTGAGAAAGTATAAGATATATATTATAAGTATATATTATAAGTATATAAGAATATTATAAGAGAGAAACTGAGGAGGAGAGGGAACAGAGGAGTGAGAAGGAAAGGGAACAAAAGGAGGATGAAAGGAGCAAAAGGCAGACAAAAGCATTGGCTAAGGTTTTCTTCACAGTAGCAAATACGCCAGAAATTAAAAAGCAGGGAGTCAGAAAGGGATACTTGGGCCCACGCCAAAGGCTGTACCTGGCCTCAGATCAATGTGCCTACTGTAGAGAAAAAGGACACTGAGTCAAAGAGTGCCCCAAAAAGAAGAAGCCACGGCAGCCCGCCATGCTGACTCTAGAAGAGGACTAGGAATGTCAGGGCTCGGATCCCCTCCCCGAGCTCAGGGTAACATTTGAAGTGGAGGGGACTCCAGTGAACTTTGAAGTGGATACAGGAGCAGTATACTTAGCCCTTAAGGCTTCACTGGGCCCCATATCAAATTAATGGTCCCTAGTTCAAGGGGCTAATGGCACTACATATCGGGCTTGGACAACTAAGAGGATTATGGAAGTAGGAAAATGAAAAGTCCACCACTCTTTCCTAGTAATCCAAGAATGCCCAGCCCCATTGATGAACAGGGATCTGCTTACCAAACTCGGGGCTAGAGTAACCTTTAACCCTGATGGTCCCCAAGTGGTTGTTCTAAAACCTTCAGTAAAAACTCCCATAGTCACAGAATTGACATTGTCTGTAGAAGATGAACATCAACACTTCGTGCCCCCTAGGACTGATCAAAGAGGCAAACTACAACAGAAATGGATAAAAGATTATCCTAATGCCTGGGCAGAAACTGCTGGGTTAGGTCTAGCCATAAAACAACCTCCAATAGTAGTAGAATTAAAAGCCTCTGCCTCTCCAATCAGTGTTAAACAATATCCTCTAAGCAAAGAAGCTAAGGATGGGATAAGTCCCCATGTTCAGAAATAATTGGCCCTTGGTGTCCTAAGGCCCTGTCAATCAGCCTGGAATATCCCCTGCTACCAGTAAGACAGCCAGGAACTAGGGACTACAGTTCTGTTCAAGACCTAAGAGACATCAACAACAGAGTTCAGGACATTCACCCCACAGTACCCAATTCATATAATTTGCTTAGCACTCTGAATCTGGATCGGGAATGGTACACTGTGCTGGACTTAAAAGATGCTTACTTCTGCTTGCCCCTACATAAGGACAGTCAGTTGCTGTTTGCTTTCGAGTGGATAGACACAGAAACTGGAACATCTGGCCAACTAACCTGACTAGACTCCCACAGGGGTTCAAAAACCCCCCACTCTCTTTGATGAAGCCCTCCACAGGGACATAAATGACTTCAGAACTGCACACCCCGAAGTCACCCTACTCCAATATGTGGATGATCTGCTACTTGCAGCGGACACCAAGGAGAACTATGAGTCTGGGACCCAAGCACTATTATCCGAGCTTGCTCAGCTTGGATATAGGGCTTCTGCCAAAAGGCCCAAATTTTTCAGCAAGAAGTAATCTTCCTGGGTTATTCTCTTAGGGGTGGCAAATGATGGCTCACTGAGAACAGAAAACAAACCATTGTGCAGATACCACCCCCATCTAATAAGAGACAACTCAGAGAGTTTCTTGGGACTGCTGGCTTTTGCAGGTGATGGATTCCTGGGTTCGCCTCTCTGGCTGCCCCTTTATACCCGCTGATAAAGTGGAATGCCCAATTCCAATGGACCCCTGAGCACCAACAAGCTTTTGATAATGTCAAAAAAAGGTGCTGCTATCTGCTCCGGCCTTAGCACTCCCAGATATAGATAAACCCTTCACTCTCTACATCGAGGAAAAGAAAGGAATAACACGGGCAGTGTTCACTTAGACTTTGGGACTTTGGAAAAGGCCGGTAGCATTCTTATCAAAAAAACTGGACCCAGTGGCTACTGGGTGGCCCTGTTGCTTAAGAGCTATAGCAGCGGCAGCGCTTCTAATAAAAGATGCTCATTAATGAACGTTGGGACAGAAGCTAACCATTATAGCCCCCCATGCCCTGGAGAGCATCATCTGTCAACCTCCAGAGAGGTGACTATCAAACTCCAGAATAAACCACTACCAGAGCCTCTGGATTAGCAAAGACAGAATAACTCTTGGACCTTCTGCTCCACTCAACCTGGCTGCCAGAAGAATCATCAGGACCTGTTGCTCATGAGTGTCAACACATACTGGCAGAGGAAACCAGTATAGGACGAGACTTGTAGGATCCAGCCACTGCCTCACCCTGAAGTCGTATGGTTTACGAAAGAGAACAGCTTCCTCCAAGATGGAATGTGGCAGGCTGGAGCAGCAGTAGTTAGCAAAACTAATGTCATCTGATCCTCTGGTCTCCCAGAAGAGACATCAGTCCAAAAGGCAGAACTGATTGCCCTTCCGAAAGCATTGGAACTAGCAACAGGCAAAAGGGCCACCATATACACTGATAGCTGCTATGCAGTTGGCAATGCTAATGTGCACGAAGCTATTTACCAGCAAATGGGGCTATTAACCTCCACTGGGAAAAAAATAAAGAACAAATTTGAGATCCTCCACCTTCTCTCAGCAGTGCAGGGCACTAAGGAACTAGCTATAGTGCACTGTCCAGGGCACCAGAAGGGAAACGACCTCGTTGCACTTATAAACAGAAGGGCAGATGAGGAAGCTTAATTTGCAGCCCTAAACGGAGTGACTCTGTTAACTTTTTCCACACCAGGGGGATCAACATTCAGGAGACTTGGCCACACTGGAACATTCAGGCAACTTATCATCTGAGGAGACAGATACAGAACTCTGGGACGCTACAGAGCCAAGTTTACAATTTCAAAAAGCCCACCTTTATGTCAAAGACGTACACTAGCTCACCCACTTAAGCTCAAAGAAGATATAGACACTCTTAAAGGACCGAAGAAAGGATTTATTATTGACTGACTTACAGAGGAAAGAAATAGCTTAGCAGGTGACTAGAGCTTGTCAAGTCTGCCAATTAGTTAATGCTTACCCATCCAAGCTTCCTGCAGGAAAGCGCTTACGAGGAACCAGACCAGGACAATTCTGGGAAGTGGACTTTTCCTGAAATTAAGCCAGGAAGGTATGGACTTAAATATCCCCTAGTCTTTGTAGATACTCTTTCAGGATTGGTTGAAGCCTTCCCCATGAAGAAAGAAACGGCTCAGACGGTGCTCAAAAAGATTCTAGAAGACATTTTTCCAAAGTTCGGCCTGCCTAAGGTAATAGGGTCCAATAATGAACCGGCATTCCTTGCCCAGGTAAGTCAGGGATTCACCAGGACCCTGAAGATTAATAGGAAGTTACATTGTGCTTATAGACCCCAGAGCTCAGGACAGGTAGAAAGGATGATTAGAACCATCAAAGAGACTTTAACGAAATTAAGCTTGGAGACCGGCATAAAAAATTGGAGTATGCTCCTGCCTTAAGCACTGTTTCGTGCAAGAAATACACCCTCTGGCTCTTTGTGTAAACTCACCACTTATGAAATTCTCTATGGTGCCCCTCCTCCAGTAAGGGACCTAACCCCAACTCTGAGACTTAATGATTCCTTTCACACCCCCTTGCTTGACAGACTTAAATCCCATGAACAAACACAGCACCCAGCGATACCTGTGGAAACAGTTTTCCACTGCTTATCAGCCTGGAGACGAGGGAACCCCACATCGATATCAAGTGGGAGTCTGCGTCTACGTGAGACGTCATCAGGTATCATCCCTGGAACGCCGCTGGAAAGGACCATACCAGGTGCTGCTTATAACACCTACAGTGGTGAAAGTGGATGTAATCACTTCCTTCATCCATGCCACCCATCTCAAGCCTGCGCCCTGTCCAGCCTCCGGCTGGAAACTGGAACAGACTGGTAACCTTCTCAAGTTGCGTGTCCGTCGTGTGGGTAGGGCTATGGATTCTTCCCCTGATCACCAGCAGTCCTAATCCCCATCAGCCTGTTCAGCAACAATGGCAAGCTATAAATCCTACTGGCCAAGTAGTGTGGTCTATTTCACATACAGCTCTCTTATGGACTTGGTGGCCATCTCTCTACCTGGACATTTGTCAGCTTGCCATAGGCCTCTCTGACTGGGATCTCCCTGACATAGAGGACCCCACACAGATTCCACTCAAACCCAAACCAGGGCAACATAGACCACCTTACCCCATGAATTATGGATATCATCTTCCCCAGCTCAGGTGTAAACTAGCCAGTCTTGATTTTTATGTGTGCCCAGCTGATTTCCAAAGTCGCAAACAGGCCCAAACCTGTGGAGGACCCAGTGACTTTTATTTTAGATCTTGGGGTTGTGAACAAACGGGAGCTACATGGTTGAACCCAAACTCCCCAGACAGTATCATTCAGGTAGGAAAAAATGACACCTGGTTTGATCCCAAGAAATGTGCCGCTAGCCAAGTTGTGTCAAAAACTCGCTGTGGAAAGAATAGTCTATGTTACCCCCTCAATATAACTTTCACTTCCAAAGGAAGGGGCTACCTCAGAACAACATGGTCTATGGGAAATACGTGGGAAATGCGATTCTATATTTATGGCCCTCGTTATGACGTTGGTCACTGGTTCACCATCCTGCTTAAAAAGGAAGAAAATCCCACAGCAATAGGGCAAAATCCCCTCAAGCCAGGAATTAAGCCTCCAAAACCTCCCATGCCTAGATCTACCAGAACCCCTCTACCATCTCATACTTCCCAGTTTCCATCTTTGCCTACTTCCCTAGTCCAGAGTACAGCTGACTCCTGCCCCTGGGAACTAATTAAAGGAACCTTAATTGTACTGAACTCCACACAGTCAGAACTCCTTGCATTTCAACCCATGTATTTGACAGCTCTGTAAATTATCGTGTAATGGTGCAGATACTCCCCAGGGTGCTTTATTATGATGCAGAATCATTTTAAGGTCTACTAGGGGGACAAACAACCTGATTTTGCTGGCATCCAGTGTCCCTTACTCTAGCCATCCTATTGAGGATAGGAACTGCTGCAGGAGTGGGTATGGGAACAGCTGCTATGATCCATGGGTCACAACAAATGGCCTGATAAGAAACAGCAATAGATCAAGACTGGAAGACATTAGAGACCTCCATCACAGTGCTGTAGGAATCCTTTAACTCTCTCTCTGAAGTTGTTTTACAGAACAGGTGAGGATTAGACCTCCTCTTCATGAGGGAGCGGGGCGTCTGTGCTGCACTGAGAGAAGAATGTTGTTTTTATGCTGACCATAGTGGAGTTGTAAAAGAATCCATGAGTAAATTGAGAAAATGCCTTGAAGAGCGCCAGAGAGAAAGGGAGATTCAACAAGGGTGGTTTGAGTCATGGTTTACCCAGTCCCCCTGGTTAACTACACTCCTATCAGGCTTAGCTTGACCCCTGATCATCCTTATGGTGTTGCTAACTTTGGGACCTTGTTTGCTTAACTCCATAGTTTCCTTTCTCCAGGCTCAAATTGGGCACGAAAAACTCATGGTAATCAGACAGAAAAATGCTCCACTGGCAGAAATAGAGTGTGAGACCCCGCAATAATTATGATTCATTGCTTTTAAGATTAAATATAGTAAGAAAAAGGAGTGGGAAATGAAAGAATAAAAGAAATTAAAATTGAAACTTAAAGAACCAGGTTTTGTAAAGTTTCCAAGCTGCACTCAGAACCTGAAATTCCTGTGGCAGTTAAGACAATTCCCGAAACTGCCAATTAGATGTGTGTTGAAATCTTCCCTGACCACCTAGTTACTAAACAACCCCTTCCCAGAAACCGTGCAGCTCATCACGTATACATCTCAGGGCTTCAACCAATCAGTTTAAACGTATACCCCTTCTCAGGGCTAACCAATAACCCCCTGTCCGACCTCTTCCTGCCAATGAATATGCTAATCATGTTTTTGGGTTGTTATTTGATTTTCCCGTGGTATGTTGATTTGCTAAAGGAGGCTATGATGTATGCAAAGTCCCTGCCCTCTCTAAAGAATGTAAATAAACTCTGCTCAAGTTGTTCTTGGGGCTCTTTGTTCTTTGCTCCTCTGAAGATAGCTCTGAGCCGCAGCATGCTGGACGCCCAATAAACCCTTTGCTGTGGCATGAGACAGTCTCTTGGTGGTCTTTTCCTCCGACTTTTGACCGATCTTTTTACCTATGAAGGACCTGAGAGAGCAAAAGTCAAATCCATGTCAACTTCCATGTCAAACAACCTGGTCAGAATGAAGGAATGTGTCTGAATCAGCCTCTCTCTTCTTAATGTAGATTAAATGGACCAAACCAGGCCTGTGTACAGAGCTGTTCCCAGATGCCTATGGTTGATATACCATTCTAACTTGTGAAAGTGTCACAGGAAGTAGGGGCAGCCTCCATCTCATGGGACCATTGGAAGCAACTGTTAGGACAAAGTGGTTTTCCATGGCAGTGACCTCATTCAGTTCCTGAAGGAAGTGACCTACCACACTTCCTTGGTGATGGAACTCTCTGAACATGGGATCCAGGAAGCCATGCACCCAGAGCAAGTCTTAGTTTCAGTCCCAGTGGTCTCAATTGTTTGAATTTACCAAAGACAGAGTCATTGTTTCTTGATACCTACTTATGAGATGATGCTCAAATTTCAGGAGAGCTCTGAAGAGCGGCTTTTTCTGAGAAAGCAGGTAGTGGCTCAACCATGGCTCCTGACAACTTCAAAAAGTTTGCAAAGAAGACCAGATCTGAGATAGGACAGGCCATTTCGTGGGAACATAGTATGGCCCACCAGTCAGAGGACACTCAGGATAGTCACAGTCATACTTGGGGGAAGGAGGTGCTGTTGTGGGTGTCAGTGTGAGTTTGTGGTTTTGTCTCATGTTCTGAGAATAGGTAGGAATGGCGGTTTGTATGTTTGGACTGGAAAGTTTCTAGAAAGTCGTTTGACAACACGAGTGTTTCTATGTCTGTGTATCCCACTGTATCCGTGGTTGTAGACATTTGAAATGCGAATGCATCAATGGTTGTGTCCTGTCTATAAAGCTTCCCAGCATTCTTCCCACCCAATTTAAGAATGGAGTGCGGCTTGCCTAATGGATGGTGAACAGCTACTATCTTCCTAAGTTCCTCTTTTCTTCCTGAATACTGGCCACTCTCCAGAGTATCCTCATGGTTTTGTTTCCAAAATATGTACCACGTCGAAGCTCCGTTACATGGCCATGTACTGGATAGCTGAAGGGAATGGGAGCATCTCAGAAAACTCAGATATCAGTGTGACCAGTAAAGTCTCAGTGGAGAAACCCTGCTTTGGGCCATTTGCCTACTTATGTTTCTATTACCCTGAATGTCAGGAAGGTCTTTGCCTCAGGCCACCTCTTTGTGAAGCCTGAAGAAAACAGTTTTCAAATGGAAATGAATGGGCATCACCTGTGGCTCTTAGCTTAATTGCTTTGGAAAGGGATGTGTCTGGAACAGCCACTTGGCCTGGTGTGGTGGCAGTTGCTTAGATTCTCAGCACCTGATGGATCTAAAGAAAGTTTCCAAGTGTGCATCCAAAACCAAAATGGCCGAAAGAGCAGTCATTGTGGATGAAGTCTCTCACTTTCCTCTGTAATCTTCCTGAGCTAAATCAAGTGAGAATAGGGATCATTTGGGTCAAATCAGTTCTTCAAATCCCTGCAGAGGCTAGTCGATAGGGGCTTGGGTTTTCTATGACACCAATTCACATAAAGAATCTATCCCAGACAGTCATTAGGCCTCAAATTGGAGAAGCAGATCAGATATAGGGCAGGCCTATTTGATCACTCTTGGTTCACAGCAAGGGTATCCAGGCCACCCTGACTTTAGGCAAATGAGGGGCAAGGGTGCTTATTTTGAACAGTGTATTGGGCTGTGCCCTTCATGGAAACCTCCAGCCAGAGTTTATGATGAGTGTCTATGTGGAAGAAGATGAGGAGCATGTGGGAGTGTTTTAGTTTTAATTGTGGTCATTTGTGTGGTGGTTGTAAGAGATGCCTGGGTCCACCTGGGCTTGAACTCTGGTGTGATTCCTCTTAGAGAATGCATTATGGAACTGACTTCAGAGAAGTATTGCCATGAATTGTGTTGGGATTTTAGGAGGCCACACATGAGAGTCGCCCTTGGACACTGAGATCTAAGCCCAGAGTGGCTTTCCACAGAGCACTGGGAATCTCAGCCAGGATATCACATGATTTTATTCTGAAAGACTTGGAAGCCATAGTTGGGAGTCAAAACACACATGGACCTTACATTGTAGACCTCAATGGGGCTGGCTTCATGTGACCTTTTGGCCAGTCTTTGGGAACCCTTGCCTGTGAGAGTTCTCTAGATTATTCATTGAAATGTGCTTCCTCTAAATTTAATGGTTCCTTAATGAATTGAAACCCACAGTTTCTCCAACTTCATCTTTGAAAATGGCGAGATAAATACCATGAAATTTTTGAACTTCCCATGGCCACCTGCCACTGGAGAACCTTTGGATGTACAGTTTCTGATCCTGAGTGTACCAGACAGTGCCTTGATTGACTGGATTTTATGAAAATGGTGTAGAACAGCGATGCCAGTAAGTTGGGGCCTGCTGAGTAGTGGGTCAAGAGCTGTTGTGTGCAGTTGTGTGATAAAACATCTGTGGTCGGGACATGTGATTCTGGCATTGACTTCCAAATGACTTGTGGCTGATATGTTACAGTCAGGAATCACTTGTATGTCTGAAACCTCTCCATAAAAGGCATTTTGTTATAAGGAGACGTTCCAGGGCAATGTTCAGAATCAGGTTGCTATGGGCAAAGGGACAAGCTATGTGGGATAGAAGCCTGGTTGGTGCATTCTCCTGCAGACCCTGACCCACCACACGTGACAGGACTCCCTCCAGCCCTGTGTCCCAGTTTAACTCATTGCATTTCATGAAGCAAATACCAAACTCCCAGTGCAGTAGAAAGAAACACCATGAAAAGTGGAGGATGACCAAATGGCTTCACAGTCCACATGCAGAGACACTTAGCTTTCAGTGGCCACAGTTTACCTACAGAGAGAAGTCAGCACTGCTGCCTCATGTTCTCTGAAAAAATTGAAACAATGTCCTCCAGGTCTCATAGATGTAGACCCAGCTTTGATGGTCTCATTTGAATGGAAGCTAAAGCTTCTGACAACAACATATATGTCGAGTGCCCATCGTCAAACGCAGTTTCTCAAGAAGTCTTTAGTCCGGCAGAGCTCCAGGTTTGTGTAGTGTTTACCTTTTAGACCAGGTTGCAAGAAAAGACCACTGACTCCAATTAAAATCAGATTAAAGCAAGCTTATTATCTCCACCACCCTGGCTGCCTCTCCCTCCCAAAACGTCGGGAACAGGAGAGCTGCCCAGCTTTATAGCCCAGAAAGTTACACAAAAGTGGGGTTACAAATAACAGAATTCTGACAAGCATCACACTAATGGTAGTTTACATTTTTGTTTGCTGGCTCCAACATCAGAATTTATGAGGACCATTAGAGCCTCAGAGAGTGTCGTCTGGCCAAGGAAGGCCAATATTTATGAGGTGTCAACAAAGTTTCAGAGAGGGCTGTTATCTGGTCAGAGAGCCAGGCATGGGTGAGTTCAAGGCACAGGCAGGCATTCCAAGCACGTTCAGAATTTGGTGTAATTTATAGTTAAGCCAAAATTATCTTTTCATGGCTTTGTGGCAAGATGGCTCCCAATTTTAATAAAAGATCAGGTTGGGTCAATCATTCCCCCCTTTTCTAATGTGTTCCTTTCATATATTTGATTGGGTAGGAAGAGCACTGTGGGAATTTTAATCCCTCAGGTAACAGTCTCCCGATTTTTTGAACTCACCCAGAAACAGGTCTCCCTGATTTTACCTGACTTAATTAATTACTTATATTGATATTCTATTTATTTTTGTCTCCATTGTTGTAAGAAGAGAGGCGTCACTCATTTAGTCTTCTTCTGAGCTGAGAGAGGGTGATGTGAGGGGGCACCGCCTGAGGGACATTAGTTGCCTTTTAGAAGTCAGTTAGGTTTGAAGTCTGGATGGGGAAGAACAGGTAATAAAGCCATCTGGGGATGTGTTATTCTATGAGAGAAACAAAAAAACATGAGTACTTAATAAATGTTGTAGCAGCTGGAACATGTCACTGTATAGAAGTTCCCTCACCAGTCTTTAATATCCCCAGTTATCAGGACTGTCAACTTAATATTTAACTTTTAGTGTTACATTTGTCCCTCCCCATAAGATTCAGTTTAATAATTTAATGTCATCTGATCTTGCAAAATACTTTTACTAGTATGACCTCTGTGTCTAATAGAGAAACCTTTAATTCTCTTACTCATTGCTGGATAATCATACTAACAAATACCAAGCCTATGTGTTTAGGTTAAGAATATCTGTAGGCCTTTAACTAAAAACTTCTGCCTCTGGCAGATAATCTTGATAGTCTCTTTTTATAGTTATCAGGCATTCCTGTCTGAGAATCCTTCTTTGTAGCCTCCAGTCTTACTTATTTTGGGAGGCTAACATAAAGTGTATACCTTAAAATATTATTATTACTATTATTATATAAAATGCCCAGGAATGGCTGTAATTTGTTTTTAACTGTCTTTTCTAAGTGTTTAAGATGAAGCAGTAAAACTGACTTTTGTTTCTATCTATTGTGAACAGTCAGCTGAGCTTTTATGGGAGTCATTCCTGGGGAAACTTGAGAGCAGCTTCTCAGTTCTGCTAGTGCCATTTGCGCTAGGTGGGTCCAGGTCTTGTTTGACCATGTGGCTTCCCTCGGAAGCTTCAGGGATGTCTCCCTTCTCTGATGACTCTCCTCTTCGTAGCAAATGCACTGATTGGCTTTCTGTTCTCCAGTGGTCTCATTAATCTCCCTGATCAGGAATTTATGTGGTTCAGAGTTGCAAAGCTCTTTAGAGAAGTCCGCTGTTCCCTGGATACAGACTGACTCAGAGGGCAAGAGCCAAATATTGGTTTTCTTGTCCCTTTTCATATAACTTTAATTTTAAATCCTAATCTTAAACATCCATCAAATAAATTTTAACAGACTTATATTAAGAGTACTGGGCTTTAATGTCTATAATTTAAAATTATTTATCTTTTTATTATTTGGGATCTGTATTATTCTGTCTGTCTTGTAGGTGATGGCTAATTATCTTAAATTAACCAATGTTGTGTTCTTAAAGCAACACTTCTGTAAAACACTAACAGGGAAACTTTATATCACCCATAAGGAAATTACAAAATAAAATTAACAACAGTAAACAAACTTAGTTCGTGTAATAGCTACCCTAAAATTTTTGGCTGAGTTATACATTATATCCTCTGTTTGAGATGCTAGTAATATTGACAGGAAAAAAAAAAAAACTTTTGAAAATATCTTTAAATGAAATAACATCTGACCTACTGCTTTCGTAGTCATTCTCACATAATAAGATGGGACACAGAGCCTTATCTCAGGTAAGGAAGGGCTCTTTATTAATCTTAAGTGTTTTAATTCTAAAGCTAATCTTTGTTTTTTAAATATCATTTTACAAAGTTTACATAAATTGTTTGAGGTCACATGAACATTAGCTAACACCATATGATATAGCATTTAAAACATGAATTAAAAAAAGGCTGAAAGTTTTTAACCTTTACATAGATTAGGCTCTCATTAACTTAAAATACATTTAAATTGTTCCCCAATATAAAAAGTAACATAAAAGTTTACATATCTTATTGACAACAGGTAAATAAATCCCAATATATATATATATATATTTACCATACAACTTCAGAACACCAGCTTGATATAATGCTCTTTTAAAGTTTCTACCTTACAGACTTGTATACCTGGAAGATATGAGCACATTAATAGCATCACAATTGCATTGATTTTTCTACATTAACCAAGTTTAGCTTTTAAAGAAATGGTAGTACAGTGCTCTAAAATAACAGTTCTTATTTAATCAGTTGTTTAATTTTTATGGTTGCTTGCTCTAGAACACAAAACAAAACACAAAGAAACTAGAAAAATAAAACTTAATAACCACAATGTTATGGGTAAACTTATGTTTTAAGAAATTTTTGTCTCTTAAACACATGACTGATTTTTACAATCTTATACAGACTTTAGGACAAACTTATACAGACCTTAGTAAATCAATCAGATATCTAACAAAAGTACTCATGAATGAGTAATCCCATATCAAATTTACTTTGCTTATTTATCAAAATATTAGACAAATGTATTGAACAGTGTACCATTTTTTGTTGAAGAAAAAGTCCTAGAACCAAGGCATATTAGACCTTTTGTCGGCATTAATATTTTATTAGATTTTTGAACACCTAGAAAAACTTGTAAGGTTAAATTTAAAGACATTTATTTTTATCTGTTTATCCAATTTAAATTGTACCAATTAAATCACTTGAATTAAAGATCTTTGGATCCACGTTTTAAAATTTGTTTTTATGAGTGCTTTTTTTATGAGTGCTCCTTATAATTGTTAATTTGTATAACATATATATGATATAGGGATATATGTATATATAGACATACAACACATAACAAAAGTGTGCACACATAATAATAGTAAAGGCCTTGTAGCTTTTTGCAGTTGAAATCTCCATTGCAATGTTTCAAAAACTCCACTGTTGGTCAAAGATAGAGCTGATCAGAAAAACATTAACCTAGGTCTGTAGGATCAAATTCATGAGCTCAAAAAAGAATACAGAATCTAAGGAAAAAAATAAGAGTCCTAGAAAAAATGACTGCCCAGTAATTAATAAATACCATACAATTTACCTTTTTTCCTGCCTTAGGCCTCAGATCAGTCTCCTACTGAGCTTGCAGGCTTCTTTCATTTGCATTTCAACAAAAGTCCTGGCTGAGGTCTGAAAGGAGCAGGGAAAAACTGCTATTCTGAGCAGACACCTCAGGCCTAAGGCATTTTAACCATAATTTTGAGGTTCGGATTTTGAAAATTATGATACAATTTTAAGATGAAATTCACAAAATTTTATATCTTTCCATCTTGTTTTGTCAACAGATACCATACTATGATTTACTATCCTTGTCCAAATTAATGCACTGGTACACACTGTGATATTTTCTCAGTCTACCCAATTCAAAATTAGTGACAAATAAAACTGAATGTTTGGGAAGTTACTTGCCAACTTGGAAGTAGAGTGCTTTAGTTTTCCATCCTAAGTATTTAAGTTATCTGGCATGAATTATCTGAAATCATAAACTAAACAATTACCTAAACCCGACTTTTAACTGCAAGATTGAGCAATGCTACAAAAACCCATCCAGATACCATATTGTTACAATAAAACATCATCATTTAGACACACATTGAACTAATATCATTCCCAAGAAACAATTTATAATATCAGCACATTATTGCACATGTCTTAAAGGGCCAGAAACAAAGACACAAGACAGACAGAAAGGAGCTCCAGACTATGGCTGACAGACAGAAGCCTTAAAAACAGAGCAGATAAGAGAAAAATTTCCTACACCAGTGGCAGGATAGATGTCCTCACAAGGGGATCAGATGTTTTCACAGAGGGCAAGCTGAATTGTAATATCAAGGGTTTCCATGGTGACTTTACTGCATTTAGTGTCCCCTTTTTCTTTTTCTTTTTTTTAAGAAGACAGAGGTGGCATAATCCTTACAGTGCAGGGAACGAAGGAAGGAATTCCTTGAAGCAGCAGGGCTTTGGTAGATGCTGGGAGTCCCTCAGTCCCTCCTTTTACTTATGGGACTAGCTCCTCTGGTTTGGTTCCACCCCAATCTCGCTCCATCTCCTAACATTTCAGTAGTCACCTCTCAAAAAGTTCCAGGGTCGGGGGGTTATCAAAATTTGTAACTTAAATTTCGGTTTCTGACCTTGAAGCGAATTAATACCTATTTAATAATGAGGACAAGGTTTGAGAAAAATAAAAAGGGAGGTTTGCTGCTTTGCTAACAAAGCAGAAACACAGGGGACTCTGCCCAAAGGTTGTGACTCTCTTGAACTGGAGCAACAAGGGGTTTTAAAGGAGTTTCCATTGTTAACCTGGGAGATACTCTGTTCCTTGGTGGCCAGCAGGCATTGCCCTCTGCAGTGGGTGAGTTCCAGGCTGCCAGCTAGGGGCTTTTCTCATCCTGCTTAACAAAGGGGGGTAAACTTCGTCACAGTTTTTTAGAACACAGTCCAAAGGGTGTAAGGCTTACTTGCTTTATTACCCATTTTTACGTCCAATATCCTTAAGTTTTTACCACAGAAATCAAACAACAAAATGCACAAAAACAAACAAACAAAAAACATATAGAACACAAAACAAAACACAAAGAAACAGAAACCTGGTGAAGATACAGAAAAACTGAGGAGCAATGAAATGTCTTGCTGAAGCTCTGGGGTAGGAGCTCCTGCGTGCCCGGCTGCACCTTTCTACCCTTTCAGAGAAATTCCATACAGAACAGAACAGAGGACAGAACAATTCTTGTTACTGTCCTGGACAGGAGTACATGTGAGCCTCCCCAGGCCACCTCTCTGTAATCAGAAGACATCTCCCTTAACCAGATATCTGATGCTATAAAGGCACCACCTACCAATGGAGGCCTCCTCCACCAGGTGCTTGCTAATAGTTTTAGTGTGATGGTTCACTTCAGTGCTCCCTGGACCGAAGGCTCACTCCAAGGCTTTGGAACTTGGCTCTCCAGCCCTGAGCCCTGGAGGAAAGGCAAGCATCAGAATTTCCAGCAGTCTGGTCTTGTGATCTGGTCACGTCATCTCGCTGGGGAACTCCAAAATGTTAGACCAGGATGCAAGAAAAGACCACTGACTCCAATTAAAATCAAATTAAGGCAAGCTTATTAGTTCAACCGGCTAGGCTGACTCTCCTTCTCAAAACGGCGGGAAAAAGACAGCATCCCCACCTTTCCTACACCCCAGCTTTATAGCCCAAAAAGTTACACAAAAAGGGAGTATCAGAAAACAGAACTTTGACAAGCATCACACTAACTGTAGTTAACATTTTTTATTTGCTGGCCCCAGCATCAGAAATTATGAGGACCATTAGAGCCTCAGAGAGGGTCGTTGTCTGGCCAGGGAAGGCCAATATTTATGAGGTGTCAGTAAGGTTTCAGAGAGGGCTGTGATCTAGTCAGTAAGACAGGCATGGGTGAGTTCAAGGCATGGGCAGGCATTCCAAGCAGGTTCAGAATTTGCAGTAATTTATAGTAAAGCAAAAATTATCTTTCCATGGCTTTAAGGCAAGATGGCTCCCAATATTAATGAAAGATCAGGTTGAGTGATCACCCCTGTCCCTTCCTTTTGGAAACTCCTCTACCACCTCCAAGGTTGTGAACTCCTGATCATTTTCCATTCCAGATAAGTATTCACAGAATTTCTAACTCTTATCCTCTAATTGTGTCTTACTTGGGGCAAAGGTAATGTCAAAGCATTGTTCTGGATGAGAGTGGGAAGATTATTGTATATCACATATTTGCATACACATTGGTTCATTTTCCAATTTTCCATTTGAAATACTGAATTCCTGACACTAACCCATACCCTACTAGACTCTGACTAATAATCCTAATATGATGGTGAAACATAACCCAAGCAGAATAGAAATACAAGCCGTTCAGAGGAGGCATGGTGTGTAGTTGTAATTGCCTTTTGCATTATATAGTATAGGAGCTATAAATCTAGTCAATTTTTTGTTGAAATAATTCTACATGTGTTTTTAAAGTTAACAAATATGGGAATCCTGTCTCCCTTTCTCTGTAGCACACGTATTTTTATATGCAAATAGAGAATCCTACCTGGTATCACACGTACATACTTGTGAGGTGGCTGAATTGGCAGATACAAATTGTGAGAAGAGATCACTACTCCTAAACGCTGTTTGAACTGAAAATTCAACCTATGGGTGAGCTTCCTAGTTCAAAAACATTATACATAAATCCATGTTCAGTAAAATGAATATTTTTGCATCTGTGGATTATATATATATATATATATATATATATATATATATATATATATATATATATATATATATCATGATGAATTTCGATTGGCGTATACATGGCTACTTTTTTTTTCTTTTTTTGGTTGTTCAAAACGTTACAAAGCTCTTGACATATCATATTTCATACATTAGATTCAAGTGGGTTATGAACTCCCATTTTTACCCCAAATAAAGATTGCAGAATCACATTGGTTACATATCCACATTTTTGCATAATGCCCTATTAGTTACTGTTGCATTCTGCTACCTTTCCTATACTCTATGATCCCCCTCTTTTCCCCTCCCATCTTCTCTCTCTACCCCATCTACTGTAATTATTTTTTCTCCTTGTTTATTTTCCCATTCCCTTCACAACCTGTTATATGTAATTTTGTATAACAATGAGGGTCTCCCTCCATTAACATGCAATTTCCCTTTTCTCTCCCTTTCCCTCCCACCTCATGTCTCTGTTAATGTAAATCTTTTCTTCCTGCTCTTCCTCCCTGCTCTGTTCTTAGTTGCTCTCATTATATCCAAGAAGACATTTGGTATTTGTTTTTTAGGGATTGGCTAGTTTCACTAAGCATAATCTGCTCTATTACCATCCATTTCCCTTAAAATTCCATGATTTTGTCATATTTTAGTGCTGCGTAATACTCCATGGTGTATAAATGCCACATTTTTATTATCCATTCATCTATTGAAGGGCATCTAGGTTGGGCCCACAGTGCAGCAATTGTGAATTGTACTGAGAAGAACATCGATGTGGCAGTATCCCAGAGGTATACACTATTTTAATGTCTTCAGGAAATAGTCCGAGAAGGGCAATAGCTGGGTCAAATTGTGGTTCCATTCTAAGCTTTCCCAGGAATCTCCATACTGCTTTCCAAATTGGCCACACCAGTTTGCGGGAACAGCTCTCCTCATAGGCCTGGTTTGGTCCATCTTCTCTACATTAAGAAGAGAGAGGCTTACTCAGACACAACCCTTCATCCTGAACAGGTTGTTTGCCATAGAAGATGACTTTTGGTCTTTCAGGTCTTTCATAGCTGCCTACATCTTCTCCAGGGATCAAATATGCATGGACCTTTGAGGTTCTCAGTAGGTGGCAGATCCCCTACATTGCTGTATTGCAAGATGAACCCTGTCCCTTCTCTTTTGTAAAGTTAGATTGAGGGAACAGTGTATGGTTAGGGTTTTAATAACATGTTCAATTTGGGTTCGGAATCATTCTGATGGATGAATAATGGTATTGGGAACCTGTGATATTTATAAAACTATAGAGGTGAAATATAAGTATGAAAACAGAAATCTAGGTAAGATTTGTAGCCCAGAAGGGAATGAGGCCCTTGATTGGGATACTTAGCTTTTAATTATGTTCTGCACGGTTGTCTCAGATAAATTGATAATCAATGGCATAGGACCTTGTACCTTGGAAGATTGATTGTAGAAGAGAACATCCACTCAAATTGGGATAGTGGGTAGGATAAGGAAGAGAGTCGGTAGGTTTAGGAAGAAGAGTGAGTATAAAATTTGGATCAAATGTTCTTTAGCAATAGGGTTTCATTTATACAGTGAATGTAAATGTCAGCACATGCGAAGAGTCAGTCCCAATGATGAACTGCGGAAAATATAGGAAAGAAGATATCAATAGAGACATTACAAAATCAGGCAATTGTAAAGTGAGTGATAGGTTTAGACATTTTCAACAGGATCGAGATTGAATACATAATTTTAGGAAGAAACAAATATGTAGTCACCAATAGAAATGACATTTGAAAGCATTAGGCAAACTGGAAATGGAAGTTTTTAGTAATCCATATTCAACTTCCATTTAGGATTTGGTACAATCATAAGTGTGACCTTTGCATTTTGTGCCCAGAAAATTATTGTGATAAAATATATATGTAGATCATGTGACATGAGTATTTTTTACACCATTTCTGTGAGCAATATTTGAAGACATATAAATTAGTATTGGGGGTACAAAGTGGTGTACCCTGTGTCTATGAATATAGAGATAATGCATGAATAGAACATACTGTAAATAAATAATATAACTGGTTACACTTTAAATAATGGATTGAATTGTTATCTGAAAATATATAAGAAATCATATATTGACATACAATCATTAATTCCAACCAGTTATATATCTAATTGTAATCTTAGGGTTATTTTTTATCATGAAGTGTGTGTGAGTTTTGCTTCAAAAGTGATTATGGATCGAAAATAATGTGTTTGGAAAGAAGTCTCATGAAATTACCAATCAAGAAATATGGAGGAATCCATGTGTTCTGAAGCAGGAAGTGATTGAAAGTGAAACAAATGCCTATAAATTTGCTAAATTGTGGATGAAATATATATCCTGTGATGTGCATAAACTGATGAAATAGTATGTACCAGTGTTGAATAAAAATGAACTTCAAAATACACATCATGTACCATAGGAATCTACTTGCATTGATGTTAAACTGGGTCAGTTACTGTACAAATATTAGGATTCGCGTGCATCATTCACCGAAGTTAGTTTTCTTTTTTTTTAAATTTTTATTTATGCTTGTTCAAAACATTACATAGTTCTTGATACATCATATTTGTCACTTTGATTCAAGTGGGTTATGAACTCCCATTTGTACCCCGTATACAGATTGCAGAATCACATCAGTTACACATGCATTGATTCACATATTGCCATACTAGTGTCTGTTGTATTCTGCTGCCTTACCTATCCTCTACTATCCCCCCTCCCCTCCCCTCTCCCACCATCTTCTCTCTCTACCCACTCTACCTTAATAAATTTCTCCCCATGTATTATTTTTCCCTTTCTTCTCTCTTCCTCTTGTATGTAATTTTGTATAACCCTGAGGGTCTCCTTCCATTTCCATGCAATATCCCTTCTCTCTCCCTTTCCCTCCCACCTCTCATCCCTGTTTTAATGTTAATCTTCTTCTCATCCTCTTCATACCTATTCTGTTCTTAGTTAATCTCCATATATCAAAGAAGACATTTGGCATTTGTTTTTAAGGGATTGGGTAGCTTCATTTAGCATAATCTGCTCTAGCGCCATCCATTTCCCTGCAAATCTATGATTTTTTGTCATTTTTTAATGCAGAGCAATACTCCATTCTGTATAAATGCCACATTTTTTTTATCCATTCATCTATTGAAGGGCATATAGGTTGGTTTCACAGTCTTGCTATTGTGAATTGTGCTGCTATGTACATCGATGTAGCAGTGTCCCTGCAGCATGCTCTTTTTAGGTCTTTAGGGAATTGACCGAGAAGGGGAATAGCTGGGTCAAATGGTGGTTTCATTCCCAGCTTTCCAAGAAATCTCCATACTGCTTTCCAAATTGGATGCACCAATTTGCAGTCCCACCAGCAATGTACAAGTGTACCTGTTTCCCCACATTCTCACTAACACTTGTTGTTTGACTTCATAATGGCTGCCAATCTTACTGGAGTGAGATGGTATCTTAAGGTGGTTTTGATTCACCTTTCTCTGACTACTGGAGATGGTGAGCATTTTTTCATGTACTTGTTGATTATATGTCCTCCTCTGAGATGTCTGTTGAGGTCCTCGGCCCATTTGTTGATTGGGTTATTTGTTATCTTATTGTTTAATTTTTTGAGTTCTTTGTATACTCTGGATATTAGGGCTCTATCTGAAGTGTGAGGAGTAAAGATTTGTTCCCAGAATTTAGGCTCCCTATTTACCTCTCTTATTGTTTCTTTTGCTGAGAAACAACTTTTTACTTTGAGAAAGTCCCATGTGTTGATTCTAGTTATTAACTCTTGTGCTATGGATGTCCTATTGAGGAATTTGAAGCCCGACCCCACAGTATGTAGATCGTAGCCAACTTTTTCTTCTATCAGACGCCATGTCTCTGATTTGATATCAAGGTCCTTGATCCATTTTGAGTGAACTTTTGTGCATGCAAGAGAAAGGGATTCAGTTTCATTTTGTTACATATGGATTTCCAGTTTTCCCAGAACCATTTGTTGAAGATGCTATCCTTCCTCCATTGATGCTTTTAGCTCCTTTATCAAATAGAAGATTGTTGTAGCATTGTGGATTAATCTCTGTGTCCTCCATTCTGTACCTTTGGTCCACCCGCCTGTTTTGGTACCAGTACCATGCTGTCATTGTTACTATTGCTCTGAAATTTAGTTTGAAATCTGGTATCGCTATACCGCCTGATTCACACTTCCTGGTTAGAATTGCTTTTGATATTCTGGATATTTTATTTTTCCAAATGAATTTCATGATTGCTTTCTCTATTTCTACAAGAAATGCCGTTAGGATTTTGATTGGAATTGCATTAAACCTATAGAGAACTTTTGGGAATATCACCACTTTGATGATGTTAGTTCTCCTTATCCATGAACAGTGTATATTTTTCCATCTTCTAAGATCTTATTCTACTTCTCTTTTTAGGGTTCTGTAGTTTGCATTGTATAAATCTTTCACCTCTTTTGTTAGGTTGATTCCCAAGGATTTTATTTTTATTTTTTGAGGATATTGTGAATGGAGTGTTTTTTTTTCTCATTTCCGTTTCAGAAGTTTTGTCACTGATATACAGAAATGCCTTTGACTTATGAATGTTGATTTTATATCCTGCCACAATGCTGAAATCATTTCTTAGTTCTAGTAGTTTTTTTTTTTTTTTTTTGTAGACCCTTTTGGGTCTTCTATATATAGAATTATGTCAGCTGCAAGTAGTGATAATTTAAGTTATTCTTTTCCTATTTTCATGCCTTTAATTTCTTTCATCTGTCTAATTGCTCTGGCCAGTGTTTCGAGAACTATATTGAATAGAAGTGGTGGTAGAGGACATCTCTGTCTTGTTCCAGATTTTAGAGGGAATGCTTCAATTTTTCTCCATTCAGAATAATGCTAGCCTGAGGCTTAACATAGATATCTTTTACAATGTCGAGGTAAGTTCCTGTTATCTCTAATTTTTCTAATGTTTTGAACATAAAGGGATGCTAAGGGTCTATTGTTCTTATTTATTTTTCGCAGAACCAAGCTTTAGTTTTGTAATTTTTTCAATAGTTTCTTTTGTTTCAATTTTGTTGTTTTCCGCTCTGATTTTAGTTATTTCTTGCCTTCTGCTACATTTGCTGTTGTTTTGCTCTTCCTTTTCTAGGGCTTTGAGATGAAATGTGAGCACATTTATTTTTTGTTCTTTCCTATTTTTGAGGAATGACGTCAAGGTGGTGAATTTCCCTCTTAAAACTCCTTTCATTGTGTCCCATAGATTCCGATATGTTGTGTCTGTATTTTCATTTATCTCGAAGAATTTTTTGATTTTCTCATTTATGCCTTCTGTAACACATTAATCATTCAGTAAAATGTTGTTCATTTTCAATGTGATGTAGGATTTTTCCTTCCTTCTTTTTCATTGGTTTCCAGTTTCATTCCATTATAATCAGATAAAATTCATGGTATTATGTCCACCACTTTATATTTATTGAGGGTTGCTCTATGGCATAATATATGGTCTATTTTTGAGAAGGATCCATGTGCTGCTTAAAAAAAAAGTATATCCACTTGATGATGGTTGATATATTTTATATATGTCAGTTAAGTCTAGGTTATTGATTGTGATATTGAGTTCTATAGTTTCTTTATTCAACTTTTATTTGGAGGATCTGTCCAATGGTGAGAGAGGTGTGTTGAAGTCACCCATAATTATTGTGTTGTGGTCTATTTGATTCTTGAACTTGAGGAGAATTTGTTTTATGAACGTTGCAGCACCATTTAATGGTGCGTAAATATTGATAATTTTTATGTCTTGTTGGTGAATGGTTCCTTTTAACAACATATAATTTCCTTCATTATCCCTTTTGATTAAATTAGTCATGAAGTCGATTTAATTCGATTTGAGGATGGCCACCCCTGCTTGCTTATGAGGACCGTGTGCAAGGTATATTTTTTCCCAACCTTTCACCTTCAGCCTGTGTATGTCTTTTCCATTCAGATATGTCTCCTGGAGGCAACATATTGTTGGATTTGTTTTTTGAATCCAAGTTACAAGCCTATGTTGCTATATTGGAGAGTTTAAGCCATTAGTGTTTAGAGCTACTATTGATATATGGTTTCTACTGCCATCCATGTTTGAATATTTATCGTTTTTTTAAATTTACTTTGTTTCTCCATGATTAGCTTTCCCCCGGCCCTCTGTCATTACTGAGGCACTTCCCACTGATGGTTTTGGTTGTTGTTTTTCATTTCTTCCTCGTGTAGTGTTTTGCTCAAGACACTTTGCAATGGTGGTTTTCTTGCTGCAAATTCTTTTAGCTTTTCTTTATCATGAAAGATTTTTATTTCGTTGTCGTACCTGAAGCTGAATTTTGCTGGATACAGAATTGTTGTTTGGCATCCATTGTTTTTCAATGTTTGAAATACGTTGTTCCAGGATCCTCTCACTTTCAGTGTCTGTGATAAAAAATAGGTTGTTAACCATATTGGTTTACCCCTGAATGTAATCTTCCTCCTTTCTCTTGAAGCTTTTAATGTTTTCTCTTTGTTCTGTATATTGGATATCTTCATAACAATGTGTCTTGGCGTTGGTCTACTGTGATTTTGTGTGCTCTGTGTCCTGTAAGCATCTTCAATTTGTATATCCGTTTCCTTTTTTATTTCTGGAAAATTTTCTGTAATTATTTCATTCAACAGGTTACTCATTCCCATGGTTTGAATCTCTGTACCTTCCTCTATCCAGATGACTCATAAGTTTGGTTTTTTTATGTTATCCCATATCTCTTGGATGTTTTTCTCGTGATTTTTTACCAGCCTTTCTGTGTTGGCTAGACTCTTTTCAAGATGATATATTTTGTCTTCATTATGTGACATTCTGTATTCTACTTGCTCCACTCTGTTAGTGATACTCTCAATTGAGTTTTTATTTTGGTTTATCGTTTTCTTCATTTCTAGAATTATTCTTTGAATTTTTATAATCTCTATCTCCTGATAAAGAAGATTAACTTCTTTTATCTGTTTATGTAATTCATTTTCAATGTGTTCTTTCACTGTATTTATTTGCTCTCTCGTATCCTCTTTAAGGTTTCATTCCATCTGTCTAAGGTATTCCTTGAGTTTTTTATATGACCATTTTTCTGATGATTCTAGGTCCTCCTGAATATTTAGGTTATCCTTCATTGTTTGTACTCCTTTTCTTTCTTGCTTTTTTATGCTGCTCATGTTACTTCTTGTTTGTTTGAGTGCTGAGTTACTGCTTATTCTTATAAATTTATTTGAAGCTTGGGAGGAAAGATATTAGAAGGGATGGGAAGAAGTCACTAAAGAGAATGAGAATAGGCAGGTAGAATTCAAGGATGAGGGAATAAGAAAATTGAAAAGAAATGAAAAGACAAAAGAAAAAAATAGAAAATAAAGAAAGAAATAATTTTTAAAAAATAATAATGATAATTAAAAATGAAAATTAAAATTTAAAATAATAATAATAATAGTAAAATTTAAAAAATAAAAACATTAAAATAAGTTAAAGAACAACAACAAAAAATGAAAATGAAAGAAAAAAAGTAAAAATAAAATAATAATAATAATAATAATAATAATACATGCAGTCATAGAGTTCAATTAACTTCTCTTCCAGTAGGTGGAGCTGTTCTCACTGGGCCAAGCTTCTCTTCTCAATAGGTGGGAACCAATCACTGTGCAGCAGCTCTTCCTCCCAGACTGGGCGGGTCTCCAATCCTGAGTGCCTAGGACCTTCTCTAGTGTTTCCTCAAGCCAGGCTCTGCTCAACTGTGACACTCACCACAATACTTGCTACACGTCATGTCTCTGTTCCTGGTAGTCCTGTTTTCATCAACGCCTGCCACTCTCTCCCTGTTTGCCTCCCTCAGACCCTAAGTTTGTAGAGCTTGGGGCTGGGAACCCTCAGCGAATTTGCTTGCTCTCTGGTATCCATGCCCACATTAGCTGGTGTAAGAGACCTCAGTTGTCAGCACTGGTGGGAGCGGTAGCCGGGAATTAAATGGCACGAGTCCCACAGCACACATGATTCCCTCGGTCTGGCCATCTTTCTCACGGGAGACCTGGGAGGGCCCCTTAAAGGAGAGCTGGAAGGGGCCCTTAATGTTTCCCCGCTGTGTGGAGAGAGATGCATAGGGAATTACACACCTGTCGTACTGGTTTCAATGAAGTTATCTCCTCTGACCATGACGTCAGTTCTCTTCCATGGTGGTATCCCATGCAAATGGTGACCGTTCATTCCTTTTGCCAGGTGACCAATGCAACGGATGGGTCCTGACTGTGTCTCCGAAGCCCCATTTCAATTCAGTGGCCTTTTACCTCTGTAAATTCAGAAGGGCCGACCAGTTATTTCAGAGGGAATGTTAGTTCTGAGACACAAGAAGCAGGCAAATCTGAGCTTCTATGCAGCTGATCCGGGCTCTGTGTGTTTTCTGAGGGGCCCAGACTGTTCGCACCAGATCCATGTCAGGTCAGCATTGCCTAGTGATTCTGAACAAACAGCATTTAGACAGTTTATGACTCCCTATGCCTGCGCAGCTTAAGAGGTCAGAGACTTGATTTCTCCATGTTCGCCACCATGTTGGATCTCCTATATTGCTACTTTTTAATGTCTGTGCGTGTGCGTGCATATATATATATATATATATATATATATATATATATATATATACCCTCCAGATTTTTCAAAATATGAAATATATGTGTCTTATTATACGCTCCCTAAATTCATTCATATTCATATATGTGGATTTATAACAAACTTTCCACAAGATTATACTCAGAAATAATCATCCACCTGAAATACATATTTCTTTCCTAGTACTGAAAAGTAACTTCATAGAATGGTGCATACAAACTCTAATATTTCTACAGATACTTACCCAGTGTAACATCAATGCAAGTAGATTCCTAGGGGACATGATGTGTATTTTGACGTTCATTTCTATTCAACACTGGTACATTACTATTTCTTCAGTTTATGCACATCATAGGATATATATTTCATCCACAAGTTAGAAAACTTATAGGCATTTGTTTAATGATCAGTCACTTCCTGCTTCAGAATACATGTATTCCTCCATGTTTCTTGACTGGTCTTTTCATAAGACTTTTTCCAATCACAATATTTTCATTTTTCATTATCTCTTATGAAGCAAAACTCAAACACCTTTCATGATAAACCATAATCCTAAAATTACCATTAGATGTATAACTGGTTGGAATGAATGAGTATATATCAATATAAGATTTCTTATATATTTTTAGATATCAATTCAATTCATTATTTAAAGTGGAACCAGTTAAATTATTTATTCACTGGATGGTCTATTCATGCATTATCTCTATATTCAAAGACACAGGGTACACCTCTGTGTACCCCTAACACTAATGTATATGTCTTCAAAATATTGCTCCCAGAAATGGTGGAAGAAATACTCATGTCACCTGATCCACATATATATTTTATCACAGTAAAATTCTGAACAAAAAATGTAAAGGTCACACCATGATTGTACCGAAGTGTAAAAGGAAAGTGAACATGGATAACTAAAAACATCCATGTGAAGATTGCCTAATGCTCTCAAATGTCAATCCTATTGGTGACAACATATTTGTTTCTTCCAATGATTATATATTCAAACTAAACCCTGTTGAAAATGTCTAATCCTATAACTCACTTTATACTTTGCCTGATTTCATAATGTCTCTATTGATACCTGCTTTCCTACTTATTTTCCCCAGTTCATCGTTGTGACTGACTCTTCACATGTGCTGAAATTTTCATTCATTCTCTAACTGAAACCCTATTGCTAAAGAACTTTTGGTCCAAATCCTATACTCACTCTTCTTCCTAAGCCTACCGACTATCTTCCTAATCCTACCGACTATCCATTTTGACTGGATGTTCTCTTCTACATTAAATCTACCAAGGTACAAGGTCCTGTGCTTCAAATCATACCTAGATTTCTGTTTCCATACTGATATTTCACCTCTATATTCTTGTAATTATCGCACGTTCTCAATACCATTATTCATCACCCAGAATGATTCCTAACCCAAATTGAACCTGTTATTAACCCTAAACATACACTGTTCCCTAAATCTCATTTTACAGAAGAGCAGCAACAGAGTTGTTCTTAAAATACAGGGAATTAGGGGACCTTCCACCTGCTGAAAACCTCAAAGGTCCATGCAGAAATGATACCTGGAGAAGTTGTAGGGAGGTATGAAAGACCTGAGAGAGCAAAAGTCCTATTCCAAGTCAAACAACCTGGTCAGGATAAAGGGATGTGTCCGAATCAGCATCTCTCTACTTATTTTAGAGAAGATGGACTAAACCAGACCTGTGTGGAGAGCTGTTCCCAGGTGTCTATGGTTGATATACCATTCTAACTTGTGAAAGTGTTCCAGGAAGTAGGAGCAGCCTCCATCTCATGGGACCCTTGGAAGCAAGTGTTAGGATAAAGTGGTTGCCAAGGCAGTGGCCTCATTCAGTTCCAAAGAAAGTGACATACCTCATTTCCTTGGTGATGGAACTCTCTGAACTTGCTATCCAAGAACCAAGACACCGAGAGGCAATCCCAGTCCATGTCCCAGTGGGCTCACTTGATTGGATTTTCCAAGGACAGAGTCAGTCTTTCTTGGTACCTCCTGATGTGAGTATAGCCAAATACCAGGAGACCTCTGAAGAGATACTTTTCCTGCGAAAGCAGGTAGTGGCTGGCCACTTTTTCCTGACAACTTCACAGAGTTGGTCAAGGAAACCAGATCTGATAGAGGACACGCCATTTTGGGGTAACATAATATGGCCCACCAGTCAGAGTTAACTCCGGAGAGTCACAGACCTACTTGAGGGAAGGAGGTGCATTTGTGAGTGTGGGTTTGTTGTTTTGTCTCATGTTCAGAGAATAGGTACGAAAGGCGGTTTGTTTGATTTGAAGTGAACTGTTTCTAGTAAGTCATTTGACAAGATGAGTGTTTCTATGTCTGTGTATCCCACTGTGTCCGCGGTTGTAGACATGAGAAAAGAGAATGCAACAATGGATGTGTCCTGTCTAGTAGAAAGCTTCCCATTATGCATCCTGCCTAATTTATGAATAGAGTGCGGCTTGCCTTATGGATGGGCAATACCTACTACCTTCCTAAGTCTCTGTTTTCTTCTGAATTCTGGCCACTCTCCAGAATAGGCTCATGGTTTTGTGTCCAAGATATGTAACAACTCCAAGGTCTGTGACATGGCCATGTACAGGATAGCTGAAGGGAATGGCCAGCATCTCAGAAAACTCAGATATCAATGTGACCAGGAAAGTCTCAGTGGATATACCCTGCTTTTGGACTTTTGCTTACCTATTGTTCTGTTGCCCTGAATATCAGGAAGGTCTTTGCCTCAGCCCACCCCTTTGTGAAGCCTGAAGAAAACAGTTTTCAAATGGAAATGAATGGGCATCACTTGTGGCTCTTTCTTAATTGCTTTGGAAAGGGATGTGTCTGAATTAGCCTCTTGGCCTTGTATGTGGCTGTGACTTTGATTCTCAGCAGCTGATGGATATAAAGAATGATCCCATGTGTGCATCCAAAAACCATAATTGCCAAAAGATCAGTCATTGTGGACGAAGTCTCTCATCTTCCTCTGTTAGGTTCCTGACTTCCATCAAGTGAGAATTGGTATTCCTTGGGTCAAATGAGTTCTTCAAATCACTGCAGAGGTGCTTAGGTTTTTGCATGACTCCAAATCACATAAAGAATCTATAATTGAAAGTCAGTAGGCCACAAATTGGAGAAACAGAGCAGTATTAACGGGAGGCTTATTTGATCACTCCTGGTTCACAGGAAGGGCGTCCAGGCCAACATGACTTTAGGCAAATGAGGGGCAAGGGAGTTTATTTGGACACTGTCTTTGGGTGAGCCATTCATGGAAACCTTCAGCCAGAGGTTACGATGAGTGACTATATGGAAGAAGATGAGGACCTTGTTTGAGTGTTTTGGTTTTAATTGTGGTCATTTGTGTGGTGGTTGTAAGAAATATCTTGGTCCACCTGGGCTTGAACTCTGGTTGGATTCCCCTTAGAGACTGCGTTCTGGAACTGAACTCAGAGAAGTATTGCCATGAATTGTGTTGGGATATTAGGAGGTCACGCATGAGAGTCGCCCTTGGAAACTGAGATCTAGGCCCAGGGTGGCTTTCCACAGAGCACTGAGAATCTCAGCCAGGATAACACATGATTTTATTCTGAAAGACGTGGCAGCCATAGTTGAGTGTCAAAACACACATGGACCTCACATTGTAGACCTCAATTTACCTGGCTTTATGTGACCTTTTGGCCACTCTTTGGGAAGCCTTGCCTGTGAGAGTTCTCCAGAGCTTTCATTGAAAATGAGCTTCCTCATTATTTAATGGTTTCTGAATGAATTGAAACCCACAGTGCCTCCAACTTCATCCTTAACAATGGCTAGATGAATACCATGTAGTTATTAAAATTTCCATGACCAGGTGACACTGGAGAACCTTTGAATGTCCTGTTGCTGATCATGAGTATACCAGACAGTGCCTTGATTGACTGGATTTCATGAAAATGTTGTAGAAAAGAGATGCCAGTACGTTTGAGTCTGCTGAGTAGTGGGCCTAGAGCACTGGTGGGCAGGTGTGTGAAAAAACATCATTGGTAGGGCCATGAGGATCTACCATTGGATTCCAAATGGCTTGTGACTGACATGGTGCAGCCAGCAGATCCTTATTTGTAAAGTCATCTTTTTATATGGAGAGGTTTCAGGGCAATGTTCAGAATAAGGGTCATATGGACAAGGGGGCAATGGGGCAAGCTATGAGGGAAGAAGCCTGGTTGGTGCGTTCTCCTGCACACCCTGACCTACCACACGTGACATAACTCCCTCCAGCACTGTGTCTCAGTTGGGCTCCTTGTATTTCATGAAGCCAATACTAAACTCTCAGTGCAGCAGGAAAAACACCACAAAAAGTGGAGGAGGACAAAATGGCTTCACAGTTCACATGGGGAGACATTTAGTCACCAGTGGTCACTGTTTACCAACAAAGAGAGGATTCAGGCCTCCTGCTTCATGTTAATTGGAAAATAAGAACCCATGTCCTTCAGGTCAAAGTGATGGAGACCCACATTTGATGTTCTCACTACAAAAGAAGATAAAGCTCCTGAAAACAACCTAAATTTCAAGTGCCCAACCTCAGAGTGAGATTCTCAAAAAGTCCTTAGGCCAGAAGAGCTCCATGTTTGTGGAGTGTTTACCCTGTCCCTTACTTTTAGAAAGTCCTCTACCTCCACCAAAGATGTGAAATCTGGAGCATTTTCCATTCCAGATAGGTATTCACAGATTTTCTATCTCTTCTCCTATAATTGTGTCTTACTTGAGGCGAAAGTAATGTTAAAGCATTGTTCTGGATGAGAGTGGGAAGTATGTGACACTAACACATACCCTATCAGACTCTGAATACTATTTCTAATAGGATGGAGAAAAATAACCCAAACAGAATAGAAATACAAGCAGTTTAGAGGAGTCATGGTGTATATTTGGACTTGCCTTTTGCATGATACAGAGTAGGAGTTAAATCTAGTCAATTTTTTGTTGAAATAGTTCTCCATGTGTTTTTAAAGTTAACAAATTGTGAATTCCTGTCTCCTTTTCTCTGTAGCCCATTCAGCACATATATTTTTATATGGATATATAGAATCATACCTGGTACCACACATACATTCTTGTGAGGTAGATGAGTTGGCAGATACAAATTGTGAGAAGAGATCACTCCTACTAAACCGTGTTGGAACTGAATATTCAACCAATGGGTGAGCTTCCATGTTCAGTAAAATGAATATTTTTGGATCTGTGGATGATATATATTTTATGATGAATTTTGATTGACATATATGTTGCTATTTTTTTTTTTCTGTGTGTGTGTGTGTTTTGTGTCACTCACCTGTTCTGTAAAACAACTTCAGAGAGAGAGGTTAAATATTCATGCAAAGCTCTGATGGAGGTATCTAATATCTTAGTTTTGGTCTATTGCTTCTTCTAATTGGGTCATTTGTTGTGTCCCATGGACGAGGGCAGTGGTTCCTGTGCCCACCCTGCAGCAACTCCTATTCCGAATAGGATGGCTAAAGTGAGGGATATATGTTCCCAGTTGAAACGGGTTGTATGCCCCCCTATTTGATCTTCAAATGAACCTGCATCATGATAGAGCACTCTGGGAAACATCTGCACCATTACACAATTAATCACATCTGTTGACCATTTCATGAAATCATAAACAATGTTTAATTATATACAATTATGCTGTTGTAGGGACGGACAAGGCAAGGCACCTAAGATAGCAACGAAGACAGCGAAACCGTCCTATTTGGTTGCAACCAGATTCAGAGGGCATTGCTTCTGTTGTAATCAATTATTCTCCTGAAACTCAAGTATAGGTAGTTTCAGAATTTTGTACCCAACATGTAAGGGAAGGGGCTCAGAAGTTCACAGTCTGCAGAAGTTCAAAAAAGCCGTTGTTGTTTCTGTTTTTTCCTCGGTTCTGGGCAAGTTAACTTTTCAAGGACACCTGGGAGGGAAAGAGCTTTTTCCTACCTTTCTTATTTTTCGCCCCTGACAGCTGTTACCATGGAGCCCTGATGGTAACTTCTTTATCTTAGAAATATAGCCATCTCTGTAAAGCCCCAGCTCACGGCCAGAGGCCTTGTTCAAATATTTTGTGGAAAACAAGTAATGGGGTGTCTAGCATAGAAGTGCTTATTTTTTTAGCCAGTGGCCAAGTAGAACAAGGCAACGCTAAAAGAGGAAGTTTATCTACATTGAACTCTTTTATAGGGACTCTTTTGCTGAAAGTCCTAAAGTCAGCCATGGTGAAGACTTCTGTAGAAAGTCAGTTAAGAATTTTCTGTAGGCCTGGTACAGAAGGGGAAGACAGGGAAGGTGGGGCTGACAGCAGCTCCGAGGATCTGAGAATAAGGAAGGAGAGATGTAAAAGAATAATGGGAAAGGGGTTTGGTATTTTCCTAGTAACAAAAACTTGAGCTGCAGAACAGGTAGAGCAGAGGAGAAGACAAGAGTGAGTATCCCAAAATGCATGTGAGGGACTTCAAATTTTTAGTAAACTGTTTTCAGTGATGACAAAGCAACTTTAAAGGCCATTTTCATTACATCTTTGATAGGAGTCTGAGGGCTCTCCTCTGCTAGTTTCAGCTTTGTGTTAGCTGGTAAGAGGACCTGGTGGGACACGGTGCGGGCACGGACAGGAGAAGAGAGGAGTGAGTCGGTGGATGAGAACCTGAGTACCTGCTAACTCAGCAAGGGGGCGATGGTCTGAGAACCGGGAGAGGTTTGGGTTTTTGATCTAATAAATGGAGGGGAGAAATCAGGTTGCTGAGGTGAGAGTGACAGCAGAGACTCTGGAGCACAAGGCTGAAGGTGAGGATCTATTGGATAAGCATAGTTCAGGATATGAGTGAAGGATGGAAAAGGCCTGCCCATAGGGGAATCTCCTTTCACCCTTTTGAGCACTTGCAGAAGTTAAAAAGGTCACACAGGGCTGGGGATGTGGCTCAATTGTAGCACGCTCGCTTGGCATGCGTGCGGCCCGGGTTTGATCCTCAGCACCACAAACAAACAAAGATGTCGTGTACGCCAAAAACTAAAAAATAAATATTAAAAATTCTCTCTGTCTCTCTGTCTCTCGCCTCTCTCTTTTAAAAAAAATGGTCACGCAGAATTTGAGGATCTAGAGACCCCTCTGGGGGCCATCGGTTTTGGTTATCTAATTGGTAATATGGCCAATGCTGTGTACTGAATTTGATGAGAAGTTTGTGTTCCATCAGGCAGCCCCTGTATGCTCACATCCCCATGACGTACAGAAAAAGTCGGCCAGGCATTCTGGAATTACTAAAAAGGAGTGATGGATTTTTCCTTTCCCCAGGTCCATGATCCTCTTAGTTGTACAAGTCCAATATTTACTGCCATTAGCCCCTTGAACTAGAGACCTTTTATTTGATAGAGTGCCCAATGGGGCCTTAAGCACTGAGTTTATTGCCCCTGTATCCCCTTCAAAGTTTACTGGGGTCTCCTCCACTTCAAAAGATATGCTGAGCTCAGGGAGGGGATCTGAGCCCCGACTTTCGTAGTCATGCTGAAGAGTCAGAATGGCTGGCTGGCGTGGCTGCCTCTTTCTAGGGCACTCTTGAACCCAGTGTCCTCTTTCTTTACAGTAGGCACATTGATCTGAGGTCAGGGGTGGCCTCTGGCGTGGGACCAGGTATCCCATCCTGTCTCCCTGTTTCTTAATTTCTGGCCCTTTTTTTGTTGTGACCGGGACCTTAGTCAACTCCTTAGGCTGTCTTTTGTTTCTTTTATCGTCCTTTTGCTCCCTTCTTTTCCTCAGTTTCTCTCTTATAGTATACTTTCTGGGCTTCTTTGACTAAATCTCTCAAAGTCATATCTTGTAATCCATCTAAGCATTGTAACTTTCTTTAAATATCCAAGGCAGCATGCCCAATAAAGGCCTTTGTGACAGATGCCTTTTGATCCTCTGCATGAGGATCGAAAGGAGTATATCTCCTATATGCCTCCGTAATTCTCTCTAGAAACATAGAGGAAGATTCATCAGGCCCGCAGGCGTGGTAGCCACGTCACCCCAAATGGAGTAGGGAAATAGCAGTGCCGCTGCCCGTGCCCGGATAAGGCCCAGTCACCAGCAGGTGCGGTAGTCACGTCACCCAAATTGTAGTAGGGGCCAAGCAGGCCTCCGCCCACGCCCGCAACAAAAGCAGACCTGTGACTGACCTGCGGAACAGGCACAGCGGCCTGCCACCATGGTAGACATGACACCCCAATTGGAGTAGTGGCAGAGCAGAGCTTTCTCCTGCGCCCAGTACAAGCACAACGGCCCACCGGCGTGGTAGTCACGTCAACCCAATTGGAGTAGGGGCAGAGCAGAGCCTTTGCCCACACCCAGAACAGGCCCAGCGATCTGCCAGCATGGTAGTCACGACACCCCAATGGCAGTAGGGCCAGAGCAGAGCCACCACCCGCTCCCGCAAGGTAGGCAGACCTGCAACCGACAGGCGGAACAGGCCCAGCGGCCTGCAAGCGCGGCAGACACGTCAACCCATTTGGTTCTTTGAAAAAATTAAAAAAATCGACAGAACATTAGCCATGCTAACGAAGACAAGAAGAGAGAGAACTCAAATTACTAGCATATGGGATGAAAAAGACAACATCATAACAGATATTTCAGATATACAGAAGATAATCCGAAATTATTTTGAATCTCTGTACTCTAATAAAATAGAAGACGGTGAAGGCATCGATAAATTTCTTAAGTCATATGATCTGCCCAGATTGAGTCAGGAGAATATAGACAACCTAAACAGACCAATATAAATTGAGGAAATAGAAAAAACCATCAAAACACTACCAAGTAAGAAAAGCCCAGGACCTGATGGGTATATAGCAGAGTTTTACAAAACATTTAAAGAGGAACTAATACCAATACTTTTCAAGTTATTTCAGGAAATTGAAAAAGAGGGAATTCTTCCAAATTCATTCTATGAGGTCAACATCACTCTGATTCCTACACCAGACAAAGACACTTCAAAGAAAGAAAACTACAGACCAATATCTCTAATGAACCTAGAGGCAAAAATCCTCAATTAAATTCTGGCAAATCAGATACAAAAGCATATCAAAAAAATTGTGCACCATGATCAAGTAGGATTCATCCGTGGGATGCAAGGCTGGTTCAATATACGGAAATCAATAAATGTTATTCATCACATCAATAGACTTAAAAATAAGAACCATATAATCATCTCGATAGATGCAGAAAAAGCATTCGACAAAGTACAGCATTCCTTTATGTTCAAAACTCTAGAAAAACTAGGGATAACAGGAACATACCTCAATATTGTAAAAGCAATCTATGCTAAGTCTCAGGCTAGCATCATTCTGAATGGAGAAAAATTGAAGGCATTCCCCCTAAAATATGGAACAAGACAGGGATGCCCTCTTTCACCACTTCTGTTCAACATAGTTCTCGAAACACTGGCCAGAGCAATTAGACAGACAATAGAAATTAAAGGCATATAAATAGGAAAAGAAGAACTTATATTATCACTATTGCAGATGACATGATTCTATACCTAGCAGACCCAAAAGGGTCTAGAAAGAAACTAATAGAGCTAATAAATGAATTCAGCAAAGTGGCAGGATATAAAATCAACACTCATAAATCAAAGACATTCCTGAATATCAGTGACAAATCCTCTGAAACGGAAATGAGGACAACCACTCCATTCACAATATACTAAAAAAAAAAAATAATTGGGAATCAACCTAACAAAAGAGGTGCAAGTTTTATACAAGGAAAACTACAGAACCCTAAAGAGAAAAATAGAGGAAGATCTTAGAAGATGTAAAAATATACCCTGTTCATAGATAGACAGAACTAACATCATCAAAATGGCGATATTACCAAAAGTTCTCTATATATGTAATGCAATGCAATTCAAAATCCCAACGGCAGTTCTTGTGGAAATAGAGAAAGCAATCATGAAATTCATATGGAAAAACAAAAGACCCAGAATAGCAAAAACAACACTAAGCAGGAAGTGAGAATCAGGCCGTATAGCGATACCAGACTTCAAACTATACTACAGAACAATAGTAAAAAAAATAGCATGGTACTGGTACCAAAACAGGTGGGTGGACCAATGGTAAAGAATAAAGGACACAGAAACCAATCCAAAAAAATACAACTATCTTATATTTGATAAAGGGGCTAAAAGCATGCAATGGATGAATGATAGCATCTTCAACAAATGGTGCTGGGAAAACTGGAAATCCATATGTAACAAAAAGAAACTGAATCCCTTTCTCTTGCCATGCACAAAAGTTAAATCAAAATGGAACAAGGAGCTTGATATCAAATCAAGACATGGTGTTTGATAGAAGACAAAGTTGTCTACGATCTACATACTGTGGGGTCGCCTCCAAATTCCTCAATAGGACACCCATAGCACAAGCGTTAATAACTAGAATCAACACATGGGACTTACTCAAACTAAAAAGTTTTTTCTCAGCAGAAGAAACAGTAAGAGGGGTAAATAGGGAGCCTACATCCTTGGAACAAATCTTTCCTCCTCACACTTCAGATAGAGCACTAATATCCAGAGTATACAAAGAACTCAAAAAATTTGTCAATAAGATAACAAATAACCCAATCAACAAATGGGCCAAGAACCTGAACAGACACTTCTCAGAGGAGGACATACAATCAATCAACAAGTACATGAAAAAATTCTCACCATCTCCAGCAGTCAGAGAAATGTGAATCAAAACCACCCTAAGATACCATCTCACTCCAGTAAGTTTGGCAGCCATTATGAAGTCAAACAACAACAAGTGCTGGCGAGGATCTGGGGAAACAGGTACACTTGTACATTGCTGGTGGGACTGCAAATTGGTGCAGCCAAATGGGAAAGCAGTATGGAGATTTCTTGGAAAGCTGGGAACAGAACCACCATTTGACCCAGTTATTCCCCTTCTCGGTCTAAAACCTAAAGACCTAAAAAGAGCATGCTACAGGGACACTGCTACATCGATGTTCATAGCAGCACAATTCACAATAGCAAGACTGTGGAACCAACCTAGATGCCCTTCAATAGAAGAATGAATAAAAAAATGTGGCATTTATACACAATGGAGTATTACTGTGCATTAAAAAATGACAAAATCATAGAATTTGCAGGGACATGGATGGCATTAGAACAGATTATGCTAAGTGAAGCTAGCCAATCCCTAAAAAAACAAATGCCAAATGTCTTCTTTGATATAAGGAGAGTAACTAAGAACAGAGTAGGGACGAGGAGCATGAGAAGAAGATTAACATTAAACAGGGATGAGAGGTGGAAGGGAAAGGGAGAGAGAATGGAAACTGCATGGAAATGGAAGGAGAACCTCAGGGTTATACAAAATTACATACAAGAGGAAGTGAGGGGAAAGGGAAAAATAATACAAGGGGGAGAAATTTATTACTGTAGAGGGTGTAGAGAGAGAAGAGAGGAGGAGAGAGGAAGGGAGGGGGGATAGTAGAGGATAGGAAAGGCAGCAGAATACAACAGACACTAGTATGGCAATATATGAATCAATGGATGTGTAAGTGATGTGATTCTGCAATCTGTAAACGGGGCAAAAATGGGAGTTCATAACCCACATAAATCAAAGTGTGAAATATTATTTATCAAGAACTATGTAATGTTTTGAGCAACCATATATAAAAATTAAAAAAAAAAAGATAACTAAATTCGGTGAATAATGCACGAGAATCCTAATATTTCTACAGTAACTGACCCAGTTTAAAATCAATGCCAGTAGATTCCTATGATACATGATGTGTATTTTGACGTTCATTTTTATTCAACAATGGTACATTACTATTTCATGAGTTTATGCACATCATAGGATATATATTTCATCCACAAATTAGCAAATTTATAGGCATTTGATTCAATTTCAATCGCTTCCTGCTTTACAACATATGCATTCCTCCAGGTTTCCTGACTGGTCTATTCATGAGACTTCTTTCCAAACATATTATTTTCGATTTCCATAATCACTTTTGAAACAAAACTCACACACTGTTCATGATAAACCAAAACACTAATATTACCATTACATGTATAATTGGTGGGAATGAATGATTGTATATCAATATAAGATTTCCTGTAATTTTTAAGATATCAGTTCAATCCATTATTTAAAGTTGGAACAAGTTATATTATTTATTCACTGTATTGTCTATTCGTACTTTATCTCTAAATTCATAGACACAGGGTGCACCTCTTTGTAAACCCAATACTAATTTTACGTCTTGAATATATTGCTTCCAGAAATGGTGGAAGAAATACTCATGTCACCTGATCTACATATACATTTTATCACAGTAGCATTCTGGACAAATAATGTAATGGTCACGGTTATGATTGCACGAAGGACTAAATGGAAAGTGAACTTGGATTACTAAAAACATCTATGTCCAGGTTGCCTAATGCTCTCAAATGTCAATCCTATTGGTGACTACATATTTTTTTCTTCCTAATATTATGTATTCAAACTCAACCCTGTTGAAAATGTCTAATCCTATCACTCACTTTATACTTTGCATGATTTCGTAATGTCTCTATTGATATCTGCTTTTCTACATTTTTTCCCAGCTCATCATAGTGACTGACTCTTCATATGTGCTGACTTTAACAATCACTCTGTAACCTAAACCCTATTGTTAAAGAACTTTTGTTCCAAATGCTATACTCACACTTCTTCCTAAACGTACTATCTTCCTATTTCTATCAACTATCCCTTTTTGACTAGATGTTCTCTTCTACATTCAATTATTATAGTAAATGTCCGACGAGCTTCACAGGAGGAAACCACCAACAGACTATCTCATGCAACAGCAAAGGGTTTATTGAGTGTCCAGCATGCTGGTGCTCAGAGCTCACTTGAATAGAGCAGATAGCTCTGAGAATAGCTTAAGTAGAGCTTATATACTTTACCTGGAGAGGGCAGGGAGGGAAGTTTATTGATGGATCGGGGTGAGTGGGCGATTTGCGTGCAACTGGGTGAGGGAGCACATTCTGCAGTTGGGCAGTTGGGGACAGCACATACTGGGAACAAGATTTGCAAGCATTTCTCAAGATTTCAACAGTGTTTTGTTAAGCATACAGAAAAACAGGAAGTGACAAGTACCTATTTTACTAACCTTTTATTCCCCACTTCTTCTTCTGGCTACTTTTAATCATAAAAATGATCATTGGGGGGGTGTCACATTCTATGTATACTAGTAGGGTATTACCATAAGTTTAACTCGTCCAATTTGAGCCTGGAGAAAAGAAATTACACGGTTGAGAAAACAGGGTTTAATAGTTAGCAATAACATGAGGATTACTATTGGACCGGCCAGGGTTGATAAAAATGTAGTTAACCAGGAAGACTGTGTGAACCAAGACTCAAACCACCTTTTTTGGGCCTCTCTGTCTCGTTGATGCTTTTCAAGGAATCTTTTTAATTTACTCTTAGATTTTATTACAAGTCCAGTATGCTCAGCATACAAACAACTTTCTTCTCTCAATGTAGCACAAAGCCCCCTTCTCTCATGACGAGGAGGTCCAACCCTTGAGTGGTCTGAAAAACAACTTCAGAGAGAGAGGTAAAAGACTCATGCAAAGCTCTGATGGAGGTTTCTAATATCTTAGTTTTGGTCTATTGCTGTCATTTGTTGGGTCATTTGTTGAGTCCCTTGGACAAAGGCAGTGGTTCCCGTGGCCACCAGTGCAGCAATTTCTATTCCTAATAGGATGGCTACATTGAGAGGTATATATTTTCAGTGGAACCGGGTTGAATGCCCCCCTATTTGATCTTCAAATGAATCTGCGTCGTGATAGAGCACTCTGGGAAACATCTGCACGATTACACAATTAATCACATCTGTTGACCATTTCATGAAAACATTAACAATGTTTAAGTATATAGAATCATGCTGTAGTAGGGAAGGACAAGGCAACGCACCTAAGATAGCACTGAAGACAGGGAAACAGTCCTATTTGGTTGCAACCAGATTCAGAGGGCATTGATTCTGTTGTAATCAACTAATCCTCTGAAACCCAAGTTTAGGTAGTTTCAGAATTTTGTACCCAACATGTAAGGGAAGGGGCTCAGAAGTTCACAGTCTCCAGAAGTTGAAAAAAGCAGTTTTTGTTTCTGTTTTTTCCTCGGTTCTGGGCAAGTTAACTTTTCAAGGACACCTGGGAGGGAAAGAGCTTTTTCTTCCCTTTCTTATTTTCCCATTGCCAGCTGTTACTACGGAGCCCAGTTGCTAACTTCGTTAACTTAGAAATGTAGCCATCTCTGTGAAGCCCCACGTCAAGGCCAGAGGCCTTGTTCACATATTTTGGTGAAAAACTAGTAAGGGGGTGTCTGGATTAGGAGTGCTAATTTTTTAGCCAGTGGCCAAGTAGAACAGGGCAACATGAAAATAGGAAGTTTAACTACATTGAACTTTTTTATAGGGACTCTTTTGCTGAAAGTCCTAAAGTCAGCCATGGTGAAGACTTCTGGAGAAGGTCAGTTAAAGAGTTTTCTGTGGGACTGGTATAGAGGGGAAAGACGGAGAAGGTGGGGCTGAGAGCAGCTCCGAGGATCTGAGAATGAGAAAAGAGAGATGTAAAAAAATAATGGGAAAGTGGTTTGGAATTTTCCTAGCAACAAATATTTGAGCAGTAGAACAGGTCAAGCAGAGGGGAAGATGGTAGTGAGTATCCCAAAACGCAGAGGGACTTTAAATTTGTAGTAAACTGTTTTCAGTGATGACAAAGCAACTTTAAAGGCCATTTTCATTACATCTTGGATAGAGGTCTGAGGGCTCTCCTCAGCTGGTTTGAGCTTTGGGTTAGTTGGTAAGAGGACCTGGTGGGACCCAGTGCGGGCACTGTCAACAGAAGAGAGGAGTGAGTGGGTGGAGGGGTACCTCAGTACCTCCTACCTCAGCAAGGGGTCAATGGTCTGAGAACCAGCAGAGGTTTGGGTTTTTGATCTAATAATTGTAGTGGAGAAATCAGGTTGCTGAGGTGGGAGTGACATCAGAGACTCTGGAACAGAAGGCTGAAGGTGAGGATCTATTGGATAAGCATAGTTCAGGATGTGAGCGAAGAAGGGAAAAGGCCTCCACATAGTGGAATCTCCTTTGACCCTTTTGAGCACTAGCAGATGTTAAAAAGGTCATGCAGGATTTGAGGATCTAGAATCTTCTCTGGTGGCCATCAGTTTTTGTTATCTAATTCGTAATATGGCCAATGCTGTCTACTGAATTTAATGCAGGGTTTGGGTTCCATCAGGCAGCCCCTGTACGCTAACATCCCCATGACTTACAGAAGAAGTCGGCTTTTCCCCCACACAGCCATGGCTGTTTTTGGCTTTGACAGTCGGCCGGGTAAACACAGTAATCTAGGCTAGCCAACCTGCATCTGGCTCGTGTGTCCCTACATCCATAATATTTGTTTCCATTATCTATGGTAAGGAAGGGATTTAATGGAATTTTAGTGGGATCCTCTTCATCAGGGATATCCCATTAGGAAAGACTTATAGCCAGCTGACAAATGTCTGGGTGGAGAGATGGTCACCAGGTCCCTAAGTGGGCTGAATGCAAGATAGATTATACTTCTTTTCCAGTAGAATTTGTGATCAGCCATCGCTGCTGAACGGGCTGATGAGGGTTAGGACTACTTGTGGCCAAGGGGAGAGTCTATAGGCTTATCCACACGGTGAATATGCAATTTGAAAGTGTTACCAGTCTTTTCCAGTTTCCAGCAAGAGTGTGGACAGGGCGCAGGCTTGAGATGAGAGGCATGGATCCAGGAAGTGATTCCGTTTACCTTTACCACTATAGATGTTATAAGTAGCACCTGGTATGGTCCTTTCCAGTGGGGTTCCAGGGATGACACCTGATATCATCTTACGTAGATGAAGTCTCTTACTTGATATCGATGTGGAGTCCCCTCGTCCCCAGTTTGGTAGGGAGTGGCCAGCTGTTTCCACAGGTATCACTGAGATCTTTCAAGAGCTTTAAGTCTGTCAAACAAGGGGGTGTGAAAGGGATCGTTAGGTCTTAGAGTTGGGCTTTGGTCCGTTACTGGAAGAGAGGCACCCTAGATATTCACAGGGGGTGTGGTTACTCAAAGAAACAGAGGGCATATTTCGTGCACGAAACATTGGATAAGGCATGAGCATAGTCCAATCATTTATGCTGGTCTCTAAGCTTAATTTCGTTGAGGTCTCTTTAATGGTTCTATTTATTCTTTCTACCTGTCCTGAACTCTAGGGTCTCTAAGCACAATTAAACTTCCAATGAATCCCCAGGTTCCTGGCTAACCCCTGACTTACTTGGGCCATGAACGCCGGTGCATTATCAGACCGTATTACCTTTGGCAGGCCGTATCTTTGAAAAATGTCTTTCAGGATCTGCTTGACCACCATTAGCACTGTTTCTTTTTTTTTTCTTTCAGTGGGGAAGGCTTCAATCCATCCTAAAAATGTATCTACAAAGACTAGAAGATATTTATGTCCATACCTTGCTGGCTTAATTTCAGTAAAGTCAACTTCCCAGAATTGTCCTGGTCTGGTTCCTCATAGGTGCTTTCCTGCAGGAAGCTTGGAAGGGTAAGAATTTACCAATTGATGGACTCGACAGGCTTTTTTTACCCATTCAGTTATTTCTTTTTGCTGTGAGTCAGTTAGTGGAAAACTCTGTTCTTGATACTTCAGAAATACCTGCAGTTTCTTTGAACCAAGGTGAGTGAGTTGATGTGCATTTTCTACTGACATATTTAGAGCTGTGACTATAGGAGTTTTTACTGAAGGATTTAGAAATTCCACTTGGGGGCCTTCAGGGTTAAAAGTTATTTTGGACCGGAACTTGGTGAGCAGATCTCTGCCCATCAATGGGGCTAGGAATTCTGGGATTACTAGGAAGGAGTGATGGATTTTTCTTTTCCCCAGTTCCATGATCCTCTTAGTTGTCCAAGCCCGATATTTACTGTCATTAGCCCCTTGAACTAGAGACCTTTTATTTGATAGAGGGCCCAATGTGACATTAGGGGTGAGTATATTGCCCCTTTATCCACTTCAAAGATTACTGAGGTCCCCTCCACTTCAAAAGTTACCCTGAACTCTGGGAGGGGATCTGAGCCGCGACTTTCATACTCATCCTCCAGAGTCAGAATGGCTGACTGGCGTGGCTGTCCCTTTCTAGGGCACTCTTTGGCCCAGTGTCCTTTTTTTTTTTTACAGTTGGTACATTGATCTGAGGCCAGGGGTGGCCTCTGGCATGGGACCACGTATCCCTTCCTGTCTCCCTGTTTCTTAATTTCTGGCCCTTTTGTTGTTGTGACCAGGACCTTAGTCAACGCCTTAGTCTGTCTTTTGTTTCTTTTATCCTCACTTTGCTTCTTTCTCTTCCTCAGTTTCTCTCTTAAGGTATATTTTCTTGGCTTCTCTGACTAAATCTCTCAAAGTCATATCTTGTAATCCATCTAAGCATTGTGACTTTCTTTTAATATCCAGGGCAGCTTGCCCAATAAAGGCCATCATGACAGATGCCTTTTGATCCTCTGCCTGTGGATCGAAAAGAGTATATCTCCTACATGCCTCCATAATTCTCTCTAGAAACATAGAGGGAGATTCATCAGGCCTTTGAATAATCTCTATTACCTTGGCCAAATTAGTTGGTCGCCTAGTGGCCACTTGGAGGCCCACTATTAGAACCTGGCGATAAGTGGACAGATGCTTTCTAACTTCAATGTTGTTGGTGTCCCAGTTGGGTTGTTTCAAGGGAAAACCAGCTTTGATTAAGTTGGGAAGATGTGTCCATCTCCAATCTGGTCGGAGGACATTTTTTTATAGCTTCCAGGAAGATTCTCTTTTGTTCCTCTGTCGTGAAGAGAGTCCCTAGGAATTGTTGACAGTCATCCCAAGTAGGCAGGTGTGAAAACATCAATGACTCAACCAGACCTGTGAGCCCGATGGGGTCCTCGGAAAAAGGGGGATTGTTATTTTTCCAGTTATATAGGTCGGAAGAGGAGAAAGGCCAATATTTGTAGGCTTGCATTTTCCCCCCATGGCCTTCGTCAATCAATGGTCCGTAGGGACATAGGGGGAGCATCAGAGGAGGTCCAGGGTTTTCAATCATTCGCCACCATCAAGTTCCCTTAGCTGGGCTAGCGGAGGAGGGGCTGTGTGTGCTGCGGGGGAGTTATCTGGAGGGCGCTGGGCCAGCTTTGATTCCTCCAATGGTAGAGAGGCTGAGTCAGCTGCAGGAGAATCACTTAGAGAGTGTTGGTGGTTGGGGGACGAGGGCAGGGTATAATACGGGGGAAGAGAGTCCAGTAGAGTCAAATCTTGTGACTCAGGGATTACAAAGGGTGGAGGAGGAGGAGGAGCAGAGGGTTTGAGAGATCATGGGGGAAGGAGTAGGAGCAGGGGAAGGGACAAAGAAAGGCTTCACCCATTGAGGAGGAGATTTGCAGAGGTCCTGCAAAGTTAAGATATATGGCTGTTGATCCGGATGGCTATGTGTGCCTGGGTGAAAGACAATATCTCTGACTTCTTAAATTAGTGGGAAATAGAAAGATCCTTCTAGGGGCCATCCAAATTCAAAGGTGGGCCATTCTGAGGCACAGAGATTCCGAAAGGTCCAACGTTTTACTAAAAAAGAAAGATTCTGAGCCCTTAAGCGGACTTTGGTCCAGTGATCAAGGGTCAGGGACAGGGGCATTGAAGTGCTGTGTCCCATAATGAAAGATACACAAAGAGTGAATGCAAGACACATGACACAGACAAGACAATAAACACATTCAATGGACATCCAAAACTGAGACCAGGACTGAGTAGCCAGCAAAACCCAATGGCCTGGCAATTCCGAATCCGATACAAAATATTACTGAGTCGAGGAGACTATTGTTCCTCGATTTCCTGAGTCTTTGGGAAGTCCCCCAGGGACGTGGCCTGCGGCTCTGTGACACGTCTGTCAGCCACCATCGGAGAGAACTCACGCTCTTCATCGACAGCCATTTTGCCAAGCCCTAACCTTAACACTGAAACAAGGAAGAGGGGCCTTACTTAACCCGAGAGGAACCCGTTAGGATCTTTTGTCCGCCGCTGCCAAAACTCGGTGGAATCTCCATATGTAAAGGTCGGGCGAGCATGGAAGGAAGAGACCACTAACAGACTGTCTTATCCAACAGCAAAGGGTTTATTCTGGGTCCAGCATGCTGGGGCTCGGAGCTCACTTGAATAGATCAGAGAGCCCTGAGAACAGTTTAAGCAGAACATATATATTTTCCTTGGAGAGGGCAGGGAGGGAAGTTTACTGATGGTTCAGGGCGAGTGGTCGGTTTGCGTGCAACCGGGTGAGGGAGTACATTCTACACTTTGGCACTTGGGGACAGCACATTCTGGGAACAAGATTAGCAAACAGTTCTCAAGATTTTAACAGTGTTTTGCTAAGCATACGGAAAAACAGAAAGTGACAAGTACCTATTTTATTAACCTTTCACTACCGACTATCCTTTTTGACTGAATGTTCTCTTCTACATTCTATGATCCAAAGTACAAGGTCTTATGCCATTGTATATCAATTTATTCAAAGCTAAGTATCCCAATCAAGGGCCCAGTACCCTTCTGGGCTTCAAATGTTACTTAGATTTCTGTTTTTATACATATATTTCACCTATATATTTTTATACATATTGCAGGTTCCCAATACCATTATTTATTCAGCATAATGATTCCTAACCCAAATCAAACATGTTATTAACCCTAACCATACATGGTTCCCTCAATCTAACTTTACAGAAGAGCAGGGACAGAGTTGGTTTTACAATACAGGAATATAGGGAATCTTCCACCTGCTGATAACCTCAAAGGTCCATGCAGATATAATCTCTGGAGAAGATGTAGGCAACTCTGAAAGACCTGAGAGTGCAAAAGTCATCTTCCATGGAAAACAACCTGGTCAGGGTGAAGTGTTCTGTCTGAATCAGCCTCTCCATTCTTAATGTAGAGAAGATGGACCAAATGAGACCTGTGTGGAGAGCTGCTCCTGGGTGCCTATGGGTGATATACCATTCTAACTTGTGAAAGTGTCACAGGAAGCAGGGGCAGCCTCCATCTCATGGGAAGCTTGGAAGCAACTCTTAGGACAGATTGGTTGCCAAGGCAGTGAACTCATTCAGTTTCTGACGGAAGTGACCTCACCTCACTTCCTTGGTGATGGAACTCTGTGATCTTGCGATCCAGGAAGCCAGTCAAACATTGACAGTCCCAGTCCCAGTCTCAGTGGTTATACTTTTTCAATTTCCCAACGACAGAGTCAGTCTTTCTTGGTACTTACTAATGTTAGGATGGCCAAATGGCAGGAAAACTCTGAAGAGGGGCCTTTCCTGAGAAAACAGGTAGTGGCTCACCGCTGGCTCCTGACAACTTCAGAGAGTTGGCAAAGGACACAAAATCTGAGACAGGACAGGCCATTTCGGGGGAACGTAGAATGGCCCACAGTCAGAGGACACTCCAAATAGTCACAACCTACTTGGAGGAAATAGGTGCCCTTGTGGGTATGGGTGTGGGTTTGTGGTTTTGGCTCATGTTCTGAGAAGAGGTAGGAAATGAGGTTTGTTTAGTTTGGGGTGAATTGTTTCTAGTAAGTCATTTGACAATGCGAGTGTTTCTGTGTCGCTGTATCCCGCTGTGTCCGTTATTGTAGATATTAGAAAAGAGAAAGCATCAATGGATGTGTCCTGTCTTTTAGAAAGCTTACCAGCATTCATGCTGCCCAATTTATAAATGGAATGCGGCTTGCCATAATGATGGGCAACACCTACGATCTTCCTTAGTTCCTGTTTTCTTCCTGAAATCTGGCCACTCTCCATAATAGGCTCATGGTTTTGTATCCAAGATATGTACCACCTCCATGCTCTGTGACATGGCCATGTACTGAATAACTGAAGTGAATTGCGAGCATCTCAGAAAACTCACATACCTGTTTAACCTGTAAAGTCTCATTGGAGAAACCCTGCTTTGGGCCTTTTGCTTACCTATTGTTCTGTTTCCCTGAATGTCAGGAAGGTCTTTGCCTCAGGACAACACTTTGCGAAGTCTAAAGAAAACCTTTTTCAAATAAAAAAGAATGGGCATCAGCTGTGGCTCTTTGCTAAATTGCTTTGCAAAGAGATGTGTATGAATCAGCGTCTTGGCCCTGTGTTAGGCTGTAGCTTAGATTCTCAGCAACTGATGGATCTAAAGAAAGATCCCATTTGTGCATCCAAAACCAAAATAGCAAAAGAGCAGTCATTGTGGATGAAGTCTTTCGCCTTCCTCTGTAAGGTTTCTGACATCAATCAAGTGAGAATAGGGATCCTTTAGGTCAAATGAGTTCTTCAGTTCCCTGCAGAGGCTAGCCCATAGGTGGTTGGGTTTTCTCATGACTCCAATTCATATAAAGAATTTAAAGCCAACAGTCAGTAGTTCTCAAATTTGAGAAGTGGATCAGTATTAACGGCAGGCCTATTTGATCACTCCTGGTTCACAGGAAGGGTGTCCAGGTCACGCAGAATTTAGGTAATTGAGGGGCAAGAAAGCATATTTTGGACACTCTCTTGGGCTGCATTCCTCATGAAAATCTCCAGTCAGAGGTTATGATGAGTGTCTATATGGAAGAAGATGAGGGCCATGTGGGAGTGTTTTGGATTTAATTGTGGTTATTTTTGTGGCAGTTGGAAGGGATGACTGAGTCCACCTGGGTTTGAACTCTGGTGTGATTCCCCTTAGAGGCTGAGTACAGGAACTGAACTTAGAGAAGTATTGCCATGAATTGTGTTGGGATTTTAGAAGACCAAGCATGAGAGTCACCCTTGGAAAATGAGATCTAGGCCCAGGGTGGCTTTCCAGAGACCACTGGGAATCTCAGGCTTGATATCACATGATTTTATTCTTAACGACTTGGCAGTCTTAGTTGAGAGTCAAAACACACATGGACGTTACATTGTAGACCTCAATGGGCCTGGATTTATGTGACACTTTGGCCAATCTTTGGGAAACCTTGCCAGTGAGAGTTCTAAAGAACTTCATTTGAAATGAACTTCCACAACATTTAATGGTCCCTGAATGAATTGAAACCCACATGCTGCCAACTTCATCCTTGAAAAATTGCTAGATAAATACCATGAAATTTTTGAAATTCCCATGACCAGATGGCACTGGAGAAACTTTGGTTGTCCTGTTGCTGAACATGATTATTCAGGAGAGTGACTTGATTGACTGAGTTTCATGAAAATGGTGTATAACAGAGATTCCAGGAAGTTGGACCCTGCAGAGTAGTGGGCCTAGTGCAGTGAAGGGCAGGTGTGTGATAAAAAAAAATCTGTGGTGGGGCCATGTGGATGTGCCATTGTCTTCCAATTGGCTTGTGACTGACATGGTGCAGCCAGCAGACGCTTCTATGTAAAGGTATCTTTTTATATGGAGAGGTTTCAGGCCAATGTTCAGAATCCGGTTGCTATGGTCAAGGAGGCAAGCTATGTGGAAAAGAAGCCTGGTTGGTACATTCTTCTGCAGGCTCTGACCCACCACAGGTGACAGAACTCCCTCCAGCACTGTGTCCCAGGTGAATTCCTTGTATTTCTTGAAGCAAATACGAAACTCCCAGTGCAGCAGCAAGAAACACCAGGAAAACTGGAGGATGACCAAATGGCTTCAGAGTCCACAAGAGTAGACAATTAGTCCCCAGTGGCCACAGTTTACCTACAAACAGAAAATTAAAGACAGCTTCCTCATGTTTATTGGAAAATAAGAAATCATGTATTCCAGGTCACATAGAAGCATACCCAGATTTGATTGTCTCACTACAAAGGAAGCTAAATCTCCTGACTACAACACATATTTCAAGTGCCCAACCTCAGAGGTAGTTCCTCAAGAAGTCTTTAGTCCAGCAGAGCTCCATGTTTGTGGAGTGTTTACCCTGTCCCTTACTTTTGGAATCTCCTCTACCACCTCCAAGTTTGTGAACTCATGAGCATATTTGATTCCAGATATGTATTCACAGATTTTCTAACTCTTCTCCTCTAATTGTGTCTAACTTGGGGCCAAGGTAATCTCAAGGCATTGTTATGCATGAGAGTGGGAAGATACTTTTGTAGCATATATTTGCATAAACATTGGAATCATTTTCCAAATGATTCCAAATCCCTGACACAAACCCATGCCAACTAGACTCTGACTACTAATTCTAATATGATGGAGAAAATTAACCCAAACAGAATAGAAATACAAGCAGTTCAGAGGACGAATGGTGTATCATTGGAATTGCCTTTTGCTTTATATAGGGTAGGAGTTATAAATCTAGTCAATTTTTTGTTGAAATGGTTCTCCATGTGTTTTTCAAGTTAACAAATATGTGAATTCCTGTCTACCTTTCTCTGTATCCTATTCAGGGCATGTATTTTTATATGCACATATAGAATCCTACCTGGTACCACACGTACATTCTTGTGAGGTGGCTCACTTGGCAGACACAAATTGTGAAAAGAGATCACTCCTACTAAACGCTGTTGAAACTGAAAATTCAAACTATTGATGAGCTTCCTAGTACAATAAAATTATACATGAATCCATGTTCAGTAAAACGAATTTATCTGGATCTGTGGATGACATATATTTCGTGGTGAATTTCAATTGGCTTATATTGCTACTTTTTAATGTCTGTTTGTGTGCGTGCCTGTGTGTGTGTGTGTGTGTGTGTGTGTGTTTATATATATATATATATGTATATATATATATACACACACACTCTACAGATTTTTCAAAATATGAAATATATGTGTCTTATTATACACTCCGTAAATTCATTCATATTCATGTATGTGGATTAATAATCAACTTTTCACAAGATTATTCTGAGAAATATTCATCCACCTGAACTACATATTTGATTCCTAGTACTGAAAACTAACAGTAAATGGTGCATACAAATCTTAATATCTCTGCAGTAACTGACACAGTTTTATATCAATGCAAGTAGATTCCTATGGGACGTGATGTGTATTTTGTCTTTCATTTTTATTCAATACTGGTACATTACTTTTTCTTCAGTTAATGCACATGGTAGGATATATATTTAATCCACTAGTTCAGAAATTTATAGGCATTTTGTCTTACTTTCCATCACTTCCTAATTCAGAAAACATGTTTTCCACAGGGTTTCTTGACTGGTCTTTTCATGAGACTTCTTTCACAAAATGCAAAGGTCACACTTATGTTTGTACCGAAGTCTAAATGGAAAGTGAGTATGGATTACTAAAAACATCTATGTCCAGGTTGCCTAATGCTATCAAATGTCAATCCTATTGGTGACTACATATTTGTTTCTTCCTAAGATTATATATTCAACCTCAACACTGTTGAAAATGCCTGATCCTATCACTTACTTTATACTTTGCCTGATTTCCTAATGTCTCTATTGATATATGGTTTCCTACATATTTTCCAGAGTTCATCAATGTGACTGGCTCTTCACATGTACTGATATTTACATTCATTCTCTACCCAAAACCCTACTGTTAAAGAACGTTTGGTTCAAATCCTATACTCACTCTGCTTTCTAAACCTACTGAATATCTTCCTAATCCTACTGCCTATCCTTTTGACTGGATGTTCTTTTCGACATTCAATCATCCAAGGTACAAGGTCCTATGCCATTGTATATCAATTTATCTGAGACATCTGTGCAGAATATAATTCAAAGCTGAGTATCCCAATCAAGGGCCCAATGCACTTCTGGGTTTCAAATCTTACCTAGATTTCTGTGTTCATACTTATATTTCACCTATATATTCTTGTAAATATCGCAGGTTCCCAAAACCATTATTCATCGCACAGAATGATTCCTAACCCAAATCAAATCTGTTATTAACCCTAAGCATACACTGTTCCATCAATCTATCTTTAAAATAGAGCAGGGACAGAGTTGGTCTTACAATACAGGAATTTAGGGTATCTTCCACCTGCTGAAAACTCAAAGGTCCATGCAGAAATGATCCCTGGAGAATACTTAGGCAGCTATGAAGGACCTGAGAGCACAAAATCATCTTCCATGGCAAAAAAACCGGTCAGGATGAAGTATTGTGTCTGAATCAGTCGCTCTGTTCTTAATGTAGAGAAGATGGACAAAAGCAGGCCTGTGTGGAGAGCTGTTCCATGGTGCCTGTGGTTGATATACCATTCTAACTTATGACTGAGTCAGAGAAAGTAGGGGCAGCCTCCATCTCATGGGACCTTTGTAAACAACTGTTAGGACAAAGTGGTTGCCAAGGTATTGACCTCATTCAATTCCTGAAGGAAGTGACCTACCTCACTTCCTTGGTGATACAACTCTCTGAACTTGGGATCCAGGAAGCCAGGCACCCAGAGCCAGTGCCAGTCCCATTCCCAGTGGGCACACTTGTTTGAATTTTCCAAGGACAGAGTCAGTCTTTCTTGGTACCTCCTGATGTGAGGATGACCAAATGCCAGGAGAACTCTGAAGAGGGGCCTTTCCTGAGAAAGCAGGTAGTGGCTCATTGCTGGCTCCTGACAACTTAACAGAGTTGGCAAAAGGGACCTGATCTGATACAGGACAGGCCATTTGGGGGGAACATAATATGGTCCACCAGTCAGAGGACACTCCGGATAGTCACAGACCCAGTTGTGGGAATGAGGTGCCTTAGTGGGTGTGGGTGTGAGTTCGTGGTTTTGTCTCATGTTCTGAGAATAGGTAGCAAAGGTGGTTTGTTTGGTTTGGAGTCGACTGTTTCTAGTAAGTCGTTTGAGAAGGCGAGTTTTTCTATGTCTGTGTATCCACTGTGTCCGTGGTTGTAGTTATTAGAAAATCCAATACATCAATGCAGGTGTCCTGACTAGTAGGAAGCTTCCAGGCATTTATTCTGCCCTTTTTATGAATGGACTGAAGCTTGCCTTATGGATAGACAACACCTACTATTTTCCCAAGTTCCTGTTCACCTCCTGATTTCTGGCCTCTCTCCAGAATAGGCTCATGGTTTTGTGTCCAAGATATGTACCACCTCCAAACTCTGTGACATAGCCATATACTGGATAGCTGAATGGAATGGGAACATCTCAGAAACCTCAGAGATCAGTGTAACCAGAAAAGTCTCAGTGGAGAAACCCTGCTTTGGGCAATTTGCTTACCTATGGTTCCCTTGCCCTGAATGTTAGGAATGTCTTTGCCTCAGGCCACCCGTTTGTGGAGCCTGAAGAAAACAGTTTTCAAATTGAAATGAATGGGCATCACCTGTGGCTCTTTGCTTAATTACTTTGGAAAGGGATGTGTCTGAATCAGCCTCTTGGCCCTGTGTGAGGTTGTGGCTTTGATTCTCAGAACCTGATAGATCTAAAGAAAAATCCCATGTGTGCATCCAAAACCAAAATTGCCCAAAGAGCAGTCATTGCTGATGAAGTCTTTCACCTCCCTCTGTAAGTTTTTTGACCTCTATCAAGTGAGAATAGGAAAGATACACCAAGTCAATTGATGGCTCCTATTGGAAAAATTCTATCACTGATGACAGCATCAGCATAAGTACCCCAACACTACGACAATTCGCTGCAGCAGCAGATAGTTCACAATGCATACAAGTGAGTTCACAATGCATACAAGTGATACATAATCCAGGCAAGTTCTGCAAGCAGTTCAGTGATGGCTATTGCAGAATCTGTAGATTGGTTTTATCTTTGTCTTCACTGGCACTGGGATGAAAATAGGAATTCTGGCAGTAATGGCTAAAGAAAAAATTATGTAACATTCCTGAGGGCACTAAAAGAAAACAATTTTCTTAACAATTTACATTATCTTGAAGAGAATAATTAAATATAATGAAAAGGAAAAGTGAAAGTAAACAAGCACGTCTGTTAACCTCCTATTTTTTCACATATTAAGACAATCCTGAACAGTTGTTTTCCCAATTTAAATTAAACAATTTAATTCACGTGAATAAAAAAAATGGATATATTATTTCATTAGCACTCATCATATGTGATATATGGACATATGCACATTCAAATATATAACACAAAACACAAGTGTGCACACATAATAAATACATACACCACATAATATAATAGTAAAGGCCTTATAACTTTTTACATGTGAAATCATCATTGCAATGTTTAAAAACTCTATAGTCAAAAAATAGAACTGATAAGCAAAACATTATCCTAGGTCTGTATGAGCTCAAAAAAAACAAAAGAGAACTTCATGATGTGGGAAAGGGCAATAATAAAATAGATATTGAAAAAAGCATCCCTGTTCTGTCGCAGATGTAAGGATAGCCAAACTGGAGTTTTCGATATCAGCTGTTATGGATTTGAGCCAAATCATCTTATTTTGGTCTATTGAAAGCGCTTCAGTTAATCTCTCTGGAATCCAAATCGGCTGCTGTTCTCCTTTTGGAAACACATAAACAGACCCCCGACTCCAGGCAATCACTGGGTCGGGACCTTAGTTAATCTCTCTGGAATCCAAATCGGCTGCTGTTCTTCCTGTGGAAACCCAAAAACAGACCTCCAACTCCAGAAAATTAATGGGTCAGGACCTTTACATTTTCCTGTTAGAATATCCTTCCAAAGTACCTCGGGCTTATACACATTTTTTTGGACACTTATGCCTTTCTGCAGCACTAAGTCCTGAAAATCCAAATTTAAAAAGTTTAGATTAAAAAGGGTTATTTTAATTTTATCTCTGGGGAATTTATATTCCTTCCCAATTCTGTCTTCTTACTTTAATGAGTACATTTTAATAGTGTGATGTGCTCTTTCAACTATGTCTTGTCCCTGTGGATTGTATGGGTTTCCTGTTATATGAGTAATGCCAAATGATGAGCAAAATGGTTTAAAAGAGGTAGAAGTATAACCGGGGGCATTATCTGTTTTTTACTGTTTTGGAATGACCACAGTGGCAAAATTTTGTAAGCAATGAGCTATAACATCTTTAGTTTTTTTTTCCCCCATGAAGGGAGCCCATCAAAAATCCAGAAGAAGTATCAACTGTAACATGCAAATATTTTACTTTTCCAAATTCTGGCAAGTGTGTGACTTCCATCTGCCATATATGGTAAGGTATCAATCCTCTAGGATTGACTCTAAGATTAAAATGTGGTAAAATGGTCACACAATTTTGACATTGTTTTATTATTTGTCTAGATTGCTCCTTAGTTATTTTAAAATGCTTTTGTAAAGTATTAGCATTGATATGGAACTTTTCATGAAAATTTATAGCTTCTTCTAGTGTAGAGAAAATATGTATGTATGTCATGTGTAGTTTTACCTGCTAAATCATTGCCCAAACTAAGGGCTCCAGGCAATCCTGTATGTGCCAAGATATGTCCTATTAAGAATGGATCTTTTCTGTCCCAGATTAGACTTTGTATACTGGAAAGCAAAGAGAAAACAGTAGAGGAAGGGGAAATCCTACCAGCATCTTCAAGGGATACTATAGCATTAACTATATACTGACTATTGGAAAATAAATTAAACACAGAATCTTTAAACATCACAAAAGCTTATAATACTGCATTAAGCTCTACCTTTTGAGCTGATTGTTGGGGTGCTAAAAATGTAAAAATTTGATCAGGTGTAACTATTGCTGCTGTACCATTATTTGACCCATCAGTGAATATATTTGGAGCATTCATGATAGGTGTTTTCTTGTAATTTTTGGAAAAATTACAGGATGCAATGACCCAAAAGACAAAAAAAGATTAGATGGTAAGTGGTTATCAAATGAAACATTAGATTTACACAGGATTATTGCCCAAGTATTTAGCTCATTAGCTAATTCATCAATTTGATTCATAGTGTATGGAGTAATAATTTTATTGGGAGAAATTCCAAACACTCCCTTTGCTACTTTCATTCGTATTAGTATTAATTGTCCCTAAGCCTCAGGATACCTAGTAATAATAGTGTTAGAAGAATAAGATAAATGTATCCATAATAATGGACTTCTTGCCAAAATACTCCTGTAGGAATATTTTTTTGTTGGAAGCACAATGAATAATAGAGGCATTATTTTATCAAATCTATCCAAATGCATATTTCCCATATATGTTTCAATGATTTTTAATGCCTTTCTGGCTTCAGGCATTAACATTCTGGGTGAATTTGGATCAGATGGACCTTTTAGGATATCAAATATAGGTCCCAACTCTCCTGTTGGTATACCTAGATAAGGCCTTATCCAATTAATGTCTCCTAATAACTTTTGAAAGTCATTAATTGATTTGAGTTGATCTACTCGTATTTGAATTTTTGGTGGACTGACCATGGTTGAGGATAATAGAACTCCTAAATAATTAATTGGAAAATTTAATTGTACTTTATCAATTGATATCCCTAGATTATAATTTTTTAATAAGTTTGTAAGTGTGGCATAACATTCTAGCAATGGGTTTTTAACTTGTGTGCTAATAACACATCATCCATATTGTGAAATATTTGTAGTTCAGGATTTTGATTTCTAAGTGGCTGGATTACTTTGTTAACATAAATTTGACAAATAGTTGGGCTGTTAGCCATCCCTTGAGGGAATACTTTCCACTCATACCTCTGATCAGGACCTTCATGATTCAGTGCAGGGATAGGAAATGCAAAACTTGGACTATCCTCAGGAAGAATTGGAAATGAAAAAAAAAAACAATCTTTAATATGTATAACTAAAACATACCAAGTTTTTGGCAAAGCAGACAATTGAGGAATCCTTGATTGAGCAGGTCCCAAAATAACCATCTCATTATTAATGGCTCTTAAATCTTCCAATAATCTCCATTTACCAGATTTCTTTTTGATGACAAAAATGAAAGTATAATGGGGAGATACAGAAGGTTGTATATGTTCTTCCGCTAATTGTTGTTTGACCAGGAACTGGGCTGCTTGTATCTTTTCTTTAGTCAGGGTCCACTGAAGAAGCCATACTGGTCTTTCTGATTTCCAAGTAATTTTTATTGTCTCAGTGGCCCTTTCTGAAAATCCAACCCATGTCTGTCTGTTGCTTGGTCTATTTGTATTGGTGCTGATATACCTTGATCTTGTTTTTCTAATCTTTTTCCTTTCCTAAAACCTTCTCTAGCCATAATAGTGGGTGCATTTTTATTGATGTTATTTGTTAATGTCAAACCTAATTGATCTAGGATATCTCATCCCCATAAATTTACGGGAAGATGATCCAATACATATGGCTGTATAGTTCTTTCACATTCTTCAGGATCCTTCCAATCCAATGCCATTGCACTTCTATGGGGATTAGTTGCCACTCCTAGGTCTCAAAGTATTTTAGTGTACTGTTGTAATGGCCAATGTTTTGGCCATTCTTGATGAGAGACGATGCTAACATCTGCACCTGTATCAGGTAGCCCATTAAATTCATGTCCTTGAATATTTAGTTTTAGCCTGGGGCGAGAATCTAAATTTAAAGAAAGCATAACCAAATCTACACGTGTGGAGCCTAATCCCTTGGAACCTCTTTCTACAGCACGACTGGAAAATTTATCATGCAGACTGAGTATTATTAGTAACTGTGCTATTCTATCTCCTGGTGAAATTACTGATATGTCCTTTGGAGAACTGGGTATAATTTTATTTCACCTTCATAATCGGGATCAATTACCCAAGGACTTATCATAAGTCCTTTTAGATTAGAAGAGCTCCGTCCCAATAATAAGCCTACCGTTCCTTTGAGAAGATGTCCTCTCACCCTGTGTGAATGATTTGAACCCCCGTCTCTACAGTTAGTACTGATCTGACGGAGGTGCAGATATCTAACCCTGCGCTCCCTCTGATTTGTCTGATGAGGCGTCTGATGGACAATGTGTCCTGGGCACTACACTGATGGGGTTGCTGGGTTCCTCCAGTGCTCTGTATATTTGTGGTTTGGGGCCCCAGAGCATTGGGCTCCCCTGTCCATTTTTTGGCAATGGAGCCCGATGCCTTTCTCCATGATATCATGGATAAACAGCTAGTCCTTGTTCATTTTTGATAATGAAGTACCCTCTATGGTGGTTTGAGAACGGCATTCATTAGTCCAATGTCTCCCTCTACGGCATCGTGGGCAAATACCCACGTATTCTACTCCTTTGGTACCTAGTTTTGTTAAACCCTCTTCCTATGGAACAATTCCTTTTAAAATGTCCTGTTTGTTCACAATTGTAGCATGTTCCTGGTCTGGAATCTAAAGCCTGTTTTACTGCAGCTGCCACAAATTGCCCTTGTTCATTGATGTCTCTGGCATCTAAAGCCTGTCTTACTGCAGCTGCCATGACTTTCTCTTATTCATTAATGTCTTTACATAATTTAATATATGTGTTTAAATCTTCATGTTTCCATGGTCTAGTGATATCTCTGCACCAACGATTCGCTTGGTCATAAGCCAGTTTTTTATTAATGGCATTGCTTGTTCTGTATTCCCCAAAACTCTGATAGCTGTTTGAATAAGCCTATCTACAAATTCAGTGGAAGATTCATTAGCTCCTTGTATTACCTTAGATAATTGACCTTGTAAACCTCCATGTCGTTGTAAAGTCTTCCATGCCCTAACCGCCTCTGCAGCAATTTTTGCGTATACGCCAGGATCATATGCAATTGGTTGCTGCTGATCCTCATAAGGTCCCTTTCTAACAACATATCTAGATTTCTCTGAGGATAACCAGTTTCTGCATTACGCCTAGCCGTCTCCTTGCAAAATTCCTCATTGGCAACCTTCCATAAAAGGTATTGACCTCCATTTAGCACAGCTTTACACATATTAGCCCAATCTACTGGTGTCATATTCAAGTTGTTAATGGATTCGACCAAGCTTACAATGAAGGGTGCTTGAGGACCATAGGTTGTTACAGCCCCTTTTAGCTGCTTCACTATTTTGAAATTTAAAGCATGGTGAATTCGCTGCCCTCCTACCTCAAAATCAGGGCATGTTCATACTTGAGATCCTGTCTCAGGATCCGAACTATCAACTGTGGGGTTTGGGGGCCTCCCAGCATATGGAGGTGGCCTTGTTATTTGGACATTTACATCCTCTGGTGATAGAAAGGTGTTAGTAACAGTCTCCTGTAGAGGAGGCGCTGTTGGTTGGACATTTACGCCCTCTAGTGATAGAAAGCTGTTAGTAGCAGTCTCCTTTTGTAACTTTGCCCCTGATGGCTTTTTCTGCCCTAAGCTTTGTTCTTCTATCTTTGTCTGAACTGAAGTCTTTGGACTAAGCAAACCAGATATGAACGTCCTCAATGGCAATGTGCCAACTGGCAGAGTCCCTGGGCTGTTCTTTTGCCCCCTTTTAAATCTTCACCATGATGATTCCATTATGTTATATTTAACAACTCCTTAAAAATCCATGGGCTACATTTTTGTATTGTATCAACGTATGCCCTGACTGTTCTTGACTTTACTGAGATGCCTCCTTCCTCTAACAATTTACTTAACACTCTTTCAGTTTGTTTTTTTACTAATTTCTGATCCCGTATTTCTACTATAATACAACCCAACAAGACGATGCCAAACAAAACCGAGACAGAATAAAATAAAAAGGGAACAACAAAAAGTCATTATAGCCTTTATATCCTACTGACATGTGCATCCGTCCTTTCTCCCTATCTGTTCCTCAGAAGTAAATAATTTTTTCTCAGATGTGAGCGGTTTTTCATCCATCTCACTCATCTCCATGGACAGGCAACAAAAGTGAAGCAAAACAAAAGAGGAATCTTAAATGGCTACCCATCCTCTCGCCCTTCGCTCAGGGGCGAGCAGTTTACCTTATCACTTACCCTCAGTGGCTCCCCGTGCAAGCCATAAAAATGCTGCAGTCTGGCTGGGCACGATTCAAGAGCCACTTTTCAAAAGAAACAAACTTTATTTTTAGAACCACACATGCCAAACAAAACAGCTCCTCAGGAAAAACCCTCAGAGCCCAACTGCCACCACTGGCTTCCTTGCAAAGTTTCTGTCACACCCACAAGCCTCTCCACCTCCCACAATCCTCCTGCTCTTGAGGCTATTTAGCTGGGTCAGGTGGGTGGAGCCAAAAAAGTCCCACAATGAGCAGCTCTGTGGTCTGAAAGGGCAGGGAAACTGCCCAATGAGCATCACCGCAGAGGAGCCAATCAGCTAGATGTTGCTGGGGCCGCTGTGAGCCAATAATCATCTGGCAGGGGAATGTTGCTGGTAGCTGGAAGTTTAATGGGGCCCCTTAAGCTGTGGCTTTCAACAAATTGGTGTCTCCTTTCTCTGTAGGCTATTCAGCACGTGTATTTTTATATGCACATATAGAATCCTACCTGTTATCACACGTACATTTTTGTGAGGTTGCTGACTAGGCAGATACAAGTTATGAGAAGAGATCACTCCTCTTAAATACTGTTGGAATTGAAAATTCAACCTATGGGTGAGCTTGCTAGTAGAACAACATTATATATAGATCCATTTTCAGTGAAATCAATATTTTTGCACCTGTGGATGATACATATTTCATGATGAATTTCGATTGGCGAATATATTGCTAGTTTTAATGTCTGTGTGTGTGTGTGTGTGTGTGTGTATATATATATACTCTCCAAATTTTTCAAAATATGAAATATATGAATCTCATTATACACTCCTTAAAATCATTCATATTTATGTATGTGGATTTATGATCAACTATTCACAAGATTATTCTCAGAAATATTCATCCACCTTAAATACAGATTTGTTTCCTAGTACTGAAGACTAACTTCAGTGAATGGTGCACACAAATCCTAATATTTCTACAGTAAAACCTAGTTCAACATCAATGCAAGCATTTTCCTATGGGACATGATGTGTATTTTGCAGTTCATTTTTATTAAACAGTGGTACATTACTATTTCTTCAGTTTATGCACATCATATGATATATATTTCATCCACAAGTTCACAAATTTATAGGCATTTGTTTCAATTTCAATCACCTCCTGCTTCAGAACACATATATTCCTCCAGGGTTCTTGACTGGTCTTGTCATGAGACTTCTTTCCAAACACATTATTTTTGATTTTCATAATCATATTTGAAGCAAAACTCAGACACTCTTCATGATAAACCATAACTCTAATATTACCGTTAGATGTATAACTGGTTGTAATGAATGTATGAATATCAATTTAAGATTTCCAGTATATTTTCAGATATCAAATCAATCCACTATTTAACGTTGGAACCAGTTATATTATTTATTCACAGTATGGTCTATTCATACATTATTTCTATATCCATTGACACAGGGTACTCCACTTTTTTCCCCCAATATTTATACGTCTTCAAAATATTGCCCCCAGTAATGGTGGAAGAAATGCTCATGTCACCTGATCTACATATAAATTTTAACACAGTAATATTCTGGACACAGAAAGCAAAAGTCACTCTTATGATTGTAGCAAAGCCTAAAAGAAAAGTGAGCATGGATTACTAAAAATATCCATGTCCCGGTTTCTTAATGCTGTAAAATGTAAATCCTATTGATAAATCCTATGTATTTGTTTCTTTCTAAGATTATATATTCAAACTCAACCCTGTTCAAAATGTCTAATCCTATCCCTCACTTTATACGTTGCCTGATTTCTTAATGTCTCTATTGATATCTGCTTTCCTACATATTTTCCCCATTTCATCATTGTGTCTCACTCTTCACATGTGCTGATATTTACATTCACTCTCTTATTGAAAACCAATTGCTAAAAATCTTTTGGTCCAAATCCTATACTCATTGTTGTTTCTAAACCTAGAGAATATCGTCCTAAACCTACGGACTTTCCCTTTGTGACTGGATGTTCTCTTCAACTTTCAATCATCCAAGGTACAAGGTCCTATGTCATTGTATATCGATTTATCTGAGACATCTGTGCAGACATAATTCAAAGATAAGTAACCCACTCAATGGCCCAATGCCCATCTGAGCTTCAAATCCTGCCTAGATTTCTGTTTTCATACTTTTATTTTACCTATATATTCTTGTAAATATTGCAGATTCCCAGAACGAATATTCATCCTGCAGAATGATTCCTAACCCAAATCGAACGTGTTATTAACCCTAACCATACACTGTTTCCTCAATCTAACTTTACAGAAGAGCAGGGACAGTGTGACCAGGAAAGTCTCAGTGGAGAAACCCTGCTTTGGGCCTTTTGCTTACCTATTTTTCTGTTGCCCTGAATGTCAGGAAGTTCTTTACCTCAGGCTAACCCTTTGTAAAGCCTGAAGAAAACAGTTTTCAAATGGAAATGAATGGGCATCACCTATGGCTCTTTGCTTAATTTCTTTGGAAAGGGATGTGTCTGAATCAGCCTCTTGGCCCTGTGTGAGGCTGTGACTTAGATTCTCAGCACCTGATGGATCTAAAGAAAGATCCCATGTGTGCATCCAAAATCAAAATGGCAAAAAGTTCACTCATTTTGGATGAAGTATCTTCCCTTCCTCTATTAGATTCCTGACCTCTATCAATTGAGAATAGGGATTTTTTGGGTCATATGAGTTCTTCAATCCCTAAAGAGGTGCTTGGGTTTCTCATGATTCCAATTCACATAAAGAATCTGTACCTATCAATCAGAAGTAGTCAGTCAATATTGCTCCCAGAAATGGTGGAAGAAATACTCATGTCACCTGATCTTCATATACATTTATTCACAGAAATATACTGGACACTAAATTCAAAGTTCACATTTATGATTGTACCAAAGCCAAAATGGAAAATTAACATGGATTACTAAAATCATCCATGTCCAAGATTACTTATGCTCTCAAATGTCAATCCTATTGATGACTACATATTTGTTTCTTCCTAAGATTGCATATTCAAACTCAACCCTTTGAAAATGTCTAAGCCGATCTCTCACTTTTTACTTTGCCTGATTTCATAATGTCCCTATTGATATCTGCTTACCTACATATTTTTCCCACTTCATCATTGTGACAGACTCTTCACATGTGCTGACATTTAAATTCATTTTCTAACCGAAACCCTATTGCTAAAGAAATTTTGTTCCAAATCATACACTCACCCTTTTTTCTATACCTACCTACTATCTTCCTATTCCTACTGACTATCCCTTTTTGACTGGATGTTCCCTTCTACATTCAATCATCCAAGGTACAAGGTCCCATGCCATTGTATATTGATTTATCTGAGACATCTGTGCAGAATGTAATTCAATGCTAAGTATCACAATCAAGGGCCCAATGCCCTTCTGGGCTTCCAATCTTACTTGGATTTCTGTTTTCATACACACTGTTCACCTCTATATTCTTATAAATTTCGCAGGTTGCCAATACCATTATTCATCCACAAAATGATTCCTAACCCAAATTGAACCTGTTCTTAACCCTAAACATACATTGTTCCCTCAATCTTACTTTACAGAAGAGCAGGGACAGAGGTGGTCTTATAATACTGGAATGTAGGGATCCTCTACCTGCTGAGAACTTCAAAGATCCATGCTGAAAGGATCCCTGGAGAATATGTAGGCAGTTATGAAGGACCTGAGAGAGCACAAGTCATCTTCCATGGCAAACAACCTGGTCAAGATGAAGGGTTGTGTCTTAATCATCCTCTCTCTTCTTAATGTAGAGAAGAAGGACCAAATCAGGCCTGTATGGAGAGCTGTTCCCAGGTGCCTATGGTTGATATACCATTTTAACTTGTGAAATTGTCACATTAAGTAGGGGAAGCCTCCATCTCATGGGACCATTGGAAGCAACTGTTAGGACAAAGTGGTTGCCAAGGCAGTGACTTCATTCAGATCCTGAAGGAAGTAACCTCACCTCACTTCCTCGGTGATGGAAATTGACATCCAGGAAGCCAAGCACACAGAGCCTGTCCCAGTCCCACTCCCAGTGGTGTCACTAGTTTTGAATTACCAAGGACAGAGTCAGTCTATCTTGGTACCTACAGATGTGAGAATGGCCATATGCCAGGAAAGCTCTGAAGAGGGGGCTTGTATGAGAAAAGAGATAGTGGCTCACCACTGGCTTCTGACAAGTCTCAGTGAAGAAACCCTGCTTTGGTACTTTTAATTACCTATTGTTCTGTTGCTCTGAATGTCAGGAAGTTTTTTGCCTCAGGCCACCCCTTTGGGAAGCCTGAAGAAAAGAGTTTTCAAATGGAAATGAATGGGCATCATCTGTGGCTCCTTGCTTAATTGCTTTGGAAAGGGATGTGTCTGAATCAGCCTCTTGGCCCTGTGTGAGGCTATGGCTTAGATTCTCAGCACCTAATGGATCTAAAGAAACATCCCACGTTTGCATCCAAAACCAAAAAAGCCAAAAGAGCAATCATTGTGGATGAAGTCTCTCACCTTCCTCTGTAAGGTTCCTGACGTCCATCTATGAGAATAGGGATCCTTTGGGTCCAATGAGTTCTTCAAAGCCCTGCAGAGACTAGACCATACGTTCATAGGTTTCTCATGACTCCAATTAACATAAAGAATCTAAACCCCACAGTCATTAGGCCTCAAAATGGAGAATCAGAGCAGTATTAAGGGCAGGCCTCTTTGATCACTCCTGGTTCACAGGAAGGGTGTCCCAGCCACACTGACTTTAGGCAAATGGGGGCAAGGGACCTTATTTTGGATACTGTCTTTGGCTGTGCCCCTCATGAAAAACTACAGCCTGAGGTTATGATGAGTGTCTATATGAAAGAAGATGAGGGCCATGTGGAAGTGTTTTGCTTTTAATTGTGGTCATTTTTGTGGCTGTTGGAAAAGATGATGGGTCCACCTGGTCTTGAACACTGTTGTGATTCCCCTTAGAGACTGAGTTATGGAATGGACCTCAAAGAAGTATTGCCATGTATTGTTTTGGGATTTTAGGATGCCACGCATGAGAGTTGCCCTTGGAAACTGAGATCTAGGCCCAGGGTGGCTTTCCACAGAGCACTGGGAATCTCAGGAAGAATATCACATGATTTTATTCTTAAAGAATTGGCAGCCATAGTTGCAAGTCAAAACACAAATGGACCACACATTGTAGACCTCAAACGCCTGGCTTAATGTGACCATTTTGCCTGTCTTTGGGAAGCCTTGCCTGTTAGAATTCTCCAGAGCTTTTATTGAAATGAGCTTCCTCTCCATTTAATGGTTCCTGAATGAATTGAAACCCACAGTGCCTCCAACTTCATCCTTGACAAATGCCTGATAAAAAACATGAAATTTTTGAAATTCCCATGACCACTTCACACTGTAGAATCTTTGGATGTCCTATTGATGATCACGAGTGTACCAGACAGTGCCTGATTGACTGGGTTTCATGAAAATGGTGTAGAACAGAGATGGCAGTAATTTGGAGCCTGCTGAGTAGTTGGCCTAGAAAAGTGGTGTGAAGGTGTGTGTTAAAACATCTGTGGTTGGGTGATGTGGATCTGCCATTGGCTTTCAAATGGTTTGTGACTGACATGGTGCAGCCCCCAGACCCTTGTATGTAAAGGCATGTTGTTATATGGAGAGGTTTCAGTGCAATGTTTAGAATCAGATTGCTAACGTGAAGGGGGCAAGCTATGTGGGATAGAAGCCTGATTGGTGCATTCTCCTGCAGACCCTTACCCACCACATGTGAAAGAACTCTTTTCAGTACTGTGTCCCAGTTGAACTCTTCGTATTTTATGAAGCAAATACCAAACTCCCAGTGCAGCTGCAAGAAACACAACAAAATTGGAGGATGAGCAAATGGCTTCCAAACTGGAAGACACTTAGCCCCCAGTGACAACAGTTTACCTATAAAAAGAGAATTCAGCACTGCTGCCTCATGTCCTTTGGAAAATAAGAAACCATGTCCTCCAGGTAACATACATGCAGACCCAGCTTAATGGTCTCACTACAAAGGGAGCTAAAGCTCCTGACAACAACATATATTTTAAGTGCCCAACCTCAGAGGCAGTTTCTCAAGAAGTCTTTAGTCCAGCAGAGCTCCATGTTTGTCGAGTTTTACCCTCTCCCTTACATTTGGAAACTCCTCTACCACCTCCAAAGTTGTGAACTCCTGAGCATTTTCCATTCTTGATGTGTATTCACAGATTTTCTAACTCTTCTCCTCTAATTGTGTCTTAGTTGGGGTGAAGGTAATGTCAAGGCATTGTTCTGAATGAGAGTGTGAAGATTTTGGGGTAGCACATATTTGCATACACATTGGATTCTTTCTCCAATTTTTCATTTGAAATACTGAATCCCTGACTGTAAGGGGTAGAAGGAATTCTTTTTCAAAAATAGCCTGACACTTACAAGAAACAGCCCCCATGGAGACATCCTGTCTGGGAGACATCCTGTAGTCATCTGTGTTCCTGAGACATCCTGTGGCCATCTGTCTTCCTGAAATATTCTGAGGTTATCTCACCTTGTGAAGACATCCAGGAACTGCCGATAAGAGAGCTTTCAAATCTCCAGCATATAAATTCCCCTGTGTGAACAATAAAAGTTTGCATCTTGATCAGAACTTTTGTCTTGTTGTCATCTCTCATGTCTCTTGTCCCTTCATTCCTCCCCATCTAGGTTCGCTACCCACGTTGATGTGTCCTGCAGGCTGGGACAACTGGCGCCCAACGACTGGGGCTCGAGCCTTTGACTGAGGGGGAAGATTTGGACAAGTGGAGCTCACGATTGCCTCAGCAGACACCACTGAGAGACAGATCCAGGAGGAGAGTGGGGATGACGCACAGTGAGTGACCCACCATGGGAAAAGCAATTTTGTCACATGATTTGTTTTTGTCAGGCCAAAAGGAATCCTTAAATACATGGGGGCACGTGTTAAGAAAAATGACTTAAAATTTTTCTTTTCATACATTGAAAAATTGTTTCCATGGTTTCCCCTTGAAGGGACCATTGATGGTAAAAGATGGCTTAGAGTAGGAGACATTTTAAAAGATTATTATGAATCCTTTGGCCCAGAAAAAGTGTCTGTTCCTACCTTTTCTTTCTGGAAATAAATTAGTGAAATTCTTAAAAGTTCACCCTTTGACAATGGTACCTTAATACTTGTCAGGATTGGGGAAGAGACTATGCAAAAGACCTCTCGTCCCTTCTCGGCATGCCCATCAGTTAGTATAGACATAGACCCTTCTTAGTCTCCCCAGGACCCTGGGAACCTTCCTGATCTTCCTCAAAATCCCACCCTAATGAATAAGGCTCCAATGGTTTCCAACAGCCTTTATGCAGTTTTAAATCCCAGAGAAACATTGACCCCTGGGGAGGAGGCTACCTTGGAGAAGGAAGCAGCTCGCTACCATTCAGAAGACCCGCCACCTCTCAGGACCCTGCCACAGCCTATAGGACTTACACATTCCCCTCCCTCCTATATCCCTCCTGCCTTTTGTGCTCTTGCCCTTCAGGGGCCAAATGTCCCCCCAGATATTTTTTCCCCACTTCCCTTGCCTAATCCGCCTCCCTTGAGAGAGTCTCTCCAACATGGATGGGAACAGATCCAATTTTTAAAAGAATAAAGATCCCTTGACTCTGAGCTCTCTCCATTAGCCTTAGGTATGGAGTCAACACAAGCTGACCCACAGTGGTCTAATACAAAGGCGAAGCCGCTCCATCGGCCTGTGCTCGCCTTCCCAGTCACCAACAGTCAGATAGATAAGCCTGCTCAGGCTGCGGTCAAAGACTTAGAAGAGGATCAAGAGGAGGAAGCAGAGGAAATGGATCAAGGAGATCAGGACTTAGAGGATGAGAAGTTCACCCCTAGGCAGGAAGGAACCCAGAGTGTCTACAAAAAATTTAGCCTCCATTTTCTTGAAAAACTTAAAAAGGCTTGTGCTCACTATGGCCCCACTGTGCCCTACACGTTGGCTTTATTAGAAAGCCACAACACACAATTTCTTACTCCCAATGATTGGAAATTTTTAGACAGAGCTGCCCTCAGTGCCGGAGACTTCCTACTATGGAATGCAGATTTCAAAGAGCCCTGTCAGAAACTGCTCAAAAAAATTTAACAAAGGCCTCCTCTAAATCCTGGACTTATGTTAAACTAGTGGGCAATGCAACTTTTGACACTAAAACTAAACAGGCACGTTTCCCTGCTGGACTTTTTGCGCAGATTTAGATGGCTGGCTTACATACTTGGAGACGCCTCCCTGAAAGGGCCTCGGCTATCACTTCCCTGGCCAGAATTCGACAAGGGCCCAACGAGCCTTACAGCGACTTTGTTCCCCGGCTTAACCTAGCTGCGGAATGCTTGCTTGGACCAAGCGAAAGCGAAAGCACCTTTGTAAAACATCTTGCCTTTGAAAACGCCAACCCAGCATGTCAGGATGTTCTTCGACATCATAAGGATAAAGGGAAACTTTCTGACTTTATTAGAGTCTGTGCAGGGGTGGGTGCAGCCCCTGCCATGGGTCTCACTTTAGTGCTCCCTTTACCAAGGCCTTTTACAATCCTGGCTCACGTATTTGCTTTACTTGTAAACAACCAGGCCATTTTGCATGCAAGTGTCCGACAGGCAAACAAAGAGTAAGAATAGCGTCTCCTCAAACTGGAGCTAAACCGCCCCCAGCTACACTTTGTCCTTGATATGGTAAAGTTCATCACTGGACCAGTGAGTGTAGATCAATGACAAATGCCCTCGGACAGCCTATTTCTTCCTGCTTCTCAGGAAACTCCCTGGGGCAATACGGTTTGTTCCCTTCCAAACTCCCAACCTACCTCAAAATCCTTCTCCACAATTGGCTCCCTCCAACTACCCACTCCAGGCAGTGCAGGATTGGACCTCTGTACCACCACTGATACAACATTAGACTCAATGCAAGGGCCCCAGATAATACCAACTGGAATTATGGGTCCCCCTCCATCTCATACGTGTGCCCTTCTTCTTGGAAGAGCCTCTACTACCTTAGAAGGTGTTCAGGTCTTCCCTGGTATTAATGATAATGATTTCACTGGAGAAATAAAAATACTGGCCACAGTTATTAATAGAGTTGCGGCCATCCCAGGAGGAAAAAGTCTTGCACAATTAATACTCCTTCCCTTAGATTAAGGGGCACTTCCACCACCCAAACCTACTGTGGGGGACTGCCTCCTTGGGCTCCTCTGAGGTATATTGAGTTCATCCCATTTCTCATAATAAACACACCCTTACCTTACTTATTGAAGGAAAGGAATTCCAAGCAATTTTAGTTACTGGAGTTGATGCGACAATTATTTCTCAAAAATACTGGCGATCAGGTTGGCCCCTCACCCCATCCTTTACTGACCTTAAAGGGATAGGAAAGTCAAAAAATCCTCTGGTCAGCTCTACTGCTCTTAGCTGGACTGATAAAGAGGGTAATAAGGGAACTGTCACTTCTTTCGTTGTTCCTGACCTCCCTGTTTACCTATGGGCCCGAGATATTTTGAGTCAAATGGAAGTTATTCTTGCCAGTCCCAATTCCATGGTGACTCATCAAATGCTCCGTATGAATTTTGTCCCTGGTACAGGCCTTGGGAGGCTGAGACAAGGACTGGTGGGGCTTATACAACCCATAAAAAAATACATATGGACTTGGATTTTTGGATTTTTAGTGTCGGTCCCTGACCCTCCTGTACCCCATGCAGATAAAAATATTTGGGAGACTCAGACTCTTGTGTGGGTGGATCAGTGGCCCCTTACCCATGAAAATTTGGAGGCTGCCTCCATGTTAGTGAAGGAACAGGTGGCAGCCCGCCATGTAGAGCCCTCAACCTCACCATCGTACACTCCTATTTTTGTTATCAAGAAAAAATCAGGCAAGTGGCGCCATTTACAAGATTTGTGTGCCATTAATAAAGTTATACTCCCGATGGGAGCACTACAGCCAGACATTCCCAGACCAGTGGCTATTCACAAAAACTATTGTAAAATGGTTATGGACTTAAATGTTTGCTTTTTTATCATTCCTTTACATCCTGAGGATAGACCCTATTTTGCCTTTAGTCTTTCTTGCATTAATATTCAGGGCCCTATGCAGAGACTTCAATGGAAGGTTCTTCCCCAAGGTATGGCCAACAGCCCTACTCTTTGCCAAAAATAGGTTGCTCAAGCAGTAGACCCTGTGAGAGAGTGAGGGCCACAAATTTATATCTTACATTATATGGATGATTTGTTAATTGCTGCACCTAATACCATGACCTTAATAATTGTTACTTGGACTTTTACAAAATCCTCACTACCTTGGGACTACAGATAGCTCCTAATAAGGTTCAATCACAGGACTCTTATAAGAGTTTGGGCCTTAAAATTCTAGAAAATCAGATCCAAATTTCTAAAATACAAGGACGTGTGGACCATCTTCACACCCTTAAAGATTTTCAGAAATTACTGAGGGATATTCAATGTCTAATAACATATTTAAAATTATGCACTTGTGTACTTTTGACCCTTAATGATATTTTGAGAGGTAATTTCCACCCCTCCTCCCCTCAAAATCTTACTCCCAAGGCATGACAGGCATTAAACCAAGTAACAGAAGCCATTGCCCAACAATTTGTTACACAAATTTCTTATAACCTTCCTCTGGTTCTGGTTATTTTACACACTCCTCATACACCCACAGGAATATTTTGGCAGCAAGATCCACATTTTAAAAATAAAGACTGCCCCTTGTTTTGGGTCCATTTACCCACCACATCCTCGAAGGTTATTACTGTTTATCTTGCTCAGGTAGCTTCTATTATTTTTAAAGGTCATTTGATTTCTCTACAACATTTTGGCAAACACCCTGATAATATTTTTATTCCATATACTAAGGACCAAACCCAATTTTTACTAGAGACAAGGGATGAATGTGGTATTGCCCTATCAGGCTTTTGGGAACAATTGATCACTACCTCCTCAAAGACCCCCTTTTACATTTTGTCCAGTTACATCCATTTACTTTTCCTGAAATTACTCAAAAGGCTTCCACTCCTCAATCCCTTACTGTCTTTACAGACGGTTCCTGTAATGGCCGAGCGGTCTTTGTTGTCAATAACAAGCCTACCACCTTTGATACTGTCTATCAGTCACCACAGTTTGTGGAATTGTTTGACATAACACAAGTTTTTATAACATTTTTTATAATCCTGTTAATATTTATAAAGACAGTGCCTACATTGCTCATTCTGTGCACCTGCTGGTGATTTCACCCCCCATTAAGGCTTCTAACAATGCGGCCTTTCTGTTTCACCAGCTTCAGCAGCTAATTCATGCCAGACAACACCCATTTTTCTTAGGACACATCAGAGCACACTATGATCTTCCCAGCCCTCTAATTCAAGGTAATGCCCAAGCTGATGCAGCAACTCGTTCCATCTTTCCAATTTTTGTTGGCTCAATTCAAAAGGCCATGGAGTTACACAATATACACCATTTAAATTTCCAGAGCCTTTGATTACTTTGTAAAATTACCAGCAACAGGCACGAGAAATAGTAAAAGCATGCCCTGGTTGTGCTGTCTACCTCCCCATTCAACACTTGGGAGTTAACCCCCGAGGATTACTGCCTGATCAGTTTTGGCAAATGGATGTTACTCATTTTCTTGAATTTGTAATAACCAAATATATACACGTTTCTGTAGATACCTTCAGCGGCTTTATTTTTGCATCACCACATTCTGGAGAGGCTACCAAAGATGTCCTTTCTCATCTTGTTTCAGCCTTTTCTGTTATGGGTAAACCAATTCATATTAAAACAGATATTTATCCTACATTTACCACTGCCAAGTTTAAACAGTTTTGTGCTACCTTGCAAATTTGTCATACTACTAGAATTCCATACAACCCTCAGGGCCAAGGCATTGTGGAACTTGCCCACCTTAACTTAAAAACTTGGCTATCCCTCCTTAAGGCTTCCTCCCTTGTATTTACCACACCCAGGCATCGCCTTAACAATGCATTATTTGCCCTTATTTTTCTTACCCTAGACAATGAAGGCGATTCGGCAGCAGACAGACACTGCCATCCCTCGTCCAATTCTGTTCGCCCACCTGTTATGTGACACAATCCACTTACAAATAAATGGAAAGGCCCAGATCCTGTCCTCATCTGGGGAGGAGGCTCAGCTTGTGTTTTGGACCAAGATCAAACAGCCCCAAGATGGTTACCAGAACTCCTGGTTAAACAGGTTAATGACTTACCTCAAAACAGGGACAGAGGCACTCCTCATGAGGACAAAATTTCCTCTTTTTCAGATGCAGCCAACAATCTGCCAGCCTTGGAATAACAGTTCCTGTGGGCACAGGTACACTGGCTTAGGCACGTCTATTCACTCTTACCATCGCCTCTCTCAACAAATTATAAACTCTATCAGGAACAACTGATAAAAACTCTATCAGGAACCATTAAAGATTTGCAGGACCAAATAGACTCCCTGGCAGAAGTGTTCCTTCAAAAAAGACGAGGCTTAAATTTGCTGACAGCTAACCAGGGAGGTATTTGCTTGGCCTTAGGGGAACGATGCTGCATTTATGCCAATAATTCTGGCATAGTATGCACTAAAATTAAGCAGCTTCAAGAAGATCTAGAAAAGAGATGAAGGGAAATATTTGAAAATCCCCTCTGGACTGGGCTTAATGGATTTTTACCCTACCTTCTTCCCCTATTAGGCCCTTTGTTGGGTTTACTTTTAATGGTGTCCCTAAAACCCTGCATTATAAACAGGCTGGTACAATTTATTAAAGAACAGATTAATATTTTGGCCTCTAAGCCCATACAGGTCCACTATCATTGCCTGGATATGGAAGACCGTGCTGCCAACATTTAAAAGGATGTTCTACCCTCCTCACAAGCTTATTTCTTAAGTTTACATGCCCACAGATCTCGCTTTCTTACATAAAACTCTAAGTAACAGCTCTGACCAACGATCTTCTGCACCTGCCATAAGGGTTCATCCTCCATGGGCTGCTCCACTTGGGGGAGGACGAACCCATGGAGTGAGGACGTTAGGGCATAATAACGGAGGGTGCAGGAAGGACTGCAGGAGGATGGATCCATGGTTCCCAAAATCCAAGTCTTCTGAGTGACACGCTCTGGTGCATGGCAGTTGGCATGCTTCCCCCTCAAAGCCGTCTCCTCAAAAAACATGCCAAGGCCACCACGAAATCTAGTAAACATGCTCGATCAGATCAGGAGATATTCTAAGGCCTGCTAGAGAAACAGAGCCTCTATAACCCCCTAAAACATTGGCCTGTAAGGTATGGTCAAATATTTTATATAAGAAAGGGAGGAGATGTCAGGGGCTAGAAGGAAGTTCTCCTTCAAAGAATAGCCTGACACTTACAAGAAATAGCCCCCTGCGAGATATCCTGCCTGTGAGACATCCCGCAGCCATCTATCACCCTGAGACATCCTGCAGCTATCCATCTTCCTGAAATATCCTGAGGTTATCTCACCCTGTGAAGACATCCAGCAACTGCCGATAAGAGAGCTTTCTCATCCGCAGCATATAAATACACTGTGAGAACTATAAAAGTTTTCAGCATGATCAGAACTGTTGTCTTGCTGTCATCTCTCATGACTCTTTTCCCTTCATTCCTCCCCAACAAGGTTCAACGCCCACGTTGAAGTGTCCAGCCGGCCCGGACACCTGACACTAAACCATAACCTACTAGACTCTGACTACTAATACTAATATGATGGAGAAAAATAATCCAACAGAATGGAAATGCAAGCAGTACAGATGAGGCATGGTGTATAGTTGGACTTGCCTTTTGAATGATATAGGGTAGGTGTTATAAATCTAGCTAATTTATAATTGAAATAGTTCTCCACATGTTTTTAAAGTTAACAAATATGTGAATACCTGTCTCCCATTCTCTGTAGCCAATTCAGCACATGTATTTTTATATGCACATATAGAATCCTACCTGGTGTCACACGTATATTCTTCTGAGGTGTCTGACTTGGCAAATACAAATTGTGAGAAGAGATCACTCCTCCTAAACTCTGTTGGAACTGAAAATTCAACCTATGGGTGAGCCTCCTAGTAGAAAATTCAACCTATGGGTGAGCCTCCTAGTAGAACAACAAGCCATACATAAATCCATGTTGAGTAAAATAAATATTTTTGCATCTGTGGCTGATGTACATTTCATGAAGAATTTCGATTGGCATATATATTGCTACATCTTATTGTCTGTTTTTGTTTTTTTAATATATATATATATATATATATATATATATACAATCTTCAAATTTTTCCAAATATAAAATATATGTGTCTTATATACACTACCTAAATTCTTTCATGTTCATGTATGTGGATTTATAATCAACATTTCACAAGATTATTCTCAGAAATATTCATCCACCTGAAATACATATTTGTTTCCTATTACTGATAACTAACTTCAGTGAATGGTGCATACAATCCTAATATTTCTACATTAACTGACCCTGTTTAACATCAATGCAAGTAGATTCCTATGGGACATGATGTTTATTTTGAAGTTTATTTTATTCAACACTGGTACAATACAATTTCTACAGTTTACGAACATCATAGGACATATATTTCATCCATAAGTTCACAAATTTATAGGCATTTGATTCACTTTCAATCATTTACTGATTCAGAACACATGTATTCCTCCAGGTTTCTTGACTGGTCTTTTCATGAGACTTTATTTCAAACACATTATTTTCAATTTCCATAATCATTTTGAAGCAAAACTCACACACTCTTCATGATAAAACATAACCCTAATATTACCATTAGATGTATTACTGGTTAGAATGAATAATTGTATATCAATATAAGATTTTCTGTATATATTCAGATATCAATTCAATCTATTATTTAAAGTTGGAACCAATTATATTATTTATTCACAGTATGGTCTATTCATGAATTATCTCTACATTCATAGACAAAGGGTACATCTATTTGTAACCCCAATACTAATTTATTCGTCTTCAAAATGTTGCTCCCAGAAATGGTGGAAGAAATACTCATGTCACCTGATGTACGTATGCATTTATCACAGTAATATTCTGGACACAATAAGCAGAGGTCACACTTATGATTGTACCAAAGCCTAAATGGAAAGTGAGCATGGATTACTAAAAACATTCATGTCCAGGTTGCCTAATGCTCTCAAATGTCAATCCTATTTATGACAACATATTTGTTTCTTCCTAAGACTATATATTCAACCTCAACTCTGTTCAAATGTCTAATCCTATCACTCACTTTATACTTTCCCTGATTTCCTAATGTCTCTATTGATGTCTGCTTTCCTAAATATTTTCACCAGTTCACCATTTTGACTAACACTTCACATGTGCTGACATTTACGTTCACTGTCTATGTGATACCCTATTGCTAAAGAACTTTTGGTCCAATTCCTGTACTCACTCTTCTTCTGAAACCTACAGAATAGCTTCCTAATCCTACCGACTATCACAGTTTGAGTGGATACTCACTTCTACATTCAATCATCGAAGGTACAAGGTCCTATGCCATTGATTATTGATTTATCTGAAACATCTTTGCAGAACATGTATCAAAGCTAAGTATCCCAATCAAGAGTGCAATGCCCTTCTGGGATTCCAATCCTACCTAGATTTCTGTTTTCATACTTATATTTCACCTATATATTCTTATAAATATCACAGGTTTCCAATACCATTATTCATCAAGCAGAATGATTCCTAACCCAAATCAAACCTGTTATTAAGCGAAACCATACACTGTTCCCTCAATCTAACTTTGCAGAAGAGCAGGGACAGTGTTGGTCCTAAAATAGAGGAATGTAGGGAATCTTCCACCTGTTGAAAAACTCAAAGTTTCATTCAGAAGTGATCCCTGGAGAAGATATAGGCACGACTGAAGGACCTGAGAGAGCAAAAGTCAACTTCCATGGCAAACAACCTGGTCAGTATGAAAGGTTGTTACTGAATCAGCCTCTCTGTTCTTTTTTTTATTATTGGTTGTTCAAAACCTTACAAATCTTTTGACATAACATATTCATACATTAGCATACATTAGCTTCAAGTGATTAATGAACTCCCATTTTTACCCCAGATACAGATTGAAGAATCACATCCGTTACACATCCACATTTTTACATAATGCCATACTAGTAATTGTTGTATTCTGCTACCGTTCCTATCCTCTACTATCCCCCCTCCCCTCCCCTCCCATCTTCTCTGTCTACCCCATCTACTGTAATTCATTTCGCACCTTGTTATTTTCCCATTCCATTCACAACCTTTAATATGTAATTTAGTATAACAATGAGGGTCTCCCTCCATTTCCATGCAATTCCTCTTTTCTCTCTCTTTCCCTCCCACCTCATGTCTCTGTTTAATGTTAATCTTTTCTTCCTGCTCTTCCTCCCTGCTCTATTCTTAGTTGCTCTCATTATATCAAAGAAGACATTTGGTATTTGTTTTTTAGGGATTGGCCAGCTTCACTAAGCATAATCTGCTCTAGTGCCACCCATTAGAATATGGACCCAAACAGTCCTGTTTGGAGAGCTGGTCTTGGGTGCCTATGGTTGATATACATTCTAACTTGTGAAAGTGTCACAGTACGTAGGGGCAGCCTCCATCTCATGGGACCCTTGGAAGCAACTGTTAGGACAAAGTGGTTGCTAAGGCAGTGACCTCATTCAGTTCCTGAAGGAAGTGACCTCACCTCACTTCCTTGGTGATGGAACTCTAAGAACTTGTTATCCAGGAAGACAGGCACCCAGAGCCTGTCCCATTCCCAGTCACAGTGGTCTCACTTTTTGTATATACCAAGGACAGAGTCAGTCTTTCTTGGTACCTACTGATATGAGAATGGCCAAATTCCAGAAAAGCTCTGAAGAGGGGCCTTTCCTGAGGAAAGCAGATAGTGGTTCACCACTGGCTCCTGACATCTTCACAGAGTTGGTTAAGGAGACCAGATCTGAGACAGGACAGGCCATTTCTGGGGAACATACTATGGCCCACCAGTCAGAGGACACTCTGGATAGTCACCGACCTACTTTGGGGAAGGAGGTGCCTCTGTGTGTGTCGCTGTGTGTTTGTGGATTTGTCTCATGTTCTGAGAATAGATAGAAATGGCCGTTTGTTTGGTTTTGAGTGAACTATTTCTAGTAAGTCATTTGACAAGGCGAGTGTTTCTATGTCTGTGTATCCCACTGTGTCCATGGTAATAGACATTAGAAAAGAGAATGCATCAATTGATGTGTCCTGTCTAGTAGAAAGCTTCCCATCATTTATTCTGCCAAATTGATGAATGGATTTTGGCTTGCCTTATCGACGGGCAACACGTGCTATCTTCCAAAGTTCCTGCGTTCTTCCTGAATTCTGGCCACTCTACAGAATAGGCTCATGGTTTTTCGTCCAAGATATGTACCACTTCCAAGCCCTGTTACATGGCCATGTACTGGATAGCTGAAGGGAATGGCGAGCATCTCAGAAAACTCAAATATAATTGTGACCAATAAAGTCTCAGTGGAGAAACCCTGCTTTGCTTACCTATTGTTCTGTTGCCCTGAATGTCAGGAAGGTCTTTGCCTCAGTCCACCCCTTTGTGAAACCTGAAGAAAACAGGTTTCAAATGGAAATGAATGGGCATCACCTGTGCCTCTTTGCTTAATTGCTTTGGAAAGGGATGTGTCTGAATCCGCCTCTTTGCCCTGTTTGAGGCAATGGCTTAGATTCTCAGCACCTGATGTATCTTAAGAATGATCCCATGTGTGCATCCAAAACCAAAATGGCCAAAAGAGCAGTCATTGTGGATGAAGTCTCTCCCCTTCTTCTGTTAGGTTGCTGACCTCCATCAAGTGAGAATAGGGATCCTTTGGGTCAAATGATTTCTTCAAACCCTGCAGAAGCTAGCCGATAAGTGCTTGGTTTTCTAATGACTCCAATTCACATAAAAAATGAACCCCACAGTCAGTAGGCCTCAAATTAGAGAAGCAGAGAAGTATTAACAGCAGGCCTTTTTGATCACTCCTGGTTCACAGAAAGTGTGTCCAGGCAACCCTGATTTTAGGCCATTAAGGGGCAAGGGAGATTATTTTGGAGACTGTCTTGGGCTTCGCCCCTCATGGAAACATCCAGCCAGAGGTTATGATGAGTGTCTATATGAAAGATCATGAGGGCCATGTGGGAGTGTTTTGGTTTTAATTGTGGCCATTTGTTTGGTGGTTGGAAGAGATGACTGGGTCCACCTTGACATGAACTCTGGTGTGATTCCCCTTAGAGACTGAGTTCTGGAACTGAACTCAGAGAATTATTGCCATGAATTGTGTTAGGATTTTAGGAGGCCATGCATGAGAGTCCCCCTTGAAAACTGAGATCTAGGCCCAGGGTGGCTTTCAACAGAGCACTGGGAATCACAGCCAAGATATCACGTGATTTTATTCTGAAAGACTTGGCAGCCATAGTTGAGAGTCGAAACACACAAGGTCCTAATTGTAGACCACAATGGGCCTGGCTTCATGTGACCATTTGGCCACTTTTTGAGAAGCCTTGCCTCTGAGAATTCTCCAAAGCTTTCATTGAAATGTGCTTCCTCTACATTTAATGGTTCTGGAGTGAATTTTAACCCACAGTGCCTCCAACATCATCATTGAAAAATGGCTACAAAAATACCATAAAATTTTTGAAATTCCCATGACCAGGTGGCAATGGAGGACATTTGGATGTCCTGTTGCTGGTCATGAGTATACCAGACAGTGCTTTGATTGACTGGGTTTTATGAAAATCGTGTAGAACAGAGATGCCAATAAGTTGGAGCCTGCTGAGTAGTGGGCCTAGAGCCGTGGTGGTCAGGTGTGTGATAAAACATCTGTGGTGGGGCCTTGTGGATCTTCCATTGGCTTTCAAATGGCTTGGAACTGACATGGTGCAGCGAGCAGTCCCTTCTATGTAAAGGCATCTTGTAATATTGAGAGATTTCAGGGCAATGTTCAGAATCATGTTGCTATCGTCAATGGGGCAATATATGTTGGCTAGAAGTATGTTTGGTGCATTCTCTTGCAGAAACTAACCCACCACATGTGACAGAACTCTCTCCAGCACTGTGATCCACTAAAACTCCTTGTATTTTTGAATCAAATAGCAAACTCCTAGTGCAGCAGCAAGAAACACCATGAAATTTGGAGGATGACCAAATGGCTTCACAGTCCACATGGGGAGACACTTAGACCCCAGTGGTCACAGTTTACCTACAAAGAGCAAATTCAGCACTGCTGCCTCATCTTCACTGGAAAATAAGAAACCATGTCCTCCAGGTCACATAGATGCAGACCCAGCTTTGATGGTCTCACTACAAATGAAGCTAAAGCTCCAGAAAACAACATATTTTTCAGGTGCCCAACCTCAGAGGCAGTTCTTCAAGAAGTCTTTAGGCCAGCAGAGCTCCATGTTTGTGGAGTGTTTACCCTGTCCCTTACTTTTGGGAACTCCTCTACCACCTCCAGTGTTGTGAACTACTGAGCATATTCCATTCCAGATATGTATTCACAGATTTTCTAACACTTCTCCTCTAATTGTGTCTTACTTGGGGCAAAAGTAATGTCAAGCCATAGTTCTTGATGAGAGTGGGAACATTTTTGTGTAGCACATATTTGCATACACATTGGATTCATTTTCCAATTTTCCATTTGAAATACTGAATCCCTGACACTAACCCCTACCCTACTAGACTCTGACTACTAATCGTAATATCATGGAGAATAATAACCCCATCAGAATAGAAATACAAGCAGTTCAGAGGAGGCATGTTTGGTATTGTTGGACTTGCCTTTTGCATTATATACGGTAGGAGTTATAAATCTAGTCAATTTTTTTGTTGAAATAGTTCTCCGTGTGTTTTTAAAGTTAACAAATATGTGAATTTATTTCTCCCTTTCTCTGTTGCCTAGTCAGCAGATGTATTTTTATATGCATATATAGAATCCTACCTGGTATCACACGTACATTTTTGTGAGGTGGCTGACTTGGCAGATACAAATTGTGAGAAGATATCACTCCTCCTAAACGCTGTTGAAACTGAAAATTCAACCTGTGGGTGAGCCTCCTATTTGAACAACATTATACATAAATCCTTGTTCAGTGAAACTAATATTGTTGGATCCGTGGATGATATGTATTTCATGATAAATTTCGTTTGGCGTACATAATGCTACATTGTAATGTCTCTGTGTGTGTGTGTGTATATATATATATATATATATATATATATATATATATATATATATATATACTCTCCAGATTTTTCAAAATATGAAATATATGTGCCTTATTGTGCACTCCCCAAATTCATTCATATTCATGTATGTGGATTTATAATCAACTTTTCAAAAGATTATTCTCAGAAATATTCATCAACCTGAAATACATATTGGTTGCCTAGTACTGAAAACTATCTTCAGTAAATGGTGCATACAAAACATAATATTTCAACTTTGCAAGTTGGCCGCAAATAGAGTGCATCACACCCAGTGTACCACGCCACATTGCAGGTGAATAACGAGTTAAAATGACAAAAGACTATCTTGTTAGGATCTTATAGAAAAATGGGTGTGCACCGAAACCTAAAAGAATGATTTCCACCAATGAGGTCCGGTAATTGAGTCTCAAACGTGAGCTGAATATGCAACCGGAGATCCGGGCTTATTGATCCCTGTGGCCCGCCCCATGGCTGCAGACATCGAGGCACCACCGAGAAGCGACTAGCATCCAGGGAGAAACGTTGCTGCAGATTCTGTGGAATCCTGCCGGTTGACACCGCACTGAGCCCCAGGCCGAGTTCGGGATTTCAGTCAGGGAAGGAAGCTCTACAGTTCTATCCCCCACAACGGAAACTCCACCAAGGAAACCAATCTCCACCATCTTGGAGAGCTGAAGTAACCACCGCCACTCTCCGACAGATTGCAACAATAAAACAGTTGTGTGTTTTCCGCTCATCTTTCATACAGTAGGAAATTTGCATAAAATCTCTCCTAAGCTTTCCAGGGGAGGGATTTTCAGAGAGAGTCTGCATAAAGATTGGGGGGGGGAAACTAGAGGCACCTGACCTTCAACTCCCCCTCCCATCAGTGGTGAAAACGAAATCTGTCTAGCCAGGGATGGGGAAAAGGGCAAACGGAAAAAATAATAAAAATAGAGTGCTGGGGTTCCCAATAGACACAATCCACACCCAAGAAACGGCAAGCCAGAGTACAGTTTGAGCTGCCGAGGGCATTACTCAGGGGAAATCTGGTCTAGCAGGAGAAACCAGGACTAGCAGGAGAAACCAGGGGACTAGAGGCCAGGCCCGCGTGACTGGGCGCCTGGAGAACGCTCGCCCGCCGGCAACAGCCGGCCCGCTGCAGGTGCGACTGGACGGCTGGAGACTGCCTGCCCACCAGCGACCAATCGCCTGCCATATGCCCGCCCTAATGGGTGGCTAGAGATTGCACAACCGCCGGTGACAGCCCACCAGCTGACTGCGTGACTGGACAGCTTGTGACCACCTGCACGCCGGCGACCGGGAGCTGAAACCAAACAGAGACAGTACAGTCCCACACCCCCATGCGAACACCCGGGCAAAGAGCCTGGGGCCCACCATAGCAGAGAGGTGACATCACTGGAGCTCGGCCGTCGGAATTCCTTCCCAGTGGAATCCATTTTAGCATTCACAGTCTACCAACACAAAGGAGAGTCAATAGAGAAATATAAAACCAAAACAAATATATAGAAGAGAGCAGAAACACAGCAATCAAATGGAGCTGGAAAGTAATGTGAACTTCATGAAAAAAACAAGGGAAAAAGGTGTACAAATAATGCCGGACAACTTAACTTTACAGGAGGACCTAGAATCATCAGAAACAGGGATAGGGAAAAAACTCAATGCATCCCTAAATCAGATGGAAAGAAATATTAGAGAAGACATGAGGCAGCAAGTCCAAGCAATAAAAGAATATTTTGAAAATGAATTAAACAAACAAATTCAAATGGCAAAGAACGAGCTTCACCAAAAGACAGAGATCTTAAAAAAAATCAAACAGTAATCATAGGAATGCAGAAAAATATAAACCACATTAAAAATTCAAACGAGAATATTGTAAATAGACTAGATCAAGTAGAAGTCAGAAGATCAGATAATGAATACAAAGTTTATCAACTTGAAAAGAATATAGTCAACACAGAAAAGATGCTTATATCCCATGAGCAATCTATTTAAGAGTTATGGGATGTCATAAAAAAACAAATTTGAGAGTCATTAGGATAGAAGAAGGCACAGAGATTCAAACCAAAGGAATGGACAACATATTAAATGAAATAATTCTAGAAAACTTCCCAGAGATGAAAGATGGAATGGATTGCCAAATCCTTGAAGCCTACATGACCTCAAACATTCAAAACCATAATAGACCAACTCCAAGACATAGAATTATGAAGATAGCCAACATGCAGAACGTGGATACACGTTCTTCTCAGCAGCACAAGGATCCTACTCAAAGATAGATCATATATTATGCCATAGGGCAACCCTTAGTAAATATAAAGGCGTGGAGATAATACCATGCACCATATCTGATCATATTGGAATGAAACTGGAAATCAATGATAAAAGAAGGAAGGAAAAATCCTACATCATATGGAAAAATGAACAATATTCTACTGAATGTTCAATGGGTTACAGAAGACATAAAGGAGGATATAAAAAGTTCTTAGAGACAAATGACTATACAGACACAACATACTGGAATCTATAGGACACAATGAAAGCAGTTTTTAAGAGGGAAATTCATTTCTTGGAGTTCTTTCCTCAAAAAAAAAAAAAAAACAAATAAATGAACTCACACTACACCTCAAAAACCTAGAAAAAGAAAAGGAAAACAACAGCAAATGTAGTAGAAGACAAGAAATAATTAAAATTAGAGCAGAAATCAACGGAATTGAAACAAAAAAAAAACATTGAAAAAATTGATAAAACTAAAAGTTGGTTCTTTGAAAACATAAATAGGATTGACAGGCCCTTAGCCATGCTAACGAAGAGAAGAAGAAAGAGAATTCAAATTACTAACATACGGCATGAAAAAGGCATTATCACAACAGACACTACAGAAATACAGAAGATAATTAGAAAGTATTTTGAAACCCTATATTCAAATGAAATAGAAGATAGTGAAGATATCAATAAATTTCCTAAGTCATACTATGTGCCCAGATTGAGTCAGGAAGACACACACAATTTAAACAGACCAATAACAAAGGAAGAAATATAAGAAGCCATCAAAAGACTACCAACCAAAAAAAGCCCTGGAGCGGATGGGTATAGAGCGGAGCTCTACAAAACCTTAAAAGAAGAATTAATACCAATACTTTTCAAGCTATTTCAAGAAATAGAAAAAGAAGGTGCTCTTTCAAATTCATTCTATGAGGCCAAAATCACACTGATCCCAAAACCAGACAAAAACACTTCAAAGAAAGAAAACTACAGACCAATGTCTCTAATGAACTAGGATGCAAACATTCTCAATAAAATCCTGGTGAATGTAATACAAAAGCATATCAAAAAATTGTGCACCATGATCAAGTAGGATTCATCCCAGGGAAGCAAGGCTAGTTCAATATACGGAAATCAATAAATGCTATTCACCACATCAATAGACTTAAAGACAAGAACCATATGATCATCTTGATAGATGCAGAAAAAACATTCGACAAAGTTCAGCCTCCCTTTATGTTCAAAACACTAAAAAACTTGCATCCCAGGGAAGCAAGGCTAGTTCAATATACGGAAATCAATAAATGCTAATCACCACATCAATAGACTTAAAGACAAGAACCATATGATCATCTTGAGAGATGGAGAAAAAACATTCGACAAAGTTCAGCCTCCCTTTATGTTCAAAACACTAGAAAAACTAGGATAACAATGTTGAGTTACCTCAACATTGTAAAAGCTATATATGCTAAACCTCAGGCTAGCATCATCGTAAATGGAGAAAAACTGAAGGCATTCCCTCTAAAATCTGGAACAAGACAGGGATGCCCTCTATCACCACTTCTATTCAATTTAGTTCTTGAAATACTAGCCAGAGAAATTAGACAGACAAAAGAAATTAAAGACATAAAAATAGGAAAAGAAGAACGTAAATTATCGCTATTTGCAGATGACATGATAATATATTTAACAGACTCAAAAGGGTCTACAAAGCAACTGCTAGAGTTAATAAATGAATTCAGCAAAGTGGCAAGATATAAAGTCAACACGCATTAATCAAAGGCATTCCTGTATATCAGCAGCAAAACTTCTGAAATGGAAATGAGGAAAACCACTCCATTCACTATATCCACAAAGAAAATAAGATACTTGGGAATCATCCTAACGAAAGAGGTGAAAGATTTATATAATGAAAACTACAGAACCCTAAGGAAAGAGATAGAAGAAGATCTTAGAAGATGGAAAAATGTACCCTGTTCATGGATAGGCAGAACTAACATCATCAAAATGTTGATATTACCCAAAGTTCTCTACAGGTTTAAATCGGTGCCAATAAAAATCCCAACAGCATTTCTTGTAGAAATGATAAAGCAATCATGAAATTCATATGGAAAAACAAAAGACCCTGAATACCAAAAGCAATTCTAAGCAGGAAGTGTGAATCTGGAGGTATAGTGATACAAGAGTTCAAACTGTACTACAAAGCAATAGTAATAAAAACATCGTGGTACTGGTACCAAAACAGGCAGCTGGACCAATGGTATAGAATAGAGGACACAGAAACCAATCCACAAAATTACAACTTTCTTATATTTGATAAAGGGGCTAAAAACATGCAATGGAGAAAAGATAGCATCTTCAACAAATGGTGCTGGGAAAATTGGAAATCCATATGCAACATAATGAAACTGAATCCCTTTCTCTCACCATGCACAAAAGTTAACTCAAAATGGATCCAGGAGGTAGATATCAAATCAGAGACACTGTGTCTAATAGAAGAAAAAGTTGGCTACGATCTACATACTGTGGAGACGGGCTCCACATTCTTTAATAGGATGCCCATAGCCCAAGAGTTAATAACAAGAATAAACAAATGGGACTTACTTAAACTAAATTGTTTTTTTTCTCAGCAAGAGAAACAATAAGAGAGGTAAATAGAGAGCCTACATCCTGGGAACAAATTTTTACCCCTCACACTTCAGATAGAGCCCTAATATCCAAAATATACAAAAAACTCAAAAAATTAAACAATAAGATAACAAATAACCCAATCAACAAATGGGCCAAGGACCTGAACAGACACTTTACAGAGGAGGACATTCAATCAATGAACAAGTACATGAAAAAATGCTCACCATCTCTAGCAGTCAGAGAAATGCAAATCAAAACCACCCTAAGATACCATCTCACTCCAGTAAGATCGGCAGCCATTATGAAGTCAAACAAAATAAGTGTTGGTGAGAATGTGGGGAAAAGGATACACTTGTACACTGCTGGTGGGACTGCAAATTGGTGAGGCCAATTTGGAAAGTACTATGGTGATACCTGGGAAAGCTGGGAATGGATCCACCATTTGACCCACCTATCACCCTTCTCGGACTATTTCCTGAGGATCTTAAAAGAGCGTACTATAGAGATACTGCCACATCAATGATCATAGCTGCACAATTCACAATAGCTAGACTGTGGAACCAACCTAGATGCCCTTCAATAGATGAATGGATAAAAAAAATGTGGCTTTTATACAAAATGGAGTATTACTCTTCATTAAAAAATGACAAAATCATAGAATTTGCAGGGAAATGGATGGCATTAGAGCAGATTATGCTAGGCGAAGCTAGCCAATCCTTAAAAAACAAATGCCAAATGTCTCCTTTGATATTAAAAGAGCAACTAAGAAAAGAACATGGAGGAAGAGCATGAGGAAAAGTTTAACATTAAACAAAGATGAGTGGGGGGAGAGAAAGGGAGAGAGAAGGGAAAGCATATGGGAATAGTAGGAGACCCTCAATGTTACACAAAATTACATATAAGAGGATTTGAGGGGAAATGGGGGGGAAACAGTGGAGAGAATTGAACAACAGCAGATGAGGTAGAGAGGGAAGATGGGAGGGGAGGGGAGGGGGGATATTGGGGGATAGGAAAGGTCACAGAATACAACAGTCACTAATATGCTATTATGTAAAAATGTGAATGTGTAGCCAATGTGATTCTGCAATTCATATTTGGGGAAAAAATGGGAGTTCATAACCCAATTGAGTCAAATGTATCAAAGATGATATATCATGAGCTTTGTAATGTTTGGAACAACAAATAGAAATAAATAAATAAATAACGGTTTAAAATTGAGTGGGAAGAAATCAGCTAAAAATGGGTTGAGATGCATTCATTTTGCTAAGCAAAACTTTGTTTTGTTTAGTTGTAACTATCACAAATTTATTTTACCAGGAAATTGGCTTTTGAAAATGCACATAAATTGAGATTAAAGGATAATTCACCTACCTTCTTGAAAAATTCATAGCATTTCCTATATTTTTCAAATTTTATTTTTTTCATGAATATTTTGTCATGGACCAGGTCTAGTCTTAGGCTATTCTTCCAGAATACTACCTCATCTGACAAATTCGTACAATCTGTTGGATTGTTGTTTTCACCTTTTATTTAATAGTTTCTAGCTGATAATGTGTATTTTCTTTATCTTTATTTGTACGTATATACCCAACAATATCTTTGCATTTTATGTTTTACTGGGGAAGAGACTGATCAAAAGCTCTTTGTTATATGTATCAACAATCAGACATTTAGAGCATGCAATTATTCTTAATTTTGCATGAAAATATCTTTGTACTATTTTCTTATACAGATTTAGAATTATTAATATGTCCCTACTGTAATAAGTAATTACTTACAAGAAGAATTAAACAATTGACTTTATATCAATTATGAATATGAAAAGTACTAAAATAAGGATTTGGCAATTAATACACAATTGATAGAAATTGAAATCACAAGAAAGCCATTTAAAATGTCAGTGCATATGGTCCTTAAATAATAGGTAATTCAAAAAACTTTTTTTTAATTCATAAGATTTAATATGCCGTATTAGAGCTTAATGTGATATAAAACCTTAAATTATCAGTATTGATAAAAAAGAATGATACCTGTTTATTTAAATATGTTTATTTGATTTTCACTGTAAGATGTTAATTCTGGAAGGCTTGAGAATTAAGAAAGTTTTGGTCTATATTATTTTTAACAGGCTAATCAAAGTACTTTTAAATATATATATATATATATATATATATATATATATATATATATATATATATATATATAACATGTAATGCATATGCATGAATATAGATACATATGTATAAAAATGTATTTTAATATATCTATCAGGTGATTATAATTATTAAATTTTCTCAAGAAAAAAACAATGACTATAAAAAACAGTCTTAAATTTAAATTTCATAGCATACTACTGTTTGTAATGACATGAGAGAAAAACAGATATGAAAGGAAAACGAAAAAGGAAGAGAGAGAGGGGGAAAATGAGGAAGAAAGTGAGTAAAGATGAGGGAGAGGCGTGTTCGATGTAAAGATAAAAGTGGAGGGGCTGGGTTTGTGGTTCAGTGGTAACATGCTTTTCTAGCATGTGTGGGACACTGGGTTCTATTCTAAGCACCACATACAAAGAAACAAAATGAAGGTCAATCACAACTGAGAAAATAAAAAATAAAAAAGTAGAAATATTAGCAAAACTCCAAGCTTTTATGAATGTTAAATTAAAAAAAAAAATTATGTAACATAGCCTTATGTAATTTCTAGACTATCCAAAAGAGTCATTAAATATTAGATTATTAGTGCAATAACTAAAAATCCATTGCTCTTTCCTCAACATTCTGTGGCATGCTAGTGGTAAAATAAATTCTATTATAACACCAAAAAAAAAAATCTAATATTTCTATAGTAACTGACCCAGTTTAATATCAAGGCTAGCAGATTCCTATGGGACATGATGTGTATTTTGACATTCATTTTTATTCAACACTGGAACATTACTATTTCTTCAGTTTATGCACATCATAGGATATATATTTCATCCACAAGTTCGCTAATTTATACGCATTTGTTTCACTTTCAGTCACTTCCTGCTTCAGAACACATGTATTTCTTATGTTTCTTGACTGCTCGTTTCATGAGACTTCTTTCCAAACACATTATTGTCGATTTCCATTATCATATTTGAAGCAAAACTCACACACCCGTATGATAAACCAAACCCTAATATTACCATTAGATGTACAACTAGCTGGAATGAATGATTGTATATCAATATAAGATTTCTTACTTAGTTTCAGATATCAATTAAATCCATTATTTAAAGTGGAACCAGTTATATTATTTATTCACAGTATGGTCTTTTCATGCATTATCTCTATATTCATAGACACAGGGTACACCTCTTTGTACCCCCAATACTAATTTATACTTCTTCAAAATATTGCTCCCAGAAATGGTGGAAGAAATGCACATGTCACCTGATTTACATATACATTTTATCACAGTAATATTCTGGACACAAACAGCAAAGGTGAAACTTATGATTTTACCAAACCTAAATGGAAAGTGAAGATGGATTACTAAAAACATACATGTCCAGGTTGCCTAATGCTCTCAAATGTGAATCCTATTCTTGACTACATATTTGTTTCTTCCTAAGATTATATATTCAACCTCAAGCCCCTTGAAAATGTCTAATCTTATCACTCACTTTATCATTTGCCTGATTTCCTAATGTCTCTATTGATATCTGCTTTCCTACATATTTTCCCCAGATTATCACTGTGACTGACTCTTCACATGTGCTCACATTTACATTCAATCTCTACCAGAAGCCCTATTGCTAAAGAACTTTTGGTCCAAATGCTATACTCACTCTTCGTTCTAAACCTACCGACTATCTTTCTAATAATACCGACTATCCCTTTTTGTCTAAAAGTTCTCTTTGACATTCCATCATTCAAGGTACAAAGTCCTATGCCATTGAACATCGATTTATCTGAGACATTTCTGCAGAACATAATTCAAAACTAAGTATCCCAATCAAGGGCCCAATGCCCTTCTGGGCTTCAAATCTTACCTAGATTACTGTTTTCATTCTTATATTTCACTTTTACATTCTTGTAAATATTACAGGTTCCCATTACCATTATTCATCCCGCAGAATGATTCAAATCGAACTTTTATTAACCGTAACCATACACTCTTCCCTCAATCAAACTTTACAGAAGAGCAGGGACAGAGTTGCTTTTACAATACAGGAATGTAGGGGTTCTTAAACCTGCTGAGATCCTCAAAGGTCCATGCAGAAATGATCCCTGGAGAAGATGTAGGCAGCTATGAAGGAGTTGAGAGAGCAAAAGTCATCTTGCATGGCAAACCCCCTTGTCAGGATGAAGGGATGTGTCTGAATCAGTCTCTCTATTCTAAATGTAGAGAAGATGGACCAAACCAGGCCTGTGTGGGGAGATGTTCCCAGGCGCCTATGTTTGATATACCATTCTATCTTGTGAAATTGTCACCGAAAGTAGTGGCAGCCTCTATCTCATGGGACCCTTGGAAGCAAATGTTAAATCAAAGTGATTGCCAAGGTAGTGACGTCATGCAGTTCTTGAAGAAAGTGACCTACCTCACTTCCTTGGTGATGTAACTCTCTGAACTTGGAATCCAAGATGCCAGGCTGCCAGAGCCAGTCCCAGTCCCAATCCCAGTGGGCTCACTTGTTTGGATGTACCAAGGACAGAGTCAGTATTTCTTGGTATCTACTGATGTGAGGATTGCCAAATGCCAGGACAGATCTGAAGAGGGGCCTTTCTTGAGAAAGCAGGTAGTGGCTCACCGCTGGCTCCTGAGAACTTCACAGAGTTGGCAAAGGAGACAGATCTGAGACATGACAGGACATTTCATTGGAACATAATATGGCCCAACAGACAGAGGACACTCCAGATAGTCAGAGACATACTTGCGGGAAGGAGATGCCTTTGTGAGTGTGAGTGTCAGTTTGTGGTTTGTCTCATATTCTGAGAATAGGTAGGAAAGACGGTTTGTTTGTTTTGGAATAGACTGTTTCTAGTAAGTTTTTGACAAGGTGAGTGATTCTATATCTGTGTATCCCACTGTGTCCGTGGTTGTAGACATTAGAAAAGAGAATGCATCAATGGATATGTCCTGTCTAGTAGAAAGCTTCCCAGCATTCATCCTGCCCAATTTATGAATGAACTGCAGCTTGCCTTATGGATGGACAACACCTACTATCTTCCTAAGTTTCTGTTTTCTTCCTGAATTCTGGCCACTCTACAGAATAGGCTCATGGTTTTGTGTCCAAGATATGTACCACCTCCAACCTCTGTGACATGCCCATGTACTGGATAGCGGTAAGGAATGGGAACATCTCAGAAAACTCAGATATCAGTGTGACCAGGAAATTCTCAGTGGAGAAACCCTGCTTTGGGCCATTCTCTTACCTATGTTTCTGTTGCCCTGAATGTCAGGAAGGTCTTTGCCTCAGGCCACCTCTTTGTGAAGCCTGAAGAAAACAGTTTTCAAATGAAAATGAATGGCCATCTCCTGTGGCTCTTTGCTTAATTTCTTTGGAAAGGGATGTGTCTTAATCAGCCTCTTGGACCTGTGTGAGGTTGTGGCTTAGATTCTCAGCACCTGATGGATCTAAAGAAAGATCTCATGTGTGCATCCAAACCAAAATGGCAAAAAGATCCGTTATGGTAGATGAAGTGTCTTGCCTTCCTTTGTTAGGTTCCTGACCTACATCAAGTGAGAATAGGGATCCTTTGGGTCAAATGAAATCTTCAAAGCCCTAAAGAAGTGCTTGGGTTTTCTCATTATTCCAAATCACATAAAGAATCTATACCTGACAGGCAGTAGGCTTCAAAATGGAGAAGCAGAGCAGTATTAACTGCAGTCCTATTTTATCACTCCTGCTTCAAATGCAGGGTGTCCAGGCCCCCATGACTTTAGGCAAATTAGGGGTAAGAGAGCTTATTTTGGACACTAACACATATCCCACTAGACTCTGACTACTAATCCTAACATGATGGAGAATAATAACCAAAACAGAATAGAAATACAAGCAGTTCAGAGGAGTCATGTTGTATAATTGGACTTGCCTTTTGCATTATATAGGGTAGGAATTATAAATCTAGTCAATTTTTAATTAAAACAGTTCTCCATGTGTTTTTAAAGTTAACAAATATGTGAATTCCTCTCTCCCTTTCTCTGTGGCCTATTCAGGACATGTGTTTTTATATGCACATATAGAATCCTACCTGGTATCACATGTACATACTTGACAGGTTGCTGACTTGGCAGATGCAAATTGTGAAAAGAGATCACTCCTCTTAATGCTGTTGGAACTGAAAATTCAAACTATTGGTGACCTTCCTAGCTGAACAAAATTATATATAAATCCATGTTCAGTAAAAAGTATATTTTGGGATGTGTGGATTATATATATTTCATGATAAATTTTGATTGGCATATATATTGCTACTTTTTAATGTCTGTGTGAGTGTGTGTGTGTGTGTGTGTGTGTGTGTGTATATATATATATATATATATATATATATATATATATATATACACTCTCCAGATTTTTGAAAAAATGAAATATATGTGTCTTATTATACACTCTCTAAATTTATTCACGTTCATGTATGTGGATTTATTATCAACTTTTCACAAGATTATTCTCAGAAATATTCATCCACCTGAAATACATATTTGTTTCCTAGTACTGAAAACTAACTTCAGTGAATGATGCATACAAATCCTAATATTTCTACAGTTACTGACCAAGTTTAAGATCAATGCAAGTAGATTCCTATGGGACATGACATGTATTTTGATGTTCATTTTTTTTCAACACTGGTACATTACTATTTCTTCAGTTTATGCACATCATAGGATATATATTTCATCCACAAGTTCGCTAATTTATATCAATTTGTTTCACTTTCAATTACTTCCTGCTTCAGAACACATGTATTCCTCCATGTTTCTTAACTAGTCTCTTCATGAGACTTCTTTACAAACACATTATTTTCGATTTCCATAATTACTTTTGAAGCAAAACTCACACACCCTTAATGACAAACCATAACCCTAATATTACCATTAGATGTATAACTGATAGGAATGAATGACTGTGTATCAATATAAGATTTCTTATATATTTTAAGATATCAATTTAATCCATTGTTTAAAGTGGAATCAGTTATATTATTTATCCACAGTATCATCTATTCATGCATTATCTCTATATTCATAGACACAGGGTACACCTCTTTGTACCCGCAATACTAATTTATACATCTTCAAAATATTGCTCCCTGAAATGGTGGAAAAAATACTTATGTCACCTGATCTACATATACATTTTATCACAGTACTATTTTGGATACAAAATGCAAAGATCACACATATGTTTGTACAAAAGCCTAAATTGAATGGGAGCATGGATTACTAAAAACATTGATGTCTAGGTTGCCTAATTCTCTCAAATGTCCATCCTATTGGTGACTACATATTTGTTTCTTTGAAGATTATATAGTGAATATCAACCCTATTAAAATGTCTAATCCTATCACTCACTTTATACTTTGCCTGATTTCCTACTGTCTCTATTGATGTTTCCTTTCCTACATATTTTCCCCAGTTTACCTATGTGACTAACTCTTCACATGTGCTGACATTGACATTCATTCTATTACCGAAACCCTATTGATAAAGAACTTTTGGTCCATATCCTGTACTCACACTTCTTGCAAAACCTACTGACTATCTTCCTAATCCTATGGACTATCCCTGTTTGAGTGGATGTTCTTTTCTACAATCTATCATCCAAGGTACAAGGTCCTATGTCATTGATTATCGATTTATCTGAGACATCACTGCAGAACGTAATTCAAAGCTAAGTATCCCAATCAAAGGCCCAATGCCAATATGGACTTTAAATCTTACTAAATTTCTGTTTTCATACATATTTTTCAACTCTATATTCTTATATATATCACAGATTCCCAATACCATTATTCATCCAGCAAAATGGTTCCTAACCCAAAACAAACATGTAATTAACCCTAACCATAAACTGTTCCCTCAATCTACCTTTATAAAAGAGCAGGGACAGAGTTGGTCTTACAATACAGGAAAGTAGGGGATTGTCCACCTGCTGAGAACCTCAAAGGTCCATTCAGAATTGATCCCTGGAGAAGATGTAGGCAGGTATGAAGGTCCTGAGAGATCAAAAGTCATCTTCCATGGCAAACAACCTGCTCAGGATGAAGGCTTTTGTCTGAATCAGCCTCTCTCTTCTTAATGTAGATAAGATGGACCAAATGAGGCCTGTGTGGAGAGCTGTTCCCGGGTGCCTATGGTTGATATACCATTCTAACTTGTGAAAGTGTCACAGAAATACGGTCAGCCTACATGTCATGGGAACCTTGGATGCATGTGTTAGGACAAACTGGTTGCCAAGGCAGTAACCTCATTCAGTTCCTGAAAGAAGTTACCTCACCTCACTTTTTTGGTGATGGCACTTTCTGAACTTGGGATCCAGGAAGCCAGGCATCTAGAGCCTGTCTCAGTCCCAGGCCTAGTGGTCTCACTTGTTTGATTTAACAAGGACAGAGTCAGTCTTTCTTGGTATCTACTGATGTGAGGATGGACAAATGACAGGAAAGCTCTGAAGAGGGGCCTTTCCTGAAAAAGAAGGTAGTGGCTCACTGCTGGCTCCTGACAACTTCACAGAGTTGCCCATGGACACCAGATGTGAGATAGGAGAGGCTATTTCGGGGGAACATAGTATGGCCTATCAGTCAGAGAACACTCCGGATAGTCACAAACCTACTTGGAGGAAGGAGGTGCTTATCTGGCTGTGGGTGTGTGTTTGTGGTTTTTTTCTCATGCTCTGAGAATATGTCCGAAAGTCGGTTTGTTTTGTTTGGAGTAAAGTGGTCGTATGAAAAGGCGAGTGTTTCTATGTCTGTGTATCTCACTGTGTCCGTGGTTGTAGACATTAGCAAAGAGAATGCATCAATGGATGAGTCTTGTCTAGTAGAAAGCTTCCCAGCATTCATCCTTCCCAATTTATGAATGGACTGCGTCTTGCCTTATGGATCGGCAACACCTGCTATCTTCCTAAGTTACTGTTTGCTTCCTGAATTCTGGCCACTCTCCAGAATAGGCTCATGGTTTTGTGTCCAAGATATGTACCACCTCCAAGCTCTGTGACACGGCCATGTATTGGTTAAATGAAGGGCATGGCGAGCATCTCAGAAAACTCAGATATCAGTGTGACCAGTAAAGACTCAGTGGAGAAACCATGCTTTGGGCCTTTTCCTTACCTATTGTTCTGTTGCCCCTTGACCTTGTGTAATTCTGTGGCTTAGATTCTCTGAACCTGATGTATCTAAAGAGAGATCCCATGTATGCATCCAAAAGCAAAATGTCCAAAAGAGCAATCATTGTGGATGAAGTCTCTCTCCTTCCTTGGTAAGGTTCCTGACCTCCATCAAGTGAGAATAGGGCTCCTTTGGGTCAAATAAGTTCTTCAAAGCCCTGCAGATTCTAGCCCATAGGTGACTGGGTTTTCTCATGACTCCAATTCACATGAAGAATCTAAATCCCACCATCAGTAGGCCTCAAATTTAAGAAGCAGAGCAAAATAAATGGCAGGCCTATTTGATCACTCTTAGTTCACAGGAAGGGTGTCCAGGCCACCCTGACTTTAGGCAAATGAGGGGCAAGGGAGCTTATTTTGGACACTGTCTTGGGCTGCACCCCTCACGGGAACCTCCAGCCAGAGGTTATGATGAGTGTCTGTATGGAAGAAAATGAGGGCCATGTGGGGGTGTTTTGGTTTTAATTGTAGTCATTTTTGTGGTGGTTAGTAGAGATGACATGGTCCACCTTGGCTTGAACTTTGGTGGGATTCCGCATAAAGACTGAGTTCTCGTACTGAACTCAGAGAAGTATTGCCATGAATAGTGTTGGAATTTTAGGAGGCCACGCACGATAGTCGCCCTTGGAAACTGAGATCTAGGCCCAGGGTAGCTATTCACAGAGCACTAGAAATCTCAGCCAGGATATCACATGATTTTATTCTGAAAAACTTGGCAACCATTGTTGAGAGTCAAAACACACATGGACCTCACATTGTAGACCTCAATTTTCAAGGATTCATGTGACCTTTTGGCCACTCTTTGGGAAGCCTTTCCTGTGAGACATCTCCAGATATTTCATTGAAATGAGCTTCCTCACCATTTAATAGTTCCAGAATGCCTCCAACTTCATCCTTGAAAAATGGCTAGGTCAATATATCATGAAATTTTTAAAATTCCCGTGACAAGTTGGCACTGGAGATTCTTTGAATATCTTGTGGCTGATCATGAGAATAACAGTCAGTGCCTTGATTGACTGGTTTTCATAAAAATTGTGCAGAACAGAGATGCCAGGAAGTTGGAGCCTCCTGAGGAGTGGGCCTAGAGCAGTGGTGGGCAGGTGTGTGATAAAACATCTGCGGTGTGGTCATGTGGATCTGCCTTTGGCTTCCAAATTGCTTGTGACTGATATGGTGCAGCCAGCAGTCCCTTCAATGTAAAGGCATCTTGTTATATATAGAGGTTTTAGGGAAATATTAAGAATCAGGTTGCTATGGTCAAGGGGGCAACTATGTGGGATATAAGCCTGTTTGGTGCATTCTCCTGCAGACCCTGACCCACCACACGTGACAGAACTCCCTCACGCACAGAGTAACAGTTGAATTCTTTGTATTTCGTGAAACAAATACCAAAATCCCAGTGCAGCACCAAGAAACAACACGAAAAGTGGAGAATGACCAAATAGCTTCACAGGCCCATGTGGATACACTTAGCCCCCCGTGTCCACAGTTTACCTACAAAGAGAGTATTCAGCACTGCTGACTCATGTTCAGTGGAAAATAAGAAACCATGTCCTCCAGGTCACATAGATGAAGACCCTGATTTGATGGTCTCACTACAAACGAAGCTGAAGCTCCCGACAACAACATATATTCCAAGTGCCCAACGTCAGAGGCAGTTTCTCAAGAAGTCGTTAGGCCAGCAGAGCTCCATGTCTTTGGAATGATTACACTGTCCCTTACTTTTGGAATCTCCTCTACCTCCTCCAAGGTTGTGAACTCCTGAGCATATTCCATTCCAGATATTTATTCACAGATTTTCTAACTCTTCTCTTCTAATTGTTTCTTACTCTGGGCGATTGTACTGTCAAGGCATTGTTCTGGATGAGAGTGGGAAGATTTTTGTGTATCACATATTTACATACACATTGGATTCATTTTCCAATTTTCCTTTCAAAATACTGAATACCTCACACTAACACCTACCCTACTAGACTCTGACAACTAATCCTAATAAGGTGGAGGAAAATAAACCAAAAAAATAGAAATGCAAGCAGTTTAGAGAAGGCATGGTGTATAGTGGAATTGCCTTTTGCATTATTTAGGGTAGGAGTTATAAATCTAGTCAATTATTTGTTAAAATATTTCTCCATGTGTTTTAAAGTTAACAAATATGTGAATTCCTGTTTTCCTGTCTCTGTAGCCTATTCAGCACATGTATTTTTACATGCAATTATAGAATCTTACCTGATACCACACGTACATTCTTGTGAAGTGGCTGACTTGGCAGATACAAATTTTAAGAGATCACTCATCCTAAGCGCTTTAGAACTGAAAATTCAACCTATGCGTGAGCTTCCTAGTTGAACAACATTATACATAAATCCATGTTAAATAAAATAAATATTTTTGGATCTCTGGATGATATAAATTTCATGGTGAATTTCCTATAGCATATATTATGCTATTTTTAATGTCCGTGTGTGTTTGTGTGTGTGTATGTGTGTGTGTGTGTATATATATATATATATATATATATATATATATATATATATATATTCTCCAGATTTTTCAAAATATGAAATATGTGTCTTATTATAAACTCCCTTAACTCATTCATATTCAAGTATGTGGATTTATAATCAAATTTTCTCAAGAGTATTCTCAAAATATTCATTCTCCTGATATACATATTTGTTTCTTAGTACTGAAAACTAACTTTAGTGAATGGTGCATACAAATCCTAATATTTCTACAGTAACTGACCTAGTTTAACATCAATGCAAGTAGATTCCTATGGGACATGATGTGTATTTGGATGTTCGTTTTATTCAATACTTGTACATTACTATTTCTTCAATTTATTCACATCATGGGATATATATTTCATCCACAAGTTCGCAAGTTTATAGGCATTTGTTTCACATTCAATCATTTTCTTCTTCAGATCACATGTATTCCTCCATGTTTCTTGACTGGTCTTTTTATGAGACTTCTTTCCAAACACATTATTTTCGATTTCTAGCATCACTTTTGAAGCAATACTCACACACCTTTCATGATAATCCATAACCCTAATATTACATTTAGATGTATTACTGGTTGAAATGAATGATATTATGTCAATACAAGATTTCTTATAATATTTCATATATTAATTCAATGCATTATTTAAAGTGGGAACGGTTAAATTATTTATTCAAAATGTGGTCTATTCATGCATTATGTCTATATTCATGGACACAGGGTACACCTCTTTGTACCCCCAATACTAATTTATAGCTCTTGAAAACCTTACTCCCAGAAATGCTTGAAGAAATGCTCATGTCACCTGATCCACATATACATTCTATGACAGTAATATTCTGTACAAAAATGCAAAGGTCACACTTATGATTGTACCAAAGCCTAAAAGGAAAGTGAACATGGATTACTAAAAGCATCCATGTCCAGGTTTCCTAATGCTCTCAAATGTCAATCCTAATGGTCACTGCATATTTGTTTCTTCTTAAGATTATATATTCAAACTCAACAGTGTACAAAATGTCTAATCCTATCACTCACTTTATACTTTGCCAGATTTTTTAAAGTCTCTATTATTATCTGCTTTTCTACATATTTTTCAAAGTTCATCATTGTGACTGAATTTTCATATGTGCTGACATTTACATTCACTCTCTAACTGAAACCCTATTGCTAAAGAAATTTCCGTCCAAATCCTGTACTCACTCTTCTTCCTAAACCTACCGACTATCTACCTAATCCTACCGACTATCCCTTTTTGACTGGATGTTCTCTTCCTCATTCAATCATCCAATGTACAAGGTCCTATGCCATTGTAAATGGATTTATCTGAGACATCTGTGCAGAACCTAATTCAACACTACGTATCCCAATCATGGGCCCAATGCCCTTCTGGGCTTCAAATCCTAGATTTCTGTTTTCATACATATATTTTGCCAATATAATTTAATAAATATCACAGGTTCCCAATACCATTATTCATCGCTCAGAATGATTCCTAACAAAATCGAACCTGTTATTACCCAAACCATACACTGTTCCCTCAATCTAACTTTGTAGAAAAGCAGGGACAGAGTTGGCCTTACAAGACGGGAGTGTAGGGAAACTTCCACCTGCTGAGAACCTCAAAGGTCCATGCAGAAATGATCCATGGAGAAGATGTAGGCAGCTATGAAGGACCTGAGGGAGGAAAAGTCAACTTCCATGGTAAACAACCTGGTCAAGATGAAGGGATGTGTCTGAATCAGCCTCTTTCATCTTAATGTAGAGAAGATGGACCAAACCAGGCCTGTGTGGAGAGCTGTTCCCGGGTGCCTATGGTTGATATACCATTCTAACTTGTGAAAATGTCAGAGCGAGTAGGTGCATCCTCCATCTCATGGGACTCTTAGAAGCAACTTTTAAGACAAAGTTGTTGTCAAGGCAGTGACCTCATTTAGTTCCTGAAGGAAGTGACCTCACCTCACTTCCTTGATGAAGGAACTCTCTGAACTTGGGATACAGGAAGTCAGGCACCCAGAGCTAGTCCCAGTTCATGTCCCAGTGTTCAAACTTGTTTGGATTTTCCAAGGACAGAGACAGTCTTTCTTGGTACCTACTGATGTGAGGATAGCCTAATGCCAGGAAGGTCTGAGGAGGGGCCTTTCCTGAGAAAGAAGGTACTGGCTCACTGCTGGCTCCTAACAGCTTCACAGAGTTGGACACGGAGACCAGATCTGAGACAGGACAGCCCATTATGGGGGAATATATTATGGCCCACCAGTCAAAGGTCACTCCATATTTTGACAGACCTACTTGGGGGTCTGTGTGCGTGTGGGTGTGGCTGTGGGTGTGGGTTTGTCATTTTGTCTCATGTTCTGAGAATAGGTAGGAAAGTCGTTTTGTTTGGTTTGGTGTGAAATGTTTCTAGTAAGTCTTTTGACAAGGCGAGTGTTTCTAAGTCTGTGTATCCCACTGTGTCCGTGGTTGTAGACATTAGAATAGAGAGTGCATTAATACATATGTCCTATCTAGTAGAAATCTTACCAGCATTCATCCTGTCCTATTTATGAATGGTCTGTGGCTTGCCATATGGATCGGCCACTCCTAATATCTTCCTAAGTTCCTATTTTCTTTCTGAATTTTGGCCAAACTCCAGAATAGGCTCATGGTTTTGTGTCCAAGATATGTACCACCTTTAAGCTCTGTGACATGGCCATGTACTGGATAGCTGAAGGCAATGGTGAGCATCTCAGAAAACTCAGATATCAGTGTGACCAGGAAAGTCTCAGTGGAGAAACCCTGCTTTGGGCCTTTTGCTTACCTATTGTATTATTGCCCTGAATGTCAGGAAGGTCTTTGCCTCAGGCAACCCCTTTGTGAAGACTGAAGAGTTTTCAAATGGAAATGAATGGGCATCACCTTTGGCTCTTGGCTTAATTGCTTTGGAAAGGGATGTGTCTGAATCAGCTTCTTGGCCCTGTGTGAGGTTGTGGCTTAGATTCTCAGCACCTAATGGATCTAAAAAAATCCCATGTGTGCATCCAAAACCAAAATAGCCAAAAGAGCAGTCATTGTGGATGAAGTCTCTCACCTTCCTCTGTAAGGTTCATGACCTCCATCTTTGAGAATAGTGATCCTTTGGGTCAAATGAGTTCTTCAAATCACTACAGAGGCTAGGCCATAGGTGCTTGGGTTTTCTCATGACCCCAATTAACATAAGGAATCTAAACCCCACAGTCATTAGGCCACAAAATGGAGAATCAGAGCAGTATTAAGGGCAGGCCTCTTAGATCACTCCTGGTTCACAGGAAGGGTGTCCCTGCCACACTGACTTTAGGCAAATGGGAGAAAGGGACCTTATTTTGGATACTGTCTTTGGCTTTGGCCCTCATGGAAACCTACAGCCTGAGGTTATGATTAGTGTCTATATGGAAGAAGATGAGGGCCATGTGGGAGTGTTTTGGTTTTAATTGTGGTCATTTTTGTGGCCGTTGGAAGAGATGACTGAGGCCACCTGGGCTTGAACACTGGTGTGATTCCCCTTAGAAACTGAGTTATGGAACTGACCTCAAAGAAGTATTGCCATGTATTGTGATGGGATTTTAGGAGGCCACACATGAGAGTCGCCCTTGGAAACTGAGATCAAGGCCCAGGGTGGCTTTCCACAGAGCACTGGGAATCTCAGGAAGGATATCACATGATTTAATTCTTAAAGAATTGGCAGCCATAGTTGCAAGTCAAAACACAAAAGGATCACACATTGTAGACCTCAAACGCCTGGCTTAATGTGACCTTTTAGCCTGTCGTTGGGAAGCATTGCCTGTTAGAATTCTCCAGAGATTTCATTGAAATGAGATTCCTCTCCATTTAATGGTTCCTGAATGAATTAAACCCCACAGTGTCTCAAACTTCATCCTTGAAAAAAGGCTAGATAAATACCATTAAATTTTTGAAATCTCATGAACAGGTGTCAGTGGAGAACCTTTGGATGTCTTATAGATGATCATGAGTGTACCAGACAGTGCCTTGATTGACTGGGTTTCATGAAAATCGTGTAGAACAGAGATGCCAGTAATTTGGAGCCCGATGAGTATTCGGCCTAGAGCAGTGGAGTGTAGGTGTTTGTTAAAACATCTGTGATGGGGTCATGTGGATCTGCCATTGGCTTCCAAATGGTTTGTGACTGACATGGTGCAGCCCCCATACCCTTGTATGTAAAGGCATCTTGTTATACGGAGAGGTTTCAGGGCAATGTTTAGAATCAGATTTCTATTGTCAAGGGGGCAAGCTATGTGGGATAGAAGCCTGGTTGGTGCACTCTCCTGCAGACCCTTAACCAACACACGTGACAGAACTCCCTCCAGCACTCTGTCCTAGTTGACCTTCTCGTATTTCATGAAGCAAATACCAAACTCCCAGTGTAGCTGCAAGAAACACCATGAAAAGTAGAGGAAGACCAAATGGCTTCAAAGTCCACACTGGGAGACATTTTGCCCCCAAATGGCAACAAATTACCTACAAAGAGAGAATTCAGCCCTGCTGCCTCATGTTTATTGGAAAAAAAGAAACCATGTGCTCCAGGTTACACAGAAGCAGACCCAGATTTGATGGTCTCACTACAAAGGAAGTTAAAACTCCTGACAACAACATATATTTCAAGTGCCCAACCTCAGAGGCAGTTTCTCAAGAAGTCTTTAGGCCAAGAGAGCTTCATGTTTGTGGAGTTTTTACCATGTACCTTACTTTTCGAAACACCTCTACCACCTCCAAGGTTGTTAACTACTGAGCATTTTCCATTCGAGATGTGTATTCACAGATTTTCTAACTCTTCTCCTCTTATTGTGTCTTACTTGGGGTGAAGGTAATGTCAAGGCATTGTTCTGAATGAGAGTGGGAAGACTTTTGGGTAGCATATATTTGCATACACATTGGATTCATTTTCCAATTTTCTATTCGAAATACTGAATCCGTGACTGTCAGAGGTAGAAGGAATTCTCCTTCAAAGAATAGCCTGACACTTACAAGAAACAGCCACCAGGAGACATCCTGTAGCCATCTGTTTCCCTGAGACATCCTGTGCCCATCTGTCTTTCTGAAACTTCCTGAGGTTATCTCACCTTGTGAAGACATCTAGGAAGTGCCAATAAGAGAGATTTCCCACATCCAGCATACAAATACCACTGTGTGAACAATAAAAGTTTGCAGCTTGATCAGAACTCCTGTCTTGCTGTCATCTCTTGTGTCTCTTGTCCCTTCATTCCTCCCTATCTAGGTTCGCTGCCCACGTTGATGTGTCCTGCCGGCCGGGACATCTGGCGCCCACTGACTGGGGCTCGAGCTTTTGATTGAGGGGGACCCCGTCCTCCTGGAAGATTTGGTCAAGCGGAGCTTGCAATAACCGCAGAAGACACCACCGAGAGACAGATCCAGGAGGAGGGTGGGGATGACACACGGTGATTGACCCACCATGGGGCAAGCAGTTTCGTCACATGATTTGTTTTTGTCAGGCTACAAGGAGTCCTTCCAGACATGGGGGCGCGTATTAAGAAAAAAGACTTAATTTTTTTTTCTTTTCACACATAAGAGAGCAGTGTCCATGGTTTCCTCTTGAAAGGACCATTGATGGTAAAAGATGGCTTAGAGTAGGAGACTGTTTAAAAGATTATTATGAATCCTTTGGCCCAGAAAAAGTGCCTGTTCCCACCTTTTCTTACTGGAACTTAATTAATAGAATTCTTAAAAGTTCACCCTTTGACAATGGTACCTTAAAAGTTGTCAAGGTTGGGAAAGAGACTATGCAAATACTTCCCATATCCCCTCGGCATGCCCATCAGTTAGTATAGACATAGACCCTTCTCAGGCTCCCCAGGACCGTGGGAACCTTCCTGGTCCCCCTCAAAATACCACCCTAATGAATAAGGCTCCAATGATTACCAACTGCCTTTATCCAGTTTTAAATACCGGAGACACATTGACCCCTGTAGAGGAGGCTACCTTGGAGAAGGAATCAGCTTGCTACCATTCAGAAGACCCTCCACCTCTCAAGACCCTGCCACAGCCTATAGGACTTACACATCCACCTCCCTGCTATATCCCTCCTGCCTTTTGTGCTCTGGCCCTTCAGGGAACAAATGCCCCCCCCCCGATATTTTCTCCCCACTTCCCTTGCCTAAACTGGCTCCTTTGTGAGCATCCATTCAACATAGACAGGAACAGATCCAACCTTTAAAAGAATTAAGATCCCTTCACTCTGAGCTCTCTTCATTAGCCTTAGGTATGGAGTCAAAGCAACTGGCCTACAGTGGTCTAATACAAAGGCGAAGCCACTCCATTGACCTGTGCTCGCCTTCCCAGTCACCACCAGTCTGATAGATAAGCCTGCCCAGGCTGAGGTCAAAGAATTAGACGAGGATAAAGAGGAGGAAGCGGGGAAATGGATTAAGGAGATCAGGACTCAGAGGATGAGGAGTTCAGCCCTAGGCAGGCAGGAACCCAGAGTCTACAAAAAATTAAGCCTGCATTTTCCTGAAAAACTTAAAAAGGCTTGTGCTCACTATGGCCCCATTGCACCCTACACGTTGGCTTTATTAGAAAGCCACAGCACACAATGACTTACTCCCAATGATTGGAAATTTTTAGACCAAGCTACCCTCAGTGCCAGAGACTTCCTGTTATGGAATGCAGATTTCAAAGAGCACTGTAGGGAAACTGCTCAAAAAATTTTAACTAAGGCCTTCTCTAAATCCAGGACTTATGTTAAGCTAGTGGGCAATGAGCCTTTTGACAATAAAACTAAACAGGCACATTTCCCTGCTGGACTTTTGATGCAGATTCAGATGGCTGGCTTACATGCTTGGAGACACCTCCCTCAAAAGCCTCGGCTACCACTTCCCTGGCAAAAATTTGACAAGGGCCCGACGAGCCTTATAGCGACTTTGTTCCCCGGCTTAACCTAGCTGTGGAATGCTTGCTTGGACCAAGCGAAAGCAAAAGCGCTTTTGTAAAACATCTTGCCTTTGAAAACGCCAACCCGGCATGTCAGGATGTTCTTCAACCACATAAAGATAAAGGGAAACTTTCTGACTTTATTAGACTCTATGCAGGGGTAGGTGCAGCCCATGCCATGGGTCTTGCCCTAGGTGCCACCTTTACCAAGACCTTTCACAATCCTGGCTCACGTACTTGCTTTACTTGTAAACAACCTGGCCATTTTGCACGCAAGTGTCCGACAGGCAAAAAAAGCCTAGGAATAGCGTCTCCTTCAACTGGGGCTATACCGCCCCAAGCTATCCTTTGCCCTAGATGTGGTAAAGGTCATCACTGGGCCAGTGAGTGTAGATCTAAGACAAATGCCCTCAGACAGCCTATTTTTTCCTGCTTCTTGGGAAACTCCCTGCGGGGCCAGCCCCGGGCCACGACATCCCCCAGGACAAACCCAGGGGCAATAAGATTTGTTCCCTCCCAAACTCCCAACCTACCTCAAAATTCTTCTCCACAATTGCCTCCCTCCAACTAGCCACTCCAGGCAGCGCAGGATTGGACCTCTGTGCCACCACCGATACTATATTGGACTCAATGCAAGGACCCCAGATAATACCCACTGGAATTATGGGTCCCCCTCAATCTCATATGTGTGCCCTTATTTTTGGGAGAGCCTCTACTAACTTACATGGTGTTCAGGTCTTCCATGGCATTAATAATAATGATTTCACTGGAGAAAAAAAATACTGGCCACAGCTATTAATGGAGTTGTGGCCATCCCAGCACGAACAAGTCTTGCACAATTAATACTCCTTCCCTTGAATCCAGGAGGCACTTCCACCGCCCAAACCTACCGCAGGGGACTGCCTCCTTGGGCTGCTCTGATGTAAATTTGGTTCAACCCGTTTCTCACAAAAGACCCACAATTTCCTTACTTATTGAAGGAAAGGAATTCCAAGGAATTCTAGATACTGGAGCTGATGACACAATTATTTCTCAAAAATATTGGCCATCAGCTTGGACCCTCACCTCATCCTTGACTGACCTTAAAGGGATAGGACAGTCAAAAAATCCTCTGGTCAGCTCTACGGCTCTTAGCTGGACTTATAAAGAGGGTAATAAGGGAATTGTCACTCTTTTCGTTGTTCCTGACCTCCCTGTTAACCTATGGGCCCGAGATATTTTGAGTCAAATGGAAGTTATTCATGCCAGTCCCAATTCCATGGTAACTCATCAAATGCTTCATATAAATTTTGTCCCTGGTACAGGCCTTGGGAGACTGAGACAAGGACTGGTTGAGCCAATAAAACCCATACAAAAAACAAATACATATGGACTTGGGTATTCGGATTTTTAGTGTCGGTCTCTGACTCTCCTGTACCCCATGGAGATAAAATTATTTGGGAAACTCAGACTCTTGTGTGGGTGCATCAATGGCCACTTACCCAAGAAAATATGGAGGCTGCCTCCATGTTAGTGCAGGAACAGCTGGCAGCCGGCCATGTAGAGCCCTCAACCTCAACATCGAATACTCCAATTTTTGTTATCAAGTAAAAATCAGGCAAGTGGTGCCTTTTACAATATTTGTGTGCCATTAATAAAACTATGTGCCCAATAAGAGCACTACAGCCAGGCATTCCCACACCAGTGGCTATTCTCAAAAACTATTGTAAAATGATTATTGAGTTAAAAGATTGTTTTTTTACCATTCCTTTACATCCTGCGGATAGACCCTATTTTGCCTTTAGTCTCCCTCGCATTAATTTTCAGGGCTCTATGCAGAGATTTCAATGGAAGGTTCTTCCCCAAGGTATGGCCAACAGCCCTAGTCTTTGCCAAAAATACGTTGCTCAAGCAGTAGACCCTGTGAGAGAGCTATGGCCACAAATTTATATTTTACATTATATGGATGATTTGTTAATTGGCACCTAATAACCATGACTTTAATAATTGTTACTTGGACATTTACAAAATCCTCACTTCCTTGGGACAACAGATAGCTCCTAATAAGGTTAAAACACAGGACTGTTATACCTATTTGGGCCTTAAACTTCAAGATAATCAGATCCAAATTCCTAAGATACCACTATGGGTGGACCATCTTCAAAACCTTAATGATTTTCAAAAATTCCTGGGGAATATTCAATAGCTAAAAACATATTTAAAATTACCACCTTGTGTACTTTTGTCCCTTAATGATATTTTGAGAGGTGATTCCCACCCCTCCTCCCCTCAAAAACTTACTCCCGAGGCATGACAGGCATTAAACCAAGTCACAGAAGCCATTGCCAAACAGTTTTTTACAGAACATTCTTATAACCTTCCTCTGGTTCTGGTTATTTTACACACTCCTCATACACCCAAAGGAATATTTTGGCAAGGAAATACACATTTTAGAAATAAAGGCTGCCTTTGCTTTGGGTCCATTTACCCACCACATTCTCCAAGGTTATTACTGTTTTTCTTGCTCAGGTAGCTTCTATTATTTTTAAAAGTCGTTTGCTATCTCGACAACATTTTGGTAAAGACCATGATAATATTTTAATTTCATATACTAAAGACCAAATCCAATTTTTACTACAGACGGAGGATGAATGGCGTATTGCCTTATCAGGCTTTTTGGGAACAATTGATAACCACCTACCCAATGACCCCCTTTTACATTTTGTCCAGTTACATCCATTTATTTTTGCCAAAATTACTCAAAAGGCTCCCATTCCTCAAGCCCTTAGTGTCTTTACAGACAGTTGCAGTAATGGCCGAGCAGTCTTTGTTGTCAATAACCAGCCTAACACCTTTTATACTGTCTATCATTCAGCACAGTTTGTGGAATTGTTTGCAATAACACAAGTTTTTAAAACATTTTTTGATAATCCTGTTAATATTTATACATACAGTGCCTACATTTCTCATTCTGTGCACCTGCTTGAGATTTCACCGACCATTAAGGCTTCTTCCAATGTCGCCCATCGGTTTCACCAGCTTCAGCAGCTAATTCAGGCCAGACAACACCCATTTTTCTTAGGACACAGCAGGGCACACTCTGATCTTCCCAGCCCTCTAACACAAGGTAATGCCAAAGCTGATGCAGCAACTCGTTTCATCTTTCCAATTTTTGTTGGCTGCACTCAAAAGGCCACGGAGTTACACAATCTTCACCATCTAAATTCCCAGAACCTTCGATTACTATGTAAAATTACCAGGCAACAGGCACGAGAAATAGTAAAAGCATGCCCTGGTTGCCCTGTCTCCCTCCCCATTCAACACTTGGGAGTTAACCCCCGAAGATTACTGTCCAATCAGTTTTGGCAAATGGATGTTACTCATTTTTCTGAATTTGGAAAAACCAAATATGTACACGTTTCTGTAGATACCTTCAGTGGCCTTATTTTCGCATCACCACATTCTGGAGAGGCTATCAAAGATGTCCTTTCTCATCTTGTTTCAGCGTTTTCTGTAATGGGTAAACCAATACATATTAAAAAAAGATAATTGTCCTGCATATACCAGTGCCAAGTTTAAACAGTTTTGTGCTACCTCGCAAATTTGGCATACTACTGGAATTCCATACAAGCCTCAGGCATTGTGGAACGTGCCCACCTTACCTAAAGACTTGGCTAACCCGCATTAATGCTTCTGCACTTGTATTTACCACTCACAGGCATCGCCTTAATCATGCATTATTTGCCCTTATTTTTCTTTCCCTAGACAATGAAGGCCATTCGGCTGCAGACTGACACAGGCAATCCTCGTCCAATTCTGTTCGCCCACCTGTTATGTGGCACAATCCCCTTACAAATAAATGGAAACGCCCAGGTCCTGTCCTCATCTGTGGACGAGGCTCAGCTTGTGTTTTGGAAGAAGAGCAAGCAGCCCCAAGATGGTTACCAGAACGCCTGGTTAAACAGGTTAATGGCTTACCTCAACATGGGGATGGAGGCCCTCCCCCTGAGGACAAATTTTCCTCTTTTTCAGATGCAGCCAACAATCTGTGTGAGGATCCTACTTAAGGCACTTATGCTGAACAGGATTGTACACGGAGGCTTTGGCCCTCCACCTTCCAACATCATGGAGTACCTTTTTGGCCCTCCCTGTGAACGCAAGGGAGGATCTTGGACTCAGGCTCCCACTAGTTTGACCCAGACTGCTGACTGCGTGACTAAGGTGGCTTACCTCCGGGCCGAGGTTGACCATAAACTCAGAGGAGTTCATCAGCCTAAATTGGTATGTGTTAACAAGCCAAAGATTATTCCCCCTAGTACAAGTAAAGCTCTCCAAAATTGTTCTGCAACTTTAACGCATACCCAAGCGATGCATGCCACTTGTTATGCGTCGGCCTCAATTTGTGTTAAAAAGCAGGGAGAACAATTTTTTGAAGCCTCCCTAACTAAAACTCATGCCGCAGGAGGGACCACTATTCATTATACCCCCGTTCTTTTTGACCGGGGAGGAGAAGGCAAATACACCAAGCTACAGTCAGCTGGGTGCCAAGGCCCTGTTGGTAAACCCACCTGCGTCCCCATTAAGGCACCTACAGGGGTCACTGATGGTGGAGGATTCCCTTATGCTGTCAAGCATCCTCAGATAATCAAACTTTTGAAACCCCAAATCCCTGAGCTCACATATCATCCCTTAATAAAGCCAAAATGCCAGCTCCCAGGTTTAGATAACAATACATTAGATATTTTGGAAACTACCTTCTCCTTGCTTAATAATTCCAACCCCAACTTTGCTGGTGATTGCTGGCTCTCCATGACAACAGGGGCAATCATGCCTATGGCAGTTCCTATTCATTCTATCATAGACGATGATAATACATGCCAACCCAGATTTCATTTAAAAGTACAGTCTATAGGCACTTTTACAATATGTCTTTTAGGCGCGATGCAAAATAATACCTATGATATTGATGTTGGAGTTACTTCCTTTGGAAATTGCTCAACAGTACAAAACTATTCGTCATCCACCCCATCTCTTTGTCCCTCCAATGGCACAGTTTTTATGTGTGGAGGAAACTCGGCCTTCCCGAGGCTTCCATCGAATTGGACCGTTGGCTGTGTTCTTGCCTTATTACTCCCTGATATAACTATTGTCCCAGGAGACAAAACTCTATGCATTCCTAGTCTAGACACCTCAGTCAAAAGACACAGTCGGGCAATACAGGTCTTACCACTCGTTGCCAGCCTTGGAATAACAGCTACTGTGGCCACATGTACAGCTGGCTTAGGCATGGCTATACACTCTTAGCGTCGCCTGTCTCAACAACTTATAAATGATGTACAAACTATATCAGGAACCATTAAAGATTTGCAGGACCTAGTAGACTCCCTGGCAGAAGTGTTCCTTCAAAACAGAGAAGGCTTAGATTTACTGACAGCTAACCAGGGAGGTATTTGCTTGGCCTTAGGGGAACGATGCTGCTTTAATGCCAATAAATCAGCCATAATACGCACTAAAATTAAGCAGCTTCAAGAAGATCTAGAAAAGAGATGAAGGGAACTTTTTGAAAATCCCCTCTGGACTGGGTTTAATGGATTTCTACCCTACCTTCTTCCCCTATTAGGCCCTTTGTTGGGTTTACTTTTAATGGTGTCCATAGGACCCTGCATTATAAACAGGCTTGTACAATTTATTATAGAACAGATTAATATTTTGGCCTCTAAGCCCATACAGGTCCACTATCATCGCCTGGAGATGGAAGACCATGCTGCCAATATTTAAAAGGATGTTCTACCCTTCTCACAGGCTTATTTCTTAAGTTTACATCCCCACAGATCTCTCTTTCTTACATTAAACTATAAGTAACAGCTCTGACCAACCATCTTCTGCCATTGCCATAAGGGTTCGTCCTCCATGGGCCCCTCCACTTGGGGGAGGATGCACCCATGGAGTGAGGACGTTAGGCCATAATAACGGAGGGTGCAGGATGGACTGCAGGAGGATGTATCCACGGATCCCAAAACAGAAGACCTCTTAGTGACACGCTCTGGTGCATGGTGGTCGGCCTGCTTCCCCCTCAAAGCCGTCTCCTCCCAAAACATGCCAAGGCCACCACGAAATCTCCTAGTAAACATGCTCTCTCGAATCAGGAGATATTCTAAGGCCTGCTAGAGAAACAGAGCCTCTATCACCCCCTAAAACATTGGCCGGTAAGGTATGGTCAAATATTTTATATAAGAAAGAGAGGTCAGGGGCTAGAAGGAAGTTCTCCTTCAAAGAATAGCCTGACACTGAAAAGAAACAGCCCCCTGGGAGATATCCTGCCTGGGAGACATCCCGCAGCCATCTATCTCCCTGAGACATCCTGCGGCCATCTGTCTTCCTGCAACATCCTGAGGTTATCAAACTTTCTGAAGACATCCAGCAACTGCCGATAAGAGAGCTTTCCCATCCACAACATATAAATTCCCATGTGAGAACAATAAAAGTTTGCAGCATGATCAGAACTCCAGTCTTGCTGTAATCTCTCGTGTCTCTTGTCCATTCATTCCTCCCCAACTAGGTTCCTTGCCCACATTGATGTGTGCGGCCGGCCGGGACAACTGACACTAACCCATAACCTACTACACTCTGACTACTATTCCTAATATGATGGAGAAAAATAACCCAAACAGAATAGAAATACAAGCAGTTCAGAGGAGGCATGGTGTATATTTGGACTTGCCTTTTGCATGATATAGGGTAGGTGTTATAAATCTAGTTAATTTTTAATTGAAATCGTTCTCCATGTGTTTTTAAAGTTAACAAATATGTGAATTCCTGTCTCCATTTCTCTGTAGCCTATTCAACACATGTATTTTTATCTGCACATATAGAATCCTACTTGGAATCACACGTACATTCTTGTGAGGAGGCTGACTTGGCAGATACAAATTGTGAGAAGAGATCACTCCCCATAAACGCTGTTGGAACTCAAAATTCAATCTATGGGTGAGCTTCCTAGTAGAACAACATTTTACATAAATCCATGTTCAGTAACATAAATATTTTTGCATCTATGGATGATATATAATTCATGATGAATTTTGTTTGGCATATATATTGCTACTTTTTATTGTCTCTGTGTGTGTTTTGTATATATATACACTCTTCAGATTTTTCAAAATATGAAATATATGTGTCTTATATACACTCCCTAAATTCATTTATGTTCATGTATGTGGATTTATAATCAACTTTTCACAAGATTATTCTCAGAAATATTCATCCACCTGAAATACATATTTGTTTTCTAGTACTAAAAACTAACTTAAGTGAATGGTGCATACAATCCTAATATTTCTACAGTGACTGACACAGTTTAACATCAATGCAAGTAGAAATCTATCGGACATGATGTGTATTTTGAAGTTCATTTTGTTCAACACTGGTACATTACAATTTCTTCAGTTTATTCACATCATAGGATATATATTTCATCCACAAGTTCACAAATTTATACGCATTTGATTCATTTTCAATCATTTCCTGCTTCAGAACACATGTATTACTCCTAGTTTCCTGAATGGTCTTTTCATGACACTTATTTCCAAACACATTCATTTTGGTTTTCATAATCATTTTGAAGCAAAACTCACACATTCTTCATGATATACCATAACCCTAATTTTACCATTATATGTGTAACTGATTGGAATGAATGATTGTATATCAATATAAGATTCCCTGTATATTTTCTGATATCAATTCAATCCATTATTTAAAGTTTGAACCACTTTTATTATTTATTCACAGTATGGTCTATTCATGCATTATTTCTATATTTATAGACACAGGGTACATCTATTTGTATCCCCAATACTAATTTATTCATCTTCAAAATGTAGCTCCCAGAAATGTTGGCAGAAATACTCATGTCACCTGATCTACATATACATTTTATCACAGTAATATTCTGGACACATTATGAAAATGTCACACTTATGATTGTACCAAAGCCTAAGTGAAAGTGAGCATGCGTTACTAAAAACATCCATGTCCAGGTTGCCTAATGCTCTCTAATGTCAATACTATTGGTGAATACATATTTGTTTCTTCCTAAGATTATATATTCAACCTCAATCCTGTTGAAAATGTCTAATCCTACCACACAATTTATACTTTGCCTGATTTCCTAATGTCTCTATTGATTTCTGCTTCCCTACATATTATCCCAGTTTATTATTGTGACTGACTCTTCACATGTGCTGACATTTACATTCACTGTCTACCCGAAAGCCTATTGCTAAAGAACTTTTGGTCCCACTCTTATACTCACTCTTCTTTCTAAACCTACCGACTTTCGTCTTAATCGTACCGACTATCACTTTTTGACTGGATGTTCTCTTTGACATTCAATCATCCAAGGTACAAGGCAATTGTATATCGATTCATCTGAGACATCTGTGCAGAATATAATTCAAAGCTAAGTATCCCACTCAAAGGCCTAATGCCTTTCTGGGCTTCAAATCTTACCTGGATTTCTGTTTTCAAACTTATATTTCCCCTTATATTCTTGAAAATATTGCAGGTTCCCAATACCATTAATCATCTTGCACAATGATTCCGAACCCAAATAGAACCTGTTATTAACCGTAACCATACACACTTTTCTCAATCTCACTTTACAGAAGAGCAGGTACAGAGTTCGTCTTACAATACAGGAATGTAGGGGATCTTCCACCTGCTGAGAACCTAAAATGTCCATGCAGAAATGATACCTGGATAAGATGTAGGCAGCTATTGAGGAACTAAGAGAGCAAAAGTCATCTTCCAATGCAAAAACCCTGGTCAGAATGAAGGGATGTGTCTGAATCAGCCTCTCTCTTCTTAATGTAGAGAAGATGGACCAAACCAGGCCTGTGTGGAGAGCTGTTCCTGGGTGCCTATGGTTTACATACCATTCTAACTTGTGAAAGTGTCACAGGAAGTAGGGGCAGCCTCCATCTCATGGGACACTTGGAAGCAACTGAAGCAATTGTTAGGACAAAGTGGTTGTCATGACAGTGACCTCACTCAGTTCCTGAAAGAATTGACCTACTTAACTTCCTTGTTGATGGAACTCTCTGAACTTGGTATCCAGGAAGCCAGGCACCCAGAGCCTGTCCCAGTCCCCGTCCCAGTGGGCTCAATTGTTTGTATTTACCATGGACATAGTCTTTCTTGGTACCTACTGATGTGAGGATGGTCAAATGACAGAATAGCTATGAAGAGGGTCCTTTCCTGGGAAAGTAGGTAGTTGCTCACCACTGGCTGCTGGCAACTTCACTGAGTTGAAAAAGGAGACAAGATCTGAGACCGCACAGGCCATTTCGGGGGAACGAAGTATGGCTCACCAGTCAGAGGACACTCCATATAGTCAGAGACCTACTTGGGGGAAGGAGGTGCCTTTTTGAGTGTGGGTGTGAGTATGTGGTTTTGTCTCATGTTCTGAGAATAGGTAGGAAAGTCGGTTTGTTTGTTTTGGGGTAGACTGTTTCTTGTATGTCGTTTGGCAAGGCGAGTGTTTCTATGTCTGTGTATCTTACTGTGTCAGTGGTTGTAGACAATAGAAAAGAGAATGCATCAATGGATGTGTTGTGTCTAGTAGAAAGCTCCCAGCATTCATCCTGCCCAATGTATGAATAGAGAGTGGGCAGCCTTATTGATGTGCAACACCTATTATATTCCTAAGTTTCAGTTTTCTTCCTGAATTCTCTCAACTCTCCAGAATAGGCTCATGGTTTTGTGTCCAAGATATGTACCACCTCCAAGCTCTGTGAAATGGCCATGTACTGAATAGCTGAAGGAAATGTGATCATCTCAGAAAACTCAAATATCAGTGTGAATAGAAAAGTCTCAGTGGAGAAACCCTGCTTTGGGCCTTTTACTTACCTAGTTTTCTGTTGCCCTGAATGTCAGAAAGGTCTTTGCCTCAGGTCACACTTTGTGAAGCCTGAAGAAAATAGTTTTCAAATGGAAATGAATGGGCATCACCTGTGGCTCTTTCCTTAATTGCTTTGGAAATGGATGTGTCTGAATCAGTATCTTGGCCCTGTGTCAGGTTGTGGCTTAGATTCTCAAAACCAGATGGATCTAAAAAAGATGCCATGTGTGCATCCAAAACCAAAATGGCAAAAAGATCAGTTATAGTGGATGAAGCTTCTTGCCTTTCTCTATTAGTTTCCTGACATCCATCAAGTGAGAATAGGAATCCTTTGGGTAAAATTAGTACTTCAAAGCCCTGCAGAGGTGCTTGGGTTTCCTCATGACTCCAAATCACATAAAGAATCTATACCTGACTGTCAGTAGGCCTCAAATTGGAGAATCAGAGCAGTATTATGAGCAGGCCTATTTGATCACTCCTGGTTCACAGGAAAGGTGTCCCGGCCACAATGACTTTAGGCAAATGAGGGGCAAGAGAACGTATTTTGGACACTGTCTTTGGATGTGCCCCTCATGGAAACCTCCAGCCAGAGGTTATGATTAGTATCTATATGGAAGAATATGAGGGCTATGTGGAAGTGTTTTGCTTTTAATTGTGGTCATTAGTGTGGTGGTTGGAAAAGATGACTGGGTCCATCGGGGTTTAAACTCTGATGTGATTCCCCTTTGAGACTGCGTTGTGGAACTGACCTCAGAGAAGAATTGCCATGATTTGTGTTGGCATTTTTGGAGGCCACGCATGAGAGTCGCCCTCGGAAACTGAGATCTAGACCAAGGGCGGCTTTCCACAGAGCACAGGAAATCTCAGCCATGATACCATATGATTTTATTCTGAAAGCCTTGGAATCCATAGTTGAGAGTCAAAACACACATGGACCTCACATTGTAGACCTCTATGTGCCTGGCTTCATGTAACCTTTTGCCCACTCTTTGGGAAGCCTTGCCTGTGAAATTTCTCCAGAGCTTTAATTGAAATGATCTTCCTCAACCTTTAATGGTTCCTGAATGAATGGAAACCCACAGTGCCTCCAACTTCATCCTTGAAAAATGGCTACATAAATACCATAAAATTCTTGAAATTCCCTTGACCAGGTGGCACTGGAGAACCTTCGATGTCCTGTTGCTAATTCGAGTGTACAAGACAGTGCCTTGATTGACTGGGTTTCATGATAATGGTGTAGAACAGAGATGTCAGTACGTTGGAGCCTCCTGATTAGTGGTCATAGAAGAGTGTTGTGCATGTGTGTGATAAAACATCTGTGGTGGGGCCATGTGGATCTGCCATTTACTTCCAAATGGGTTGCGACTGACATGGTGCAGCCAGCAGAACCTTGTATGTAAAGGCATCTTGTTATATGGAGAAATTTCAGGGCAATGTTCAGAATCAGGTTGCTATGGTCAAGGGGGCAACCTATGTGTGATAGAAGCCTATTTGGTGCATTCTCCTGCAGACCCTGACACACGACACATGACAGAACTCCCTCCAGCACTGTGTCCCAGTTGAACTTTTTGTTTTTCGAGAAGCAAATACCAAACTCCCAATGCAGCAGCAAGAAACACCACAAAAAGTGGAGGATGACCAAATAGCTTCACAGTCCACACGGAGAGACACTTAGCTCCCAGTGGCCACAGATATCTATAAAGAGAGAATTCAGCACTGCTGCCTAATGTTCATTGGAATATAAGAGACCATGTCCTCCAGGTCACATATATGCAGATCCAGCTTTGATGGTCTCACTACAAAGGAAGATAAAGCTCCTGACAACAACATATATTTCAAGTGCCCAACCTCAGAGGAAGTTTCTCAAGAAGTCTTTAGGCCAACAGAGCTCCATGATTGTGGAGTTTTATCCTGTCCCTTACTTTTGGAAACTCCTCTTGCACCTGCAAAGTTGTGAACTCCTGTGCAATTTCCATTCCAGATATGTATTCACAAATTTTATAACTCTTCTCCTCTAATTGTGTCTTAATTGGGGCGAAGGTAATGTCAAGTAATTGTTCTGGATGAGAGTGGGTGGATTTTTGTGTAGCACATATTTGCATACACATTGGATTCATTTTCCAATTTTCCATTTGAAATACTGAAACACTGACACTACCCCATACCCTACTAAACTCTGTCTACTAATCCTAATATGATGGAGAAAAATAACCCAAACAGAATTGAAATACAAGCAGTACAGAAAAGGCACAGTGTATAGTTGGGCTTGCCTTTTGCATTATATAGAGTAGGAGTTATAAATCTACTCATTTTTTTGTTGAAATAGTTCTCAATGTGTTTTTAAAGTTAACAAATATATGAATTCCTGTCTCCCTTTCGCTGTAGCGTATTCAGCACATGTATTTTTATAAGCACATGTATAATCCTACCTGGTACCACATGTACACTATTGTGTGGTACCTGAATAGGCAGATACAAATTGTGAGAAGAGATCACTCCTCCTAAACGCTGTTGGAACTGAACATTCACCCTATGGGTGAGCTTCCTAGCTGAACATTATATATAAATCCATGTTCAGTAAAATGAATATTTTTGATCTGTGGATAATATATATTTCATGGTGAATTTCAATTGGCATATAGTGCTAATTTTTAATATCTGTGTGTGTTTATATATATATATATATATATATATATATATATATATATATATATACTCTCCTGATTTTTCAAAATATGAAATATATGTGTCTTATTATACATTTTCTAAATTCATTCATATTCATGTATGTGGATTTATAATAATCTTTTCACAAGATTATTTTCAGAAATATTCATCCACCTGGAATACCTATTTGTTTCCAACACTGAAAACTAACTTAAGTGAATGGTGTATACAAATCCTAATATTTCTACAGTAACTGACTCAGTTTAACATCAATGCAAGTAGACTCCTATGGGACATGATGTGTATTTTGAAGTTCATTTTTTTCAACACTTGTACATTACTATTTCTTTAGTTCATGCACATCATTGGATATATATTTCATCCATAAGTTTGCAATTTTATTGGCATTTGTTTCACTTTCAATCACTTTCTACTTCAGAACACATATATTTCTCCATGTTTCTTGACTGGTCTTTTCATGAGAATTCTTTCCAAACACATTATTTTTGATTTTCATAATTACTTTTGAAGGAAATCTCACACACCCTAGATAATGAACCATAACCATAATATTACCATTAGATGTATAACTGGTTGGAATGAATGATTGTATATCAATAAATGATTTCTTATATATTTTCAGATATCAATTCAATACATTATTTAAAGTGGAACCTGTTATATTATTTAAACACAGTATTGTCTATTCATGCATTATCTCTATATCCATAGACACAGGGTACACGTCTTTATAACCCCAATACTAATTATTAGGTCTTGAAAATATTCCTCCCAGAAATGGTGGAAGAAATACTCATGTCACCTGACCTACATATACATTTTATCACAGTAATATTCTGGACACAAAAAGCAAAGTTCACACTAATGATTGTACCAATGGAATGGTCGAGTGAGCATTTTAGGAAGAGACCACCAAGAGACTGTCTCATGCAACAGCAAAGTGTGTATTGGGGGTCCAGCATGCTGCAGCTCAGAGCTCACTTGAATTTAGCAGAGAGCCCTGAGAATAGCTTAAGCAGAGCTTATGTACTTTCTTTGGAGAAGGCAGGGTGTGAAGTTTATTGATGGGTCAGGGTGAGTGGGCGGTTTGCTTGCAAATGTGTGAGGGAGTACATTCTGCAGTTTGGCAGTTGGGGACAACACATTCTGGGAACAAGATTAGCAAACAGTTCTCAAGATTTCAACAGTGTTTTGTTAAGCATACAGAAAAACAGGAAGTGACAAGTACCTATTTAATAAACCTTTCATTTCCCACTTCTTGTTCTGGTTACTTTTAATCAAAAAAGTGATCATTGGGGGGTGTCATATTTTATGTCTGCTAGTGAGTTATATTGTTGTCTGATTACCATAAGTTTAACTTGTCCAATTTGAGCTTGGAGAAAGAAAACTACACGGTTGAGCAAACAGGGCCCCACAGTTAGCAATAATATGAGGATTATTAATGGACTGGCCAAGGCAGATAAAAGCGTAGTTAACCCAAGGGACTGTGTGAACCAAGACTCAAACCACGCTTTTTGGGCCTCTGTCTCTCGTTGACGCTCTTCAAGGCGTTTTCTTAATTTACTCATAGATTCTTTTACAACTCCAGTATTGTCAGCATAAAAAAAAAAAATTCTTCCCTCATTGCAGCACAAAGGCCCCCTCTCTCATGAAGAGGAGGTCCAACCGTCGCCTATTCTGTGAAACTACTTCAGAGAGAGAGGTTAAAGATTCCTGTAAAGCTGGGATTGAGGTTTTTAATATCTTTAAGCTTTGGTCTATTGCTGCTTCTCATTGAGTCATTTGTTGTGTCCCATGGACTAGGTCAGTGGTTCCTGTGCCCACACCTGCAGCAACTCTTATTCCAAATAGGATGGCTAAAGTGAGGGATACAGGTTCCCAGCGGAACCGGGTTTTATGCCCCCCCTATTTGAACATTAAATGAACCTGTGTCATGATAGAGCACTCTGGGAAACATCTGCACCATTACATAACTAATCACATCTATTGACCATTTTATGAACACATAAACAATAATTAAGTATATAGAATTATACTGTTGAAGGAACAGACAAGGAAAGGCACCTAAGATAGCACCGAAGCTAGGGAAGCAGTCCTATTTGGTTGCCAAAGGATGTAGAGAGCATTGCTTCTGTTGTAATCAATTAATCCTCTGAACCCCAAGTTTAGGTTGTTTCAGAATTTTGTAGCCAACATGTAAGGGAATGGGCTCAGAATATCACAGTCTGCAGAAGTTCACAAAAAGCAGTTTTTGTTTCTGTTTTATTTCTTCTATTTTGGCAAGTTAACTTTTTAAGCACACCTGGGAGGGGGAGAGCTTTCGTCTTCTCTTTTTTTTTTCTCCCTGCCAGCTGTTAAAATGGAGCCCAGTTGGTAACTTCTTTATCTTAGAAATGTAGCAATCTCTGTGAAGCTCCAGCTCAAGGCCAGAGGCCTTGTTCACATATTTTGTGAAAAACTAGTAAGGGGTGTCTAGCTTAGGAGTGCTGATTTTTCCAGCCAGTGGCAACTAGAACAGGGCAACAAGAAAAGAGGAAGTTTATCTACATTGAACTCTTTCATAGGGATTATTTTGCTGAAAGTCCTAAAGTCAGTCATGGTGAAGACTTCTGGAGAAGGTCACTTAAGAATTTTCTGTGGTCTTGGTACAGAGGGGGAAGAGTGGAAGGCAGGGGGTGAGAGCAGCTCCATGGATCTGAGAATCAGGAAGGAGAGATTAAAAGACTATTGGGAAAGGGGTTTGGGATTTTGCTAGCAAAGAAACCTTGAGCAGTAGAGCAAGTAGAGCAGAGGGGAAGATGGGAGTGAGTATCTCAAAAAGCCTGTGAGGGATTTTAAATTCTTAGTAACCTGTATTCAGTGTTGACAATGCAACTTTAAAGGTAATTTTTATTACATCTTGGATAGGGGTCTGAGGGCTCTTCTCAGCTGGTTTGAGCTTTGGGTTAGCAGGTAAGAGGACCTGTTGGGACCCATTGTGGGCACTGACAGAAGAATAGAGGAGTGTCTGGGTTTAGGGGTACCTAAGTACCTGCTACCTCAGCAAGGGGGCAATGGTCTGAGAAAGGGTAGAGGTTTGGGTTTTTGATCTAGTAATTGGAGAGGAGAAATCAAATTCCTGAGGTGAAAGTGACAGCAGAGAGTCTGGAGCAGAAATCTGAGTGTGAGGATCTATTAGAGAAGCATAGTTCAGGATGTGAGCAAAGGAGGAAAAAGGCCTGCACATAGGGGAATTTCCTTCAACCCTTTTGAGCACTTGCCGAAGTTAAAAAGTCCATGCAGAATTTGAGGATCTAGAGACCCCTCTGGGGGACATGGATTTTGGTTGTCTAATTGGTAATATGGCCAATGCTGTGTACTGAATTTGATGAGGAGTTTGGGTTCCAGCAGCCAGTCCCTGTATGCTCAGATCGCCATGACTTACAGAAGAAGTCGGCTTTTCCCCACACAGCCATGGCTGTTTGTGGATTTGATAGTCCGCCGGGCAACCATAGTAATCTAGGCTAGCCAAACTGCATCTGGCTCACGTGTCCCTACATCCATAATGTTGGTTTCCATTACCTATGGTACGAAAGTGATTTAATGGAATTTTAGTGGAATCCTGTTCATCAGGGCTATCCCAATATGAAAGACCTATAGGTAGCTGACAAATGTCTGGGTGGAGGGATGGCCACCAGGTCCCTCAGTGGGCTGTATTCGATGTAGACCACACTTGTTGTCTAGTAGGATTTTTGATCAGCCATCGCTGCTGAACGGGCTGATGATGCTTAGGAATACTGGTGGCTAAGGGGAGAGTCTATAGCCTTATCCACATGGCGAACACACAGTTTGAAAGGGTTACCAGTCTTTTCCAGCTTCCAGCCAGAGTGGGGACATGGCGCAGGCTTGAGATGAGAGGCATTGATCCAGGAAGTGATTCCGTCTACTTTTACCACTGTAGGTGTTATAAGTAGCACCTGGTATGGTCCTTTACACTGGGGTTTCAGGAATGACACCTGATGTCGTCTTTAGTATATGAGGTCTCTTACTTGATATTGATGTGGAGTCCCATCATACCCTGGTTGGTAGGAAGGGGCCAGATGTTTCAACAAGTACCGCTGAGTTCTTTCAAGAGCTTTAAGTCTGTCATGCAAGGGGGTGTGGAAGGGATCGTTAGGTCTTAGAGTTGGGGTTAGGTCCCTTACTGGAGCAGGGGCACCATAGAGAATTTCATAGGGGGTGAGGTTAGACAAAGAAACAGAGGGAGTATTTCTTGCATGAAACAGTGCAGAAGGCAGGAGCATAGTCCAATCTTTTATGCCAGTTTCTAAGCTTAATTTCGTTAAGGTCACTTTAATGGTTCTTTTTATTTTTTTACCTGTCCTGAGCTCTGGGGTCTATAAGCACAATGTAACTACCAATAAACCCCTAGAATTCTGGCTAACCCCTGTCTTACCTGGGCCATGAACGCCGGCCCATTATCAGACCCATATTACCTTAGGCAGGCAGAATCTTGGAAAATATCTTTCAGGATCTTTTTGACCACCATTTGGGCCGGTTTTTTTTTTTTTTTCTTTTCTTTTTCTTTTTTTTTTTTTTTTTTTTTTTTTTTTTTTTTTGGTTGGGGATGCTTCAATCCATCCTGAAAATGTATCTACAAAGACTAGGAGATATTTAAGTCCATACATTGCTGGCTTAATTTCAGTAAAGTCAACTTCCCAATTCCCAGAATTGTCCTGGTCTGGTTCCTCATAGGTGCTTTCCTGCAAGAAGCTTGGAAGAGTAAGCATTAACCAATTGACAGACCCGACAGGCTTTTGTTACCCATTCAGTTCTTCCCTTTCTCTTTGAATCGGTTAGTGGAAAACTCTGTTCTTGATCCTTCAGGAATGCCTGCAATTTCTTTGAACCAAGGTGAGTGAGTTGATATACATTTTAACTTAGTGTAGGGCTTTCTGAAATTGCAGGCTAAGCTCAGTGAAGTTGAGGGTTCAGTGTCAGAGTCTTTAGGTGTTATCAAAAGCTTCCTGGTTCTCAGGAGTTCATTGGAAATGGGCATCTCCCTTTAGCACCGGGTATAAAGGAGCAGCTAATGATGCAAACCCAGGTATCCATAACCTGCAAAAGCCAGCAGTCCCAAGAAACTCTCTGAGTTGTCTGCTGTTAGATCTGTGTGGTATCTGCACAACAGTTTGTTTTCTTTGCTCAGTGAGCCATCCTTTACCGCCCCTAAGTGAATAGCCCAGGAAGATTACTTCATGCTGGCAAATTTGGGCCTTTTTGGCAGAAGCTCTACACGCCAGTTTAGCAAGCTCAGATAATAGTGCTTAGGTACCAGATTCACAGTTTTCCTTAGTGTTGGCTGCCAGTAGCAGGCCATCCACATGTTGAAGCAGGGTGTATAGTTCTGAAGTTGTTGAGATCTCTGTGGAGAGCTGCATCAAAGAGAGTGGGGGAGTTTTTGAACCCCTGTTCGAGTCTAGTCCAAGTTAGTTGACCAGACGTTCCGGTTTCTAGGTCTACCCACTCGAAAACAAACAGCAACTGACTATCTTTATGCAGAGGCAAGCAAAATAAAGCATCTTTTAAGTACAGAACAGTATACCATTTCTGCTCAGGGTTCAGAGTACTAGGCAGATTGCACAGATTAGGTACCATGCTGTGAATGTCCTGCACTCTGTTGTTGATCTCTCGTAGGTCTTTAACAGGGTGATAGTCCCCGGTTCCTGGCATTTTTTAATGGTAGCAGGGGAGTGTTGCAGGCTGATTAACAGGGCCTTAGGACCCCTAAGATCAGATATTTCTGAATATGGGGCCTTATCCCATCTTTAGATTTTTGCCCAGAGTATATTTTTTGACATTGATTGGAGAGGCTGAGGTTTTTAACTCCACTGTTATTGGAGGTTTTTTAATGGGCAGGCCTAAGCCATCAGTTTTTGTCCAGGCATCTGGGTAATATGTTATCCAATTCTGGGGTAACGTGCCTGTTTGATCAGTCTTGTGTGGTGTGAAGAGTTGATGTTCATCTTCTACTGACAGTTAAAGCTGTGACTATAGGAGTTTTTACTGAAGGATTTATAATTTTCACTTTGGGGCCTTCAGGGATAAAAGTTATTCTGGCCCGGAGCTTGGTGAGCAGATCTCGGCCCATTAATAGGGCCGGGCATCTTGGGATTACTAGGAAGGAGTGATGGATTTTTCCTTTCCCCAGGTCCATGATCCTCTTAGTTGTCTATGCCCGATATTTAATGCCATTAGCCCCTTGAAATAGAGACCTTTTATTTGATGGAGGGCCCAATGGGGCTTTAAGGGCTGAGTATACTGCCCCTGTATCCACTTCAAAGTGTACTGGGGTACCCTCCACTTCAAAAGTTACCCTGAGCTCGGGAAGAGGATCTGAGCCCCGACTTTCTTAGTCATCCTCCAGACTCAGAATGTCTGGCTGGTGTGGCTGTCTCATTCTCGGGCTCTTTTTGGCCCAGTGTCCTTTTTCTTTTGAGTAGGCATATTGATCTGAGGCCAGGGGTGGCTTTTGGGGTGTGCCCAGGTATCCATTCCTGTATCCCTGTTTCTTAATTTCTGTCCTATTTTTTGTTGTGACCAGGACCTTAGTCAATGCATTAGTCTATCTTTTGCTTCTCGCATCCTCTCTTTGCTCCCTTTCTTTCTTCCTCCTTTGTTCCTTCTCTTCCTCAGTTTATCTCTTATAGTTTACTTTTTTAGGCTTCTCTGACTAAATCTCTCAAAGCCATATCTTGTAATCCATCTACGCATTGTAACTCTCTTTTAATATCCAGGGCAGCTTGCCCAATGAATGCCATCATGACAGATGGCTTTTGATCCTCTGCCTGAGGATCGAAAGGAGTATATCTCCTATATGCCTCCATAAATCTCTCTAGAAACATAGAGGGAGATTTATCAGGCCCTTGAATAATCTCTCTAACCTTGGCCCAATTAGTTGGTCACCTTAGCGGCTGCTTGGAGACCCGCTATTAGAGCCCGGCAATAAGTGGACGGTTGCTACCTACCTTCAAACGTGTTGGTGTCCCAGTTCGGTTGGTTCAATGGGAAGCCGGCTTTGATGATGTGGGAAGAGGTGTCGGTCACCCATCTTGTCCGAGGATATTTTTTTTTAGCTTCCAGAAGGTTTTTCTCTTGTTCCTCTGTCATGAAGAGAGTCTGTAGGAGTTGTTGGCAGTCATCCCAAGTAGGCAGGTGTGACAACGCCGGCAAGTCAATCAATCAACAAGTACATAAAAAATGCTCACCATTTCTAGCAGTCAGAGAAATTCAAATCGAAATCACCCTAAGATACCATCTCACTCCAGTAAATTGGCAGCCATTATGAAGTCAAACAACAAGTGCTGGCAAGGATGTGGGGTAAAAGATACACTTGTACATTGCTGGTGGGACTTTAAACTGGTGTGGCCAATTTGGAAAGCAGTATGGAGATTCCTGGGAAAGCTGTGAATGGAACCACAATTTGACTCAGCTATTGCCCTTCTCGGACTATTCCCTGAAGACCTTAAAAGAGAGTAATACAGGGATACTACCACATCGATTTTCATAGCAGTACAATTCACAACTGAAACACTGTGGATCCAACCCAGATGCCCTTCAATAGATGAATGGATAAAAAACATGTGGCATTTACACACTATGAAGTATTACGCAGCACTAACAAATGACAAAATCATAAAATTTGCAGAAAAATTGATGGCACTGGAGAAGATTTTGCTTAGTGAAAATAGCCAATCCCTAAAAAATAAATACCAAATGTCTTCTTTGATATAATGAGAGCAACTAAGAACAGAGCAGGGAGCAATAGCAGGAAGAAAAGATTAACTTTAAACAGAGACATGAGGTGGGAGGGTAAGTAAGAGAAAAGGGAAATTGCATGGTGATTGTATGTCCTCCTCTGAGAAGTGTCTGTTCAAGTCCTTGACCCATTTTTTAATTGGGTTATTTGTTATCTTATTGTTTATTTTTTTGAGTTCTTTGTATATTCTGGATATTAGGGCTCTATCTGAAGTGTGAGGAGTAAAAATTTGTTCCCATAATGTATGCTCCTTATTTCCCTCTCTTATTCTTTCTCTTGCTGAGAAAAAACTTTTCAGTTTAAGTAGTCCCATTTGTTGATTCTTGTTATTAACTCTTGTGCTATGGGTGTCCTATAAAGGAATTTGGAGCCCAACCCCATAATATGTAGATCAGAGCCAACTTTTTCTTCTATCAGACACAGAGTCTCTGATTTGATATCTAGCACCTTGATCCACTATGAGTTAACTTTTGTGCATGGCGACAGAAAGGAATTCAGTATCATTTTGTTGCATATGGATTTCCATTTTTCCCAACACCATTTGTTGAAGATAATATATTTCCTCCATTGCATGCTTTTAGCTCCTTTTTCAAATATAAGATAGTTGTAGCTTTTTGGATTAGTCTCTGTGTCCTCCATTCTGTACCATTGGTCCACCCGCCTGTTTTGATACCAGTACCATGCTGTTTTTTTTTTGTTGTTGTTGTTTTATTTTGTTTTTTTTAATTAATTTTATTGTAGGTTGTTCAAAACATTACATAGTTCTTGATATATCATATTTCACACTTTGATTCAAATGGGATATGAGCTCACATTTTTACCCCATATACAGATTGCAGAATCACATCAATTGCACAACCATTGATTTACATATTGCCATTCTGGTGACTGTTGTATTCTTCTGCCTTTCCTATCCTCTACTATCCCCCCTCCCCCTCCCCTCCCCTCTTCTCTCTCTACCCCCTCTACTGTAATTCATTTCTCCCCCTTATATTTTTCCTCCTTTCCCCTCACTTCCTCTTGTATGTAATTTTCTCTACCCCTGAGGGTCTCCTTCCATTTACATGCAATTTCCCTTCTCTCTCCCTTTCCCTCCCACCTCTCATCCCTGTTTAATGTTAATCTTCTTCTCATGCTCTTCGTCCCTACTCTGTTCTTAGTTACTCTCCTTATATCAAAGAACACATTTGGCATTTGTTTTTAAGGGATTGGCTAGCTTCACTTAGCATAACCTGCTCTTATGCCATCCATTTCCGTCCAAATTCTATGATTTTGTCATTTCTTAATGCAGAGTAATACTCCATTGTGTATAAATGCCACATTTTTTTATCCATTCTTCTATTGAAGGGCATCTAGGTTGGTTCCACAGTCTTGCTATTGTGAATTGTGCTGCTATGAACATGGATGTAGCAGTGTCCCTATAGTGTGCTCTTTTTAGGTCTTTAGGGAATAGACCGAGTAGGGGAATAGCTGGATCAAATGGTGGTTCCATTCCAAGCTTTCCAAGAAATCTCCATACTGCTTTCCAAATTGGGCGCACCAATTTGCAGTCCCACCAGTAATGTACAAGAGTACCCTTTTCCCGACATCCTTGCCAGCACTTGTTGTTGTTTGACTTCCTAATGGCTTCCAATCTTACTGGAGTGAGATGGTATCTTAGGGTGGTTTTGATTTGCATTTCTCTGACTGCTAGAGATGGTGAGCATTTTTTCATATACTTGTTGATTGATTGTATGTCCTCCTCTGAGAAATTTCTGTTCAGGTCCTTGGCCCATTTGTTGATATATTATTTGTTATCTCATTGTCTAATTTTTTTAGTTCTTTGTATATTCTGAATATTAGGGCTTTGTCTGAAGTGTGAGGAGTAAAGATTTGTTCCCAGGACATAGGCTCAATATTTACCTCTCTTATTGTTTCTTTTGCAGAGAAAATCTTTTTAGTTTGAGTAAGTCCCATTTATTGATTCTAGTTATTAACTCTTGTGCTATGGGTGTCCTATTGAGGAACTTGGAGCCCGACCCCACAGTATGTAGATCATAGCCAACTTTTTCTTCTATCAGATGCCATGTCTCTGATTTGATATCAAGTTCCTTGATCCACTTTGAGTTAACTTTTGTGCATGGCGAGAGAAAGGGATTCAGTTTCAATTTGTTGCATATGGATTTCCAGTTTTCGCAACACCATTTGTTGAAGATGCTAGCCTTCTTCCATTGCATGCTTTTAGCCCCTTTATCGAATATAAGATAGTTGTAGTTTTGTGGATTGGTTTCTGTGTCCTCTATTCTGTACCATTGGTTCACCCGCCTGTTTTGGTACCAGTACCATGCTGTTTTTGTTACTATTGCTCTGTAGTATAGTTTGAAGTCTGGTATAGCTATACCGCCTGATTCACACTTCCTGCTTAGCAATGTTTTTGCTATTCTGGGCCTTTTATTTTTCCATATGAATTTCATGATTGCTTTCTCTATTTCTACAAGAAATGCCATTGGGATTTTGATTGGCATTGCATTAAACCTATTGAGAACTTTTGGTAATATGGCCATTTTGATGATGTTAGTTCTACCTATCCATGAACAGGGTATATTTTTCCATCTTCTAAGATCTTCTTCAATTCTCTGTTTAGGGTTCTGTAGTTTTGAATGTATAAGTCTTACACCCCTTTTGTTAGGTTGATTCCCATGTATTTTATTTTTTCTGAGGATATTGTGAATGGGGTGCTTGTCCTCATTTCCATTTCAGAGGATTTGTCGCTGATATACAGGAATGCCTTTGATTTATGCGTGTTGATTTTATATCCTGCCACTTTGCTGAATTCATTTATTAGCTCTAATAGTTTCTTTGTAGACCCTTTTGGCTCTGCTAGGTATAGAATCATGTCATCTGCAAATAGTGATAATTTGAGTTCTTCTTTTCCTATTTTTATGACTTTAATTTCTTTCGTCTAATTGCTCTGACCAGTGATTCGAGAACTATGTTGAACAGAAGTGGTGAGAGAGGGCATCCCTGTCTTGTTCCAGATTTTAGAGGGAATGCCTTCAGTTTTTCTCCATTTAGAATGATGCTAGCCTGAGGCTTAGCATAGATTGCTTTTACAATATTGAGGTATGTTCCTGTTATCCCTAGTTTTTCTAGAGTTTTGAACATAAAGGGATGCTGTACTTTGTCGAATGCTTTTTCCGCATCTATCGAGATGATCATATGGTTCTTATTTTTAAGCCTATTGATGTGGTGAATAACATTAATTGATTTCCGTATATTGAACCAACCTTGCATCCCATCGATAAATCCTACCTGATGATGGTGCACAATTTTTTTGATATGTTTTTGTATCCGGTTCGCCAGAAGTTTATTGAGGATTTTTGCATCTAGGTTCATTAGAGATATTGGTCTGTAGTTTTCTTTCTTTGGAGTGTCTTTGTCTGGTTTAGGAATCAGGGCGATGTTGGCCTCTTAGAATGAATTTGGAAGTTCTCCCTCTTTTTCATTTTCCTGAAATAGCTTGAAAAGTATTGGTATTAGTTCCTCTTTAAAGGTTTTGTAAAACTCTGCTGTATACCCATCCGGTCCTGGGCTTTTCTTAGTTGGTAGTCTTTTGATGGTTTCTTCTATTTCCTCAATTGATATTGGTCTGTTTAGGTTGTCAATATCCTCCTGACTCAATCTGGGCAAATCATATGACTTAAGAAATTTATCGATGCTTTCACTGTCTTCTATTTTATTGGAGTATAAGGATTCAAAATAATTTCTGATAATCTTCTGTATTTCTGAAGTGTCTGTTGTGATATTGCCTTTTTCATCCCGTATGCTAGTAATTTGAGTTCTCTCTCTTCTTCTCTTCGTTAGCGTGGATGAGGGTCTGTCAATTTTATTTATTTTTTCAAACAACCAACTTTTAGTTTTGTCAATTTTTTCAATTGTTTCTTTTGTTTTGATTTCATTAATTTCAGCTCTGATTTTAATTATTTCTTGTCTTCTACTTTTTTGCCGTTGTTTTGCTCTTCTTTTTCTAGGACTTTGAGTTGAAGTATTAGATCATTTATTTGTTGTTTTTTTTCTTTTTTTAAGGATTGAACTCCAAGCAATAAATTTTCCTTTTAGAACTGCTTTCAATGTGTCCCATAGATTCTGACATGTTGTGTCTGTGTTTTCATTTATCTCTAAGAATTTTTCAATTTCCTCCTTGATGTCTTCTATAACCCATTGATCATTCAGTAACCTATTTTTCATTCTCCAAGTGATGCATGATTTTTCCTTACTTCTTTTATCGTTGATTTTCAATTTCATTCCATTATGTTCAGATAAGATGCATGGTATTATCTCTACTCCTTTATATTGTCTAAGAGTTGCCCTGTGACATAATATAAAATCTATTTTTGAGAAGGATCCATGTGCTGCTGAGAAAAAAGTGTAAATGCTTGATCTTGGGTGGTATATTCTATATATGTCAATTAAGTCCAGGTTATTAATTATGTTATTGAGTTCTATAGTTTCCTTATTCAACTTTTCTTTGGAAGATCTATCCAGTGGTGAGAGACGTGTGTTGAAGTCTCCCATAATTATTGTATGGTGGTCTATTAGACTCTTGAACTTGAGAAGAGTTTGTTTGATGAACATAGCTGCACCATTGTTTAGGGCATATATATTTATGATTGTGATGTTTTGTTGGTGTATGGTTCCCTTGAGCTGTATGTAGTGTCCCTCTTCATCCCTTTTGATTAACTTTGGCTTGAAATCTATTTTATATGATATGAGTATGGACACTCCTGCTTGTTTCCAAAGTCCATATGAGTGATATGATTTTTCCCAACCTTTCACCTTCAGTCTATGTATGTCTTTTCCTATCAAATGCGTCTCCTGAAGGCAGCATATTGTTGGGTCTTGTTTTGTGATCCATTCTACTAGCCTGTGTCTCTTAATTGGTGAGTTTAAGCCATTAACATTTAGGGTTATTATTGAGATATGGGTTGTTCTTCCAGCGATATTTGTTTATTTATGTTCCTAAACATGGTTTGTTTTCCTCTTTGATTATCCCCAGCCTTTACTGTACTCCCTCCCGCTGTTGGTTTTCATTGATATTTTCCATTTCCTCTTCCTGTAATATTTTGCCGAGGATGTTTTGAAGAGATGGTTTTCTAGCTGCAAATTCTTTTCACTTTTGTTTATCGTGGAAGGTTTTAATTTCATCTTCCATACTGAAGCTTAATTTTGCTGGATACACAATTCTTGGTTGGAACCCATTTTCTTTCAGTGTTTGAAATATGTTATTCCAGGATCTTCTAGGTTTCAGAGTCTGTGTTGAAAGATCAGCTGTTATCCTGATTGGTTTACCCCTAAATGTAATCTGCTTCCTTTCTCTTGTAGCTTTTAAAATTCTCTCCTTATTCTGTATGTTGGGCATCTTCATTATAATGTGTCTAGGTGTGGATCTCTTATGATTTTGCACATTCAGCATCCTGTAGGCTTCTAGGATTTGGGATTCTGTCTCATTCTTCAAGTCTGGGAAGTTTTCTTGTATTATTTCATTGAATAGATTGCTCATTCCTTTTGTTTGGACCTCTATACCTTCCTGTATCCCAATGACTCTTAAGTTTGGTCTCTTTATGTTATCCCATATTCTTGAATGTTCTGCTCATGGTTTCTTAACAGCTTTGCTGAGCTGTCTATGTTCTTCTCCAGTTGAAATACTTTGTCTTCATTGTCTGATGTTCTATCTTCTAAGTGTTCTACTCTGCTGGTAGTATTCTCAATTGAGTTTTTAAGTTGGTTTATTGTTTCCTGCATTTCCAGGATTTCTGTTTGTTTGTTTTTTATAACCTCGATCTCCCTGTATAATTGACCTTTTGCTTCTTGGATTTGTTTATGTAATTCATTTTCGAAGTGGTTGAAGTGGTCTTTCATTGTCTGATTTTGCTGTCTAATGTCTTCCTTGAGACTCCAGATTATCTGAAGCATGTATATCCTGAATTCTTTATCTGACATTCCATCTGCTGCAGATATTACCTCTTCTAAAGTTGAGTTGACCTGCATTGCTTGTGGTCCTTTCTTTCCTTTTCTTTTCATACTGATCGCGTTTCTTTCTGCTTGGTGAAACTGTTGTGTTATTGATTTTTCCCCCTATATATTTATATTGCCTTTGTATAGTTGCAAAATTTCCCTCGCAGGCTTTGGCGGTGGTTCTGCCCCTCCTCCAATTGGGGCAATGTGCCTACCACGCCGGCAGGTCGCTGTGCCTGTACTTTCGGTCTGCCTGGTCACAGGTCCGCCTATCTTGCAGGCGTGAGCAGCGGCTCTGCTCCTCCGCTGGCCGCTAGGCCTGTTCTGTCTGTCGTTTGCAGGTCTGTCTACCTAACAGGCACTGGTGGCGGCCCTGCCCCTCCTCCAACCGGGGTGATGTGTCAGACGGGCCACTGGGCCTGTTTTGTCAGTGGTCACGGTACCGCCTACCTTGCAGGTGCGTGGGGCAACAGTGCCCCTCCGCAGGTTTCTGGTCCTGACCTGCCGGTGGGTCGCAGATCATTCATTTTTTAGTTCTAGTAGTTTTTGTAGACCCTTTTGTGTCTTCTATGTTTAGAATAATGTCACCCGAAAATAGTGATAATTTACGTTGTTATTTTCCTATTTTTATTCCTTTTATTTCTTTAGTCTGTCTAATTGCTCTCGCCAGTGTTTTGAGAACTATATGGAATAGAAGTGGTGAGAGAGGGTATCCCTGTCTTGTTCCAGATTTTAGAGGAAATGCCTTCAATTTTTCTGCATTCATAATGATGCTAGCTGAGGCTTTGCATAGATAGCTTTTACAATGTCGAGGTAATTTCCTGTTATCCCTAGTTTTTCTAATGTTTTGAACATAAAGGGATGCTGTACTTTGTCAAGTGCTTTTTTTGCTTCTATCGAGATGATCATATGGTTCTTATCTTTAAGTCTATTGATGTGGTGAATAACATTTATTGATTTCCGTATATTGAACCATCGTTGCATCCCAGGGATGAATCCTACTTGATCATGTTGCATAATTTTTTTGACGTGCCTTTGTATTCGATTCGCCAGAATTTTATTGAGTATTTTTGCATGTAGGTTCATCAGATATATTGGTCTATAGTTTTCTTTCTTTGAGGTGTCTTTTTCTGATTTCGGAATCAGCGTGATGTTGGCCTCATAGAATGAATTTGGCAGAGCTCCCTCTTTTTCTCTATCCTGAAATAACTTGAAAAGTATTGGTATTAAATCTTCTTTAAATGTTTTGTAAAACTCCGCTGTATAGCCATCCGTTCCTGGGCTTTTCTTGGTTGGTAGTCTTTTGATTGCTTCTTCTGATTCATCCATTGACATTGGTCTGTTTAAATTGTGTGTATCCTCCTGACTCAGTCTGGGCAAATCATATGACTTAAGAAATTTGTTGATGTCTTCACTATATTCTATTTTATTGGAATATAGGTTTTCCAAATAATTTCTAATTGTCTTCTGTATTTCGGAAGCATCTGTTGTAATATAGCCTTTTTCATCCCATATGTTAGTAATTTGAGTTCTCTCTCTTCTTCTCTTCATTAGCATGGCTAAGGGTCTGTCGAACATATATAATTTTTCGAAGAACCACCTTTTAGGTTTGTTAATTTTTTCAATAGTTTCTTTTGTTTCAATTTCGTTGATTTCTGCTCTGATTTTAATTATTTCTTGCCTTCTGCTACATTTTCTGTTGTTTTGCTCTTCCTTTTCTAGGGCTTTGAGTTAAAGTGTGAGCTCATTTATTTGTTCGGTTTTACTTTTTTTCAGGAATGACCTCCAGGCAATGAATTTCCCTCTTAAAACTGCTTTCATTGTGTCCCATAGATTCCGATATGTTGTGTCTGTATTTTCATGTATCTCTAAGAATTTTTTGATTTCCTCCTTTATATCTTCTGTAACCCACTGATCATTCAGTAACATATTGTTCATTTTCCATGTGATGTAGAATTTTTCCTTCCTTCTTTTATCATTGATTTCCAGTTTCATTCCATTATGATCAGATAAAATGCATGGTATTATCTCCACACCTTTATATTTACTGAGGGTTGCCCTATGGCATAATATATGGTCTATTTTTGAGAAGGATCCACGTGCTACTGAGAAAAAAGTATATCCACTTGATGATGGTTGATATATTTTATATATGTCAGTTACATGTAGGTTATTGATTGTGATATTGAGTTCTATACTTTATTCAACTTTTGTTTGGAGGATCTGTCCAATGGTGAGAGAGGTGTGTTGAAGTCTCCCATAATTATTGTGTTGTGTTCTATTTCATTCTGGAACTTGAGGAGAATTTGTTTTTTGAACGTTGCAGCACCATTATTTGGTGCATAAATATTGATAATTTTTATGTTTTGTTGGTGAATGGTTCCTTTTAACAGTATATAATGTCCTTTCTTATCACTTTTGATTAAAATATTCTTGAAGTCGATTTTATTCGATATGAGGATGGCCACCCCTGCTTGCTTACGAGGACCATTGCATGGTATATTTTTTCCAAAACTGCACCTTCAGCCTGTATGTCTTTTCCATTCAGATGTGTCTCCTGGAGGCAACATATTGTTGGATTCGTTTTTAATCCAAGTTACCAGCCTATGTCGCGTTATTGGAGAGTTTAAGCCATTAACATTTAGAGTCACTATTAATATATGGTTTGTACTGCCACCCATAATTGATGATTCATCTTTTTTTTAAAATTTAGTTTGTTTCTCCATGATTAGCTTTTCCCCCACCCTCTGTCATTACTGAGGCACTTCCCACTGATGGTTTTGGTTGTTGATTTTCATTTCTTCTTCGAGTATTGTTTTGCTCAAGATGCTTTGCAATGCTGATTTTCTGGCTACAAATTCTTTTGCTTATGTTTATCATGAAATATTTTTATTTCATTGTCATACCTGAAGCTTAATTTTGCTGGATACAGAATTTTTGGTTAGCATTCATTGTCTTTCAGTGTTTGAAATACGTTGTTCAAGGATCTTCTCGCTTTCAGCGACTGTGATGAAAAATCCCTTCTCAACCTTATTGGTTTACCCCTTAATGTAATCTGCCTCCTTTCTCTTAGAGCTTTTAATATTTTCTCTTTGTTTTGTATATTGGATATCTTCATAACGATGTGTCTTGGTGTTGATCTACTGTGATTTTGTGTGCTCGGTGTCCTGTAAGCATGTCCAATTTGTATATCCGTTTACTTTGTATTTCTGGAAATATTTCTGTAATTATTTCATTCAATAGATTACTCATTTCATTTGTTTGAATCTGTGTGCCTATCCAGATGACTCATAAATTTGTTTTTTTATGTTATCCCATATCTCTTGGATGTTTTACTCATGATTTTTTACCAGCCTTTCTGTGTTGGCTAGATTCATTTCAAGATGATATATTTTGTCTTCATTATCGAACATTCTGTCTTCTACTTGCTCCACAGTGTTAGTGATACTCTCAATTGACTTTTTAATTTGGTTTATCGTTTCCTTCATTTCTAGAATTATTGTTTGATTTTTTTTATAATCTCTATCTCCTGATAAAGATTCATAACTTCTTCTTTTATCTGTTTATGTAATTCATTTTCAATGTGTTCTTTCACTGTTTGGATTTGCTGTCTCGTATCCTCTTTAAGTTTCCATTCCATCTGTCTAAGGTATTCCTTGAGTTCTTTATATGACCATTTTTCTGATGACTATAGGTACTCCTGAATATTTAGGCTGTCCTTCATTGTTTGTACTTATTTTCTTCCTTGATTTTTTGTGCTGCTCATGTTACTTCTTGCTCTGTTTCACTGCTGAGTTACTGTTTACTCTTATAAATTTATTTGATGCTTGGGAGGAAAGATATTAGAAGGAAAGGGAAGAAGTCACTAAAGAGAATGAGAGTAGGCAGGTAGAATTAAAGGAAGGGGAAATAAGAAAATTGAAAAGAAACGATAAGACGAAAGAAAAAAATAGAAAAGAAAGAAAGAAAGAAAAAAATTTAAAAATAATGATCATTTAAAAAATGAATATTAAAATTTAAAATAATAATAATAATAATAAAATAAAAATATTTTAAAAATGAAAACATTTCAAAACGTTAAAGTACAACAACAACAAAAAAAATGAATTAACATAAAGAATCTAAATGCCACACTCAGTAGGCCTCAAGTTGGAGAAGGAGAGCAGTATTAAGGGCAGGCCTATTTTTTCACTTCTGTTTCACAGGAAGGGAGTCCAGGCCACCCTGATTTTAGGCAAATGAGGGGCAAGGGAGCTTATTTTGGACACGGACGTGGGCTGTGTACCTCATGGAAACCTCCAGCCAGAGGTTATGATGAGTGTCTACATGGAAGAAGATGAGGGCCATGTTGGGGTGTTTTGGTTTTACCTGTGAACATTTGTATGGCGGTAGGAAGAGAAGACTGGGTCCACCTGGGCTTGAACTCTTGTGTGATTCAACATAGAGACTGAGATCTGGAATTGACCTCAGAGAAGTATTGCCATGAATTGTGTTGGGATTTTAGAAGGCCATGCATGAGAGTCGCCCTTGGAAAGTGAGATCTAGGCCCAAGGTGGCTTTCCACAGAGCAAAGGGAATCTCAGCCAGGATATCACATGATTTTATTCTGAAAGACTTGGCAGCCATAGTTGAGAGTCAAAGGCTCATGGACCTCACATTGTAGACCTCAATGGGCCTGGCTTCATGTGACCTTTTGGCCACCCTTTGGGAAGCCTTGCCTCTGAGAGTTCTCCAGAGCTTTCATTGAAATGAGCTTACTCAACATTTAATGGTTAATGAATGAATTGAAACCCACAGTGCCTCCAACTTCATCCTTGAATATTGGCCAGATAAAAACCATGAAATTTTTGAAATTCCCAAGACTAGGTGTCACAGGAGAACCTTTGGATGTCCTCTAGCTGATCATGAGAATACAAGACAATGCCTTTATTGACTGGTTTACATGAAAATGGTGTATAACAGAGATGCCAGTAAGTTGGAGCCTGCTGAGTAGTGTTCCTAGAGCCGTGGTGGGCAGGTGTGTGATAAAAAATCTTTGGTGTTGCCATGTTGATCTGCCATTGGTGTCCAAATATCTTGTGACTGACATTTTGCAGCCAGTAGACCCTTATATGTAAAAGCATCTTGTTATATGGAGAGGTTTTAGGGCAATGTTCAGAATCAGGTTGCTATGGTCAATGGAGCAAGCTATGTGGGATAGAAGCCTGGTTGGTGCATTCTCCAACATAACCCGACCCACCACAACTGACAGAATTCCCTACAGCACTGTGTCCCAGGTGAATGCTTTTTATTTCATGAAGCAAATACCACACTCCTAATGCAACAGCAAGAAACACCATGAAGAGTGGAGGATGAACAAATGGCTTCACAGTCCACCTGAGGAGACACTTGCCCTCAGTGGCCACAGTTTACCTACACAGAGAAAATTCAGCACTGCTGCCTCATGTTCATTGGAAAATAAGAAACCATGTCATCCATGTCACATAGATGCAGACCCAGCTTTGATTGTCTCACTACAAAGGAAGCTAATGCTCCTGACAACAAAATATATTTCAAGTGCCCAACCTCAGAGGTAGTTTCTCCAGATGTTGGGCCGGCAGAGCTTCATGTTTGTGGAGTGTTTACCCTGTCCCTTACTTTTGGAAACTCCTCTACCACCTCCAAATTTGTGAACTCCTGAGCATTTTCTATTCCAGATATGTATTCACAGATTTTCTAACTCTTCTCCTCTAATTGTGTCTTACATGGGGCGAAGGTAATGCCAAGGCATTGTTCTGAATGAGAGTGGGAAGATTTTTATGTATCACATATTTGCATACACATTGGATACATTTTCCAATTTTCCATTCAAAATACTGAATCCCTGACACTAACAAATTCCCTTCTAGACTTTTACTTATAATCTTAATATGATGCAGAAAAATAACCCAGACAAAATAGAAATACAAGAGGTTCACAGGAGGCATGGTGTATAGTTGGATTTGCCTTTCGTATGATAAATGGTAGGTGTTATAAATCAAGCCAATTTTAATTGAAATAGTTCTCCATGTGTTTTAAAAGTTAACAAAAATGTGAATAACTGTCTCCCTTTCTCTGTAGCCTATTCAGCACATGTATTTTTTATGCACATATTGAATTATACCTGGTATCACACGTACATTTTGTGAGGTGGCTGACTTGGCAGATACAAATTGTAAGAAAAGATCACTCCTACTAAACGCTGTTGGAACTGAAAATTCAACATATGGTCAGTTTTCTAGTTGTACAACATAAATTGATGTTCAGGAAAATGAAAGGAAAATGAATATTTTTGGATCTCTGGATGATATATTTTTCATGGTGAATTTCAATTGGCATACATAATGCTACTTTTTAATGTCTGTGTGTGTGTGTGTGTGTGTATATATATATATATATGTATTCACTCTCCAGATTTTTCAAAATATGAAATGTATTTGTCTGATTATACACTCCCTAAATTCATTCATATTTATGTATGTGGATGTATAATCAACTTTTCACAAGTTTCTTCTCAGAAATATTCATCCACCTGAAATACATATTTGTTTCCTAGTACTGAAAACTAACTTCAGGGGATCATATGATGACAGCGAAAGGAGTGCATCAACCCCATGTACAGCATCACTGTGCAGGAGAATGACGAATTTCCAGCAAAATTTGGGTGGTCCTAAACCTAGTGGAAGTATTTCCATCTCACGAGGATCAGCTACGGGGCTCAAACGTGATTTGTCTGCATGGAGCATCATGCTGCTTATTCAGCAAATCGCCCTGCGGGTAGAGTCTGTGGCGCGTGCTGGGAAGCAATGAGATAGCAACACAAATATTCAGTGGTGCAGATTCTGTGGGCTCCTGCCATCTGTACAATCACTGTGCTCATTGCTGAATTCTGGGTTTGAGACCAGGGAAATACACAGTCCAATTCGGTTTTCCACACCAGTCAGACCACAGAGGAAGCCAGGGGCCACCATCTTGGAGAGCTGACGTCACCATTCCTGTTTTCAACTGATAGCAGCTCATTCAGCTATAGAACAGGTAATCTCAGGCTGTCATTCGCCTGTGTCTCGGAGACAAATTACTCAGGCCTGCTCCTATCAGAACATACACCAAGCCCAGAGCAGCTGAATTCTGGCTCCTGGAACTGATCAGGCCCAGGGCTAAAGAACCTGCGGAAACTGCTTCTCGGTCTAGGTCTTGCTGAATACTGTGGAGGTAAATACCTACTGAGCCTTCATAGGCAGTGGCAACAGGATTGAGACGGGGCTTGTGAGGGCTGGTCAGGACTCACCCATTGCTTTGTTCATCTGGCAAAGGGGACGAAATGCTGCCATTCGCATGGGATACCAACATGTTAGAGATCTGAAGTCATCACAAAGTGGCGGAGGAGATAACTTCATCGATACCAGCGGTGAGAGAAACAGTTGGTCTCCTGGTAAAAAAAGTGAGTCACAAACATCCGAGTCTCTCTCACTTTGTCTTCAAGCTAGAGGGACAGAGCAGAGACAACGCTCACGCCCGGCACTGGCCCAGCGACCCGCAGGCGTGGTAGTCACGTCATCCCAATTGGAGTAGGGACAGAGCAGAGCCGCCGCCCGTGCCCGGAACAGGCCCATCGACCAGCAGGCTTGGTAGTCACGTCACCCCAATTGGAGTAGGGGCAGAGCAGAGCCACAGCCTATGCCCAGAACAGGCCCAATGCCCCGCCGGTGTGGTAGACACGGCACCCCTATTGGAGTAGTGGCAGAGCAGAGCCTTCTCCCGTGCCCATTACAAGCCCATCGGCCCACCAGCATGGTTGTTAGGTCACCCCAATAGGAATAGGGGCAGAGCAGAGCCACCACCCATGCCCAGAACAGGCCCAGCAACCCGCCGGCGAGGTAGTCACATCACCCCAATTGGAGTAGGGGCAGAGCAGAGTGACCAACCTCGCCAACAACGTAGGCAACCGAACAGCGAAACAGGCCAAGTGGCCTGCGGGCACGGCAGACACATAACCCCATTTGGAGTAGGGGCAGAGCAGATCCACTGCCCGTGCCCACAAAATAGACAGACCTGTGACCGACCAGCAAAGAGGCTCAGCGTCCTGCCAGCATGGTAGACACATCATCCCAATTTGAGTAAGGGCAGAGTAGAGCTGCCGCCCGCACCTGCAAGGTAGGAAGACCTGCAATGGATCAGCAGAACAGGCCGAGGGGTCCGTGGGCGTTGTAGACACGTCACACCAAATGGAGGAGGGGCAGAGCAGAGCCACTGCCCGCGCCCGCATTGTAGACAGACCTGCGACCAACCAGCACAACAGGCCCAGCAGCCCGTCAGCGTGGTAGATAGATCACCCCAATTGGAGGAGCAGAACAGCCGCCCCCCGCTACTTCAAGGGAGACTTTTCAACTATACAAGAGCAATATAAGTATATAGGGGGAAAATTTCAAAAACACAACAGTTTCAACAAGCAGAGAGAAACGCGAGCAGTATGAAAAGACAAGGAAAGAAAGGACCACAAGCAATGCAGGTAAACACAATTTTAGAAGAGGTAATAGCTGCATCAGATGGAATGTCAGATAAAGAATTCAGGATACTCAGGCTTTAGATGATCTGGAGTCTCAAGGAAGACATTAGACAACAAAATCACACAATTAAAGATCACTTCGACAATGAATTACATAAACAAATCCAAGAAGCAAAAGATCAACTATATAGGGAGATAGAGGTTGTAAAAACAAACAAACAGAAATCCTAGAATTGCAGGAAGCAATAAACCAACTTAAAAACTCAATTGAGAATACTACCAGCAGAGTAGAACACTTAGAACATAGAACATCAGACAATGAAGACAAAGTATTTCAACTTGAAAAGAACATAGACAGCTCAGCAAGACTGTTAAGAAACCACGAGCAGAACATCCAAGAAATATGGGATAACATAAATAGGCCAAACTTAAGAGACATTGGGATACAGGAAGGTATAGAGGTCCAAACAAAAGGAATGAGCAACCTATTCAATGAAATAATATGAGATAACTTCCCAGACTTGATAAATAAAAAAGAATCCCAAGTCCTAGAAGCCTACAGAACGCCGAATGTGCAAAATCATAAGAGAGCCAACTAGACACATTATAATGAAGATGCCCAACAAACAGAAAAAGGAGAGAATTTTAAAAGCTACAAGAGAAAGGAAGCAGATTACATTTAGGGGTAAACCAATCAGGATAACAGCTGATCTTTCAAAACAGACTCTGAAAGCTAGAAGATCCAGGAATAACATATTTCAAACACTGAAAGAAAATGGGTTCCAACCAAGAATTGTGTATCCAGTGAAAGTAAGCTTCAGGATGGAAGATGAAATTAAAACCTTCCACGATAAACAAAAGTGAAAAGAATTTGCAGCTAGAAAACCATCTCTTCAAAACATCCTCGGCAAAATATTACAGGAAGAGGAAATGGAAAATATCAATGAAAACCAACAGCGGGAGGGAGTACAGTAAAGGCTGGGGATAATCAAAGAGGAAAACAAACCATGTTTAGGAACATAAATAAACAAATATCGCTGGAAGAACAACCCATATCTCAATAATAACCCTAAATGTTAATGGCTTAAACTCACCAATGAAGACACACTGGCTAGTAGAATTGAACAAAAAACAAGACCCAACAATATACTGCCTACAGGGGACGCATTTGATAGGAAAATGCATACATAGACTGACGGTGAAAGTTTGGGAAAAATCATATCACTCATATGGACTTCGGAAACAAGCAGGAGAGTCCATACTCATATCAAATAAAATAGATTTTAAGCCAAAGTTAATCAAAAGGGATAAAGAGAGACACTACATACTGCTCAAGGGAACCATACACCAACAAGACACAGCAATCGTTAATATATATGCCCTAAACAATGGTGCAGCTATGTTCATCAAAGAAACTCTTCTCAATTTCAATAGTCTAATAGACCACAATACAGTAATCATGGGAGCCATGAACACACCTCTCTCACCACTGGACAGATCTTCCAAACAAAAGTTGAATAAGGAAACTATAGAACTCAATAACACAATTAATAACCTAGACTTATTTGAGATATGTAGAATATAGCACCCAACATCAAGCAGTTACCTTTTTTCTCAGCAGCACATGTATCCTTGTAAAAAATAGATCATATATTATGTCACAGGGCAACTCTTAGACAATATAAAGGAGTACAGTTAATACCATGCATATTATCTGATCATAATGGAATGAAACTAAAAATCAATGATAAAAGAAGGAAGGAAAAATCATGCATCACTTGGAGAATGAACAATAGGTTACTGAGTGATCAATGGGTTATAGAAGACATCAAGGAGGAAATTTAAAAATTCTTAGAAATAAATGAAAATGCAGACACAACATACCGGAATCTATGGGACACATTGAAAGCAGTTCTAAGAGGAAAATTCATTGCTTGGAGTTCATTCCTTAAAAAAAGAAACAACCAACAAATAAATGATCTCATACTTCATCTCAAAATCCTAGAAAAAGAAGACGAAAGCAACAGCAAATGAAGTAGAAGGCAAGAAATAATTAAGATCAAAGCTGAAATTAATGAAATTGAAACAAAAGAAACAATTGAAAAAACTTGACAAAAGTAGAAGTTGGTTCTTTGAAAAAATAAATAAAATTGACAGACCCTTAGAAATGATAACAAAGAGAAGAAGACAGAGAACTCAAATTACTAGAATAAGGGATTAAAAAGGAATTATCACAACAGATATTTCAGAAATACAGAAGATAATCAGAAATTATTTTGAATCCTTATACTCCAATCAAATAGAAGACAGTGAAGGCATCGATAAATTTCTTAAGTCATATGATCTGCCCATATTGAGTCAGGAGGATATAGCAACATAAACAGACCAATATCAATTGAGGAAATAGAAGAAACCATCAAAACACTACCAACTTAGAAAAGCCCAGGATCGTATAGGTATACAGCAGAGTTTAACAAAACCTTTAAAGAGGAACGAATACCAATATTTTTCAAGGTATTTCAAGAAAGTGAAAAAGAGGGAGATCTTCCAAATTCATTCTACGAGGCCAACATCACCCTGATTATTACAGCAGGCATAGACACTTCAAAGAAAGAAAACTACAGACCAATATCTCTAATGAACCTACATGAAAAAATCCTCAATAAAATTTTGGCGAATTGGATACAAAAAAAATATCTAAAAAATTGTGAATCCTGATCAAGTAGAATTCATCCATGTGATGCAAGGCTGGTTCAATATACGGAAATCAATAAATGTTATTCACCACATCAATAGACTTAAAAATAAGAACCATATGATCATCTCGATAGATGCAAAAAAAGCATTCAATAAAGTACAGCATTCTGTTATGTTCAACACTCTAGAAAAACTAGTGATAAGAGGAACATACCTCAATATTGTAAAAGCAATCTATGCTAAGCCTCAGGCTAGCATCATTCTGAATGGAGAAAAATTGAAGGCATTCTCTCTAAAATCTGGAACAAGACAGGGATGCCCTCTCTCACCACTTCTGTTCAACATAGTTCTCGAAACACTGGCCAGAGCAATTAGACAGACGAAAGAAATAAAAGGCTTAAAAATTGGAAAAGAAGTACTTAAATTATCACTTTTGCAGATCACATGATTCTATATCTAGCAGTCCCAAAAGGGTCTACAAAGAAACTAATGGAGCTAATAAATGAATTCAGAAAAGTGGCAGGATATAAAATCAACATGCATAAATCAAAGGCATTCCTGCATATCAGCGACAAATCTTCTGAAATGGAAATGAGGACAACCACTCCATACACAATATCCTAAAAAAATAATAATAATAATTAGGAATCAACCTAACAAATGATGTGAAAGTCTTATACAATGAAAACCACAGAACCCTAAAGAGAGAAATAGAAGAAGATCTTAGAAGATGTAAAAATATATCCTGTTCATGGATAGGCAGAACTAACATCATCAAAATGGTGATATTACCAAAAGTTAATAGGTTTAATGCAATGCCAATCAAAATCCAAACGGCATTTCTTCTAGAAATAGAGAAAGCAATCATGGAATTCATATGGAAAAATAAAAGACACAGAATAAAAAAAACAATACTAAGCAGGAAGTGTGAATCAGGCGGCCTAGTTATACCAGACTTCAAACTATACTACAGAGCAATAGTAACAAAAATAGCATGGTACTGGTACCAAAACAGGAGGGTGGACCAATTGTTCAGAATAGAGGACCCAGAAACCAAGCCAGGAAACTACAACTATCTTATATTTGATCGAGGGGCTAAAAGCATGCAATGAAGGAATATAGCATCTGCAAAAAATGGTGCTGGGAAAACTTGGAATCCATATGTAACAAAATGAAACTGAATCCCTTTCTCTCGCCATGCACAAAAGATAACTCAAAATGGATCAAGGAGCTTGATATCAAATCAGAGACATGGCGTCTGATAGAAGAAAAAGTTGGCTATGATCTACATACTGTGGGGTCGGGCTCCAAATTCCTCAATAGGACACCCATAGCACAAGAGTTAATAACTACAATCAACAAATGGGACTTACTCGAACTAAAAAGGTTTTTCTCAGCAAAAGGAACAATAAGAGAGGTAAACAGGGAGCCTATATCCTGGGAACAAATCTTTACTCCTCACACTTCAGAGAGAGCCCTAATATTCAGAGTATACAAAGAACTGAAAAAAATAGACAATAAGATAACAAATAACCCAATAAACAAATGGGCCAAGAACCAGAACAGACACTTCTCAGAGAAGGACATACAATCAAAAAACAAGTACATGAAAAAATGCTCACCATCCCCAGCAGTCAGAGAAATGCAAATCAAAACCACCCTAAGATACCATCTCATTCCAGTAAGATTGGCAGCCATTATGAAGTCAAACAACAACAAGTGCTGCTGAGGATGTGGAGAAACAGGTACACTTGTACATTATTGGAGGCACTGCTAATTGGTGCAGCCAATTTGTAAAGCATTATGGAGATTTCTTGGAAAGCTGGGAATGGAACTACCATTTGACCCAGCTATTCCTCTTCTCGGTCTATTCCCTAAAGACCTTAAAAGATCATGCTACAGGGACACTGCTACATTGATGTTCATAGCAGCACAATTCACAATAGCAAGACTGTGGAACCAACCTAGAGGCCGTTCAATAGAAGAATGGATAAAAAAATGTGGCATTTATACCCAATGGAGTATTACTCTGCTTTAAAAAATGACAAAATCATAGAATTTGCAGGAAAATAGATGGCATTAGAGCAGATTATGCTAAGTGAAGCTAGCCAATCCCTAAAAAACAAATGCCAAATGCCTTCTTTGATAAAAGGAGAGTAACTACGAACAGAGTAGGGATGAAGAGCATGAGAAGAAGATTAGTATTAAATAGGGATGAGAGGTGGGAGAGAAAGGGATAGAGAAGAGAAATTGCGTGGAAATGGAAGGAGACCCACAGGGTTATATAAAATTACATAAAAGAGGATGTGAGGGGAAAGGGAAAAATAATACAAAAGGGAGAATTTTATTACAGTAGAGGGGGTAGAAAGAGAAGAGGGGAAGAGAGGGGAGAGGAGGAGGGATAGTAGAGGATAGGAAAGGCAGCAGAATACAATAGACACTAGTATGGCAATGTGTAAATCAATTGATGTGTAACTGATGTGATTCTGCAATCTGTATACGGGGTAAAAATGGGAGTTCATAACCCACTTGAATCAAAGTGTGAAATATGATATACCAAGAAATATGTAATGTTTAGAACAACCATAAAAAAATTTAAAAAAAAAGGAAGCTAACTTCGGTGAATGAGGCACGCGAATCCTAATATTTCTACAGTAACTTACCAAGTTTAACATCGATGCAAGTAGATTCCAATGGGACATGATGTGTATTTTTACGTTAATTTTTATTCAAAACTGGTACATTACAATTTCATCAGTTTACGCACATCATAGGATATATATTTCATAATCAATTTAGCAAATTTATAGGCATTTGTTTCACTTTCAATCACTTCCTGCTTCAGAACACATGTATTCCTCCATATTTCTTGACTGGTCTTTGCATGAGAATTCTTTCCGAACACATTATTTTCGATTTCCATAATCACTTTTGAAGCAAACTTCACACACTCTTCATGATAAACCAAAACACTAATATTACCATTAGATGTATAACTGGTTGGAATGAATGAATGTATATCAATATAAGATTTATTGTATATTTTCAGATATCAATTCAATCCATTATTTAAAGTTGGAACCAGTTATATTATTTATTCACAGTATGGTGTATTCATGCTTAATCTCTATATTCATGGACACAGGGTACACCTCTTTGTATCCCCAATAATAATTTTATGTCTTCAATATATTGCTCCCAGAAATGGTGGTAGAAATACTCATGTCACCTGATCTACATATAGATTTTATCACAGTAATATTCTGGACAAAAAATGTAAAGGTCACACTTATGATTGCACCAAAGACTAAATGAAAAGAGATCATGGATTACTAAAAACATCCATGTCCAGGTTGCCTAATGCTCTCAAATGTCAATCCTATTAGTTACTAGATATTTGTTTCTTCCTAAGTTTATATATTCAAACTCAACCCTGGTGAAAATGTCTACTCCTATCACTCACTTAATACTTTGCCTGATTTCATAATGTCTCTATTGATATCTGCTTTTCTACATATTTTCCCAATTTTATCATAGTGACTGACTCTTCATATGTGCTGACATTTACATTCACTCTCTAACCGAAACCCTATAGCTAAAGAATTTTTAGTCCCAATCCTACACTCATTCTTCTTTCTAAACCTACCGACTATCTTCCTAATCCTACCGACTATCCCTTTGGATTGGATGTTCTCTTCTACATTCAAACATCCAAGGTACAATGTTCTATGCCATTGTATATCAAATTGTCTGAGACATCTTTGCAGAATATAATTAAAAACTAAGTATCCCAATTAAGGGCCTAATGCCCTTCTGGGTTTCAAATCATACCTAGATTTCTGTTTTCATACTTATATTTCACCTCGATATTCTTGTAAATATCGCAGGTTCCCAATACCATTATTTATTGCACAGAATGATTGCTAACCCAAATCGAACCTGTTATTAACCCTAAACATACACTGTTCCCTCAATCTCATTTTACAGAAGAGCAGGGAGAGTCGTTCTTACAATACAGGAAAGTAGGGGACATTCCACCTGCTGAGAACCTCAAAGGTCCATTCAAAATGATACCTGGAGAAGATGTAGGCAGCTATGAAGGACCTGAGAGAGCAAAAGTCATCTTCCATGGCAAACAACCTGGTCAGGATGAAGGGATGTGTCTGAATCAGCCTCTCTCTTTTTATTGTAGAGAAGATGGACCAAACCAGGCCTCTGTCGAGAGCTGCTGCTGGGTGCCTATGGTTGACATACCATTCTACCTTGTGAAAGTGTCACAGGAAGTAGGGGCAGCCTCCATCTCATGGGACACTTGGAAGCAACTGTTAGGACAAAGTGGTCGCCAAGGCAGTGACCTCATTCAGTTCCAAAGAAAGTGACATACCTCATTTCCTTGGTGATGGAACTCTCTGAACTTTTGTATCCAAGAATCCAGGCACCCCGAGGCAGCCCCAGTTCCAGTGGGCTCACTTGTTTGGATTTACCAAGGACAGAGTCAGTCTTTCGTGGTACCTACTGATGTGAGGATGGCCAAATGCCAGGAGAGCTCTGAAGAGAGACCTTTCCAGAAGAAGCAGGTAGTGGCTCACCCCTTTTTCTTGACAACTTCACAGAGTTGGCCAAGGAAACCAGATCTGAGAGAGGTCAGGCCATGTCCTGAGAATAGGTAGGAAAGTTGGTTTGTTTGGTTTGGAGTGGATTGTTTTTAGTAAGTCGTTTGACCAGGCGAGTGTTTCTATGTCTGTGTATCCCACTGTGTCCGTTGTTGTAGACATTAGAAAAGAGAATGCATTAATGAATGCCTCCAGTCTAGTATAAATCTTCCCATAATTCATCCTGCCCAATTTATGAATGGACTACAGCTTGTCTTATCGAGAGGCAATACCTTCTATCTTCCTAAGTTCCTGTTTTCTTCCTGAATTCTGGCCACTCTCCAGAATAGGCTCATGGTTTTGTGTCCAAGATATGTACCACTCCAAGCTCTGTGACATGGCCATGTACTGGATAGCTGAAGAGAATGGCCAGCCTTTCAGAGAACTCAGATATCAGTGTGAACAGGAACGTCTCAGTGGAAAAACCCTGCTTTGGACCTTTTGCTTACCTATTGTTCTGTTGCACTGAATGTCAGGAAAGACTTTGTCTCAGGCCACCCTTTTGTGAAGCCTGAAGAAAACAATTTTCAAATGGAAATGAATGGGCATCACCTGTGGCTCTTTGTTTAATTGCTTTGGAAAGTGATGTGGCTGAATTAGCCTCTTGGCCTTGTGTGTGGCTGTGACTTACATTCTCAGCACCTGATGGATCTAAAGAATAATCCCATGTGTGCATCAAAAACCATAATGGCAAAAAGATCAGTCATTGTGGATGAAGTCTCTTGCCTTCCTCTGTTAGGTTCCTGACCTCTGTCAAGTGAGAAAATGGATTCTTTGGGTCAAATGAGTTCCTCAAAGCCCTGCAGAGGTGCTTGGGGTTTCGCATGACTCCAAATCACAAAGAATCTATACCTGAAAATCAGTAGGCCTCACATTGGAGAAACAGAGCATTATTAATGACAGGCTTATTTGATCACTCCTGGTTCACAGGAAGGGTGTCCAGGCCACCCTGACTTTAGGCAAATGAGGGCCAAGTGAGCTTATTTTGGACACTTTCTTGGGCTTCGCCCCTCATGAAAATCTTCAGCCAGACATTACGATGAATGACAATATGTAAGAAGATGAGGGCCATGTGGGAGTGTTTTCGTTTTAATTTTGGTCATTTGTGTGGCGGTTGGAAGAAATGACTGGGTCCACCTGGGCTTCAACTCTGGTGTGATTCCCCTTAGAGACTGAGTTGTGGAACTGACCTTAGAGAAGTATTGCATTGAATTTTGTTGGGATTTTAGGAGGCCACGCATAAGAGTCACCATTGGAACTGAGACCTAGGCCCAGGGTTGCTTTCCACAGATTTTTCAGTTCCTGAAAGAAGTGACCTCACCTCACTTTCTTGGTGATGGAACTCTCTGATTTTGGGATCCAGGAATTCAGGCACAAAAGCCAGGGCCAGTTCCAGTCCGAGTGGTCTCATTTGTTTGGATTTACCAAGGACAGAGTCAGTCTCTCTTGGTACCTACTAATGTGAGGATGGCCAAACGGCAGGAAATCTCTGAAGAGGGGCCTTTCCTGAGAAAGCAGGTAGTGGCTCACAGCTGGCTCCTGACAATTTCATAGAGTTGGCCATGGAGTCCAAATCTGAGACAGGAGTGGCCATTTCGGGGGAACATAGTATGGCCCAAAAGTCAGAGGACACTCCAGATAGTCAAAGACCTACTTGGCGGAAGGAGGTGCCTTTGTAGGTTTGGTTGTAGGTTTGTTGTTTTGTCTCATGTTCTGAGAATAGGCAAGGAAGGCAGTTTGTTTGGTTTGGAGTGAACTGTTTCTAGTAAGTCGTTTGGCAAGGCGAGTGTTTCTATGTCTGTGTATCCCACTGTTATCCATGGTTGTAGACATTAGAAAAGATATTGGATCAATGGATGTGTCCTGTTTAGTAGAAAGCTTCCCAGAATTCATCCTGCACAATTTATGAATGGACTGCGGCTTGCCTTATCAATTGGCTACACCTGCTATCTTCCTAAGTTCCACTTTTCTTCCTGAATTCTGGCCACTCTCCAGAATAGGCTCATGGTTTTTGTGCAAGATATATACCACCTCCAAGCTCTGTGACATGGCCATGTACTGGATAGCTGAAGGGAATGGCGAGAATCGCAGAAAACTCAGAAATCACTGTGACCATTAAAGTCTCAGTGGAGAAACCGTGCTTTGGGCCTTTTGGTTACCTATTGTTCTGTTGCCCTGAATGTCAGGAAGGTCTTTGCCTTTGGCCACCCCTTTGTGAAGCCTGAAGAAAACAGTTTTCAAATGGAAATGAATGGATCACCTGTGGCTCTTTGCTTAATTCCTTTGAAAAAGATGTGTCTCATTCAGACCATTGGCCCTGTGTGAGGCTGTTGCTTAGTTTCTCATCACCTGATGGATCTAAAGAAAGATTCCATGTGTACATCCAAAACCAAAGTGGCAAAAAGAGCAGTCATTGTGGATGAAGTCTCTCGTCTTCCTCTGTAAGGTTTGTGACCTCCATCAAGTGAGAATAGGGATCCTTTGTGTCAAATGAGTTCCTCAACGCCCTGCAGATTCTATCCCATAGGTGCTTGGGTTTTATCATGACTCCAGTTCACATAAAGAATCTAAAACCCACAGTCAGTAGTCCTCAAATTGGAGAAGCGGAGCAGTATTAATGGCAGGCCTATTTGATCACATCTGGTTCACAGGAAGGGTGTACAGGCCACCCTGAGTTTAGTCAAATTAAGGGGCAAGGGAGCTTATTTTTGACACTGGCTTGGGCGGAGCCCCTTATGGAAACCTCCAGCCAGAAGTTATGATGAGTGTCTATATGGAAGAAGATGTGGGTCATGTGGGAGTGTTTTGGTTTTAATTGTGGTCATTTGGGTGGCGGTTGGAAGTGACGACTGGGTCCACCTGGGCTGGAACTCTGGTGTGATTCCCCTTAGATACTGAGTTGTGGTACTGACCTCAGAGAAGTATTGCCATGAATTGTGTTGGGATTTTAGGAGGCCACGCATGAGATTTGCCCTTGGAAACTGAGATCTAGGCTCAGGTTGGCTTTGCACAGAGCACTGGGAATCTCAGCCAGGGTATCACATAATTTTATTCTGAAAGGCTTGCAGCCATGGTTGAGAGTCAAAACACACATGGACCCCACATTGTAGACCTCAATGCGCCTAGCTTCATGTGATCATTGGCCACTCTTTGGGAAGCCTTGCTTATGAGAGTTCTCCAGAGCTTTCATTGAAATGAGCATCCTCACCATTTAATGGTTCCTGAATGAAGTGAAACCCACAGTGCCTTCAACTTCATCCTTGAAAAATGGCTAGATAAATACGGTGAAATTTTTTTAAATTTCCATGACCAGGTGGCACTGGAGAAACTTTCGATATCCTGTTGCTGACTATGAGTATACTAGACAGTGCCTGATGGACTGGGTTTCAAGAAAATGGTGTAGAGCAGAGATGCCAGTAATTTGGAGCCTGCTGAGTAGTGGGCATAGAGCTGCAGTTGGCAGGTGTGTGATAAATCATCTGTGGTGGGGCCATGTGGATCTTCCTTTGGCTTCCAAATTGCTTGTGACTGACATGGTGCAGCAAGCAGACCCTTATATGTAAAGGCGCGTATTTGTATTTGGAGAGGTTTCAGGGCAATGTTCAGAATCATGTTGCTATGGTCAAGAGGCAAGCTATTGGAATAGAACCTTGGTGGGTGCATTCTCCTGCGGACCCTGACCCACCACACTTGAGAAACTCCCTCCAACACTTGTCCCAGTTGGACTCCTTGTATTTTGTGAAGAAAATACCAAACTACCAGTGCAGCAGCAAAAAACACCACAAAATGTGGAGGATGACCAAATGGCTTCACAGTCCACACGGGGAGACACTTAGCCCCCAGTGACCACAGTTTACCTACAAAGATTGAATTTAACACTGCTGACTCATGTTCATTGGAACATAAGAAACCATGTCCTCCAGGTCACATAGATGCAGACCCAGCTTTGATGCTCTCATTACAAAGGAATCTAAACCTCCTGACAACAACATATATTTCAAGTGCCCAACCTCAGAGGCAGTTTCTGAAGAAGTCTTTAGGCCAGCAGAGCTCACATTTGTGGAGTGTTTACCTGTCCCTTACTTTAGTAAACTACTCTACCACCTCCAAGGTTGTGAACTTTTGAGCATATTAAATTCCAGCTATGTATTCCCAGATTTTCGAACTCTTCTCCTCTAATGATGAATTACTTGGGGCGAGGGTAATGTCAAGGCATTGTTCTGGATGACAGTGAAATATTTCTCCATGTGTTTTTTTTTAATTATTTTATTTCAGATTATTATTTTATTTTTTAAATTGGGTGTTCAAAACATTACAAAGCTCTTGACATATTATATTTCATACATTAGATTCAAGTGGGTTATGAACTCCCATTTTTATCCCAAGTACGGATTGCAGAATCATATCTGTTACACATCCGCATTTTTATAATGCCCTATTAGTAACTGTTGTATTCTGCTACATTTTCTATCCTCTACTATCCCTGCTCCCCTCCCATCTTCCCTCTCTACCCCATCTACTGTAATACATTTATATCTTTGTTTATTTTCCCATTCCCCTCACAACCTCTTATATGTAATTTTGTGTAACAATGAGGGTCTCCCTCCATTACCATGCAATTTCCTTTATCTCTCTCTTTCCGCCCCCCACCTCATGTCTCTGTTTAATGTTGATCTTTTCTTCCTGCTCTTCCTCCCTGCTCTGTTGTTAGTTGCTCTCATTATATCAAAGAAGACATTTTTATTTGTTTTTTAGGGTTTGGCTAGCTTCACTAAGCATAATCTGCTCTAGTGCCATCCATTTCCCTGCAAATTCAATGATTTTATCATTTTTTAATGATGCATAATACTCAATGGTGTATAAATACCACATTTTTTTATCCATTCATCTACTGAAGGGCATCTGGGTTGGTCCACAGTCTAGCAATTTTGAATTGTGCTGCTATGAACATCGATGTGGCAGTATCCTTGTAATATGCTCTTTTAAGGTCTTCAGGGAATAGTCTGAGAAGGGCAATAGCTGGGTCAAATGGTGGTTCCATTCCGAGCTTTCCCAGGAATCTCCATACTGCTTTTCAAATTTGCCACAACAGTTTGCAGTCCCACCAGCAATGTATAAGAGTACCCTATTCTCCACATCCTCGCCAGCACTTGTTGTTGTTTGACCTCATAATGGCTGCCAATCTTACTAGAGTAGGATGGTATCTTAGGGTGGTTTTAATTTGCATTTCTCTGACTGCTAGAGATGGTGAGCATTTTTTCATGTACTTACTGATGGATTGTATGTCCTTCTCTGAGAAGTGTTGGTTCAGTTCCATGGCCCATTTTTTGATTGGGTTATTTATCATCTTATTGTCTAATTTTTTGATTCTTGGTATACTCTGGATATTAGGGCTCTATCTGAAGTGTGAGGAGTAAAAATTTGTTCCCATGATTTAGGCTCCTTATTTACCTCTCTCATTTTTTATCCTGCTGAGAAAAAAAAAAAAAAACTTTTCAGTTTAAGTAAGTCCCATTTGATGATTGTTGTTATTAACTCTTCTGCTATGGGTGTCCTGTTAAGGAATTTGGAGCCCGACCCCACATTATGTAGATCAGAGCCAACTTTTTCTTCTATCAGATGCAGAGTCTCTTATTTGATATCTAGCTCCTTGATCCACTTTGAGTTAACTTTTGTGCATGGCAAGAGGAGGGGATTCGGTTTCATTTTGTTGCATATGGATTTCCATTTTATACAAAACCATTTGTTGAAGATGCTATATTTCCTCTATTGCATGCTTTTAGCTCCTTTATCAAATATAGCATAGTTGTAGCTTTGTGAATTAGTCTTTGTGTCCTCTATTCTGTACCCATTGGTCAACCCGCCTGTTTTGGTACCAGTGATATGCTGTTTTTGTTACTATTGCTCTGTAGTATAGTTTTAAGTCTGGTATCGCTATATCGCCTGATTCACACTTCCTGCTAGAATTGCTTTTGCTATTCTGGGTCTTATATTTTCCATATGAATTCCATGATTGCTTTATCTATTTCTACAAGAAATGCCTTTGGGATTTTGATTGGCATTGCATTAAACCTATAGAAAACTTTTGGTAATTTTGCCATTTTGATGATGTTTTCTGCCTATCAGGAACAGGGTATATTTTTCCATCTTCTAAGATTTTCTTCTACTTCCCTTTTTAGGGTTCTGTAGTTTTCATTGTATAAGTCTTTCACCTTTTTTGTTAGGTTGATTTTCAAGTATTTAATTTTTTTGACGATATTGTGAATGGAGTGTTTTTCCTCATTTCTGTTTCAGAAGTTTTTGTCTTCTGATATACAGAATGCCTTTGATTTATGCGTTTTGATTGTATATCCTGCACTTTGCTGAATTCATTTATTAGTTCTAGTAGTTTTTTTTGTAGACCCCTTTGGGTTTTCTATGTATAGAATCATGTCACCAGGAAATAGTGGATAATTTACATTCTTATTTTCCTATTTTTATGCCTTTGATTTCTTTCGTCTGTCTAATTGCTCTGGCCAGTGTTTCGAGAACTATATTGAATAGAACTGGTGACAGAGGGCATCCCTGTCTTGTTCCAGATTTTAGAGGGAATGCTTCAATTTTTCTCCATTCATAATGATGCTAGCCTGAGACTTAGCATAGATAGCTTTTACAATGTCGAGGTTAGTTCCTGTTATCCCTATTTTTCTAATGTTTTGAACATAAAGAGATGCTGTACTTGGTCAAATGCTTTCTGCGTCTATCGAGATGATCACATGGTTCTTATCTTTAAGTCTATTGATGTGATGAATAACATTTATTGATTTTCATATATTGAACCATCGTTGCATCCCAGGGATGAATCTTACTTGATCCTGGTGAAAAATTTTTTTGATGTGCCTTTGTATTCGATTAGGCAGATATTTATTGAGGATTTTTGCATCTAGGTTAATCAGATATATTGGTCTGTAGTTCTCTTTCTTTGAGTTGTCTTTTTCTGGTTTTGGAATTAGGGTGATGTTGGCCTCATAAAATTAATTTGGCAGAGCTCCCTCTTTTTCTATTTCCTGAAATAACTTGAAAAGTATTGGTATAAATTCTTCTTCAAAGGTTTTGTAAAACTCCGCTGAATAGCCATCCGTTCCTGGGCTTTTCTTGGTTGGTAGTCTTTTGATTGCTTCTTCTATTTCATCCATTGATATTGGTCGGTTTAAATTGTGTGTATCCTCCTGACTCACTTTGGGCAAATCATATGACTTAAGAAATTTATCGATGTCTTCACTATTTTCTATTTTATTGGAATAATGATTTTCAAAATAATTTCTAATTATTTGATGTGCCTTTGTATTCGATTCACCAGAATTTTATTGAGGATTTTTGCATGTAGGTTCATCAGATATATTGGTCTGTATTTTTCCTTCTTTGAGGTGTCTTTTTCTGATTTCGGAATCAGCGTGATGTTGGCCTCATAGAATGAATTTGGCAGAGCTCCCTCTTTTTCTCTATCCTGAAATAATTTGAAAAGTATTGGTATTAAATCTTCTTTAAATGTTTTGTAAAACTCCGCTGTATAGCCATCCGTTCCTGGGCTTTTCTTGGTTGGTAGTCTTTTGATTGCTTCTTCTGTTTCATCCATTGACATTGGTCTGTTTAAATTGTGTGTATCCTCCTGACTCAGTCTGGGCAAATCATATGACTTAAGAAATTTGTTGATGTCTTCACTATATTCTATTTTATTGGAATATAGGTTTTCCAAATAATTTCTAATTGTCTTCTGTATTTCGGAAGCATCTGTTGTAATATAGCCTTTTTCATCCCATATGTTAGTAATTTGAGTTCTCTCTCTTCTTCTCTTCATTAGCATGGCTAAGGGTCTGTCGAACATATATATTTTTTCGAAGAACCACCTTTTAGTTTTGTTAATTTTTTCAATAGATTCTTTTGTTTCAATTTCGTTGATTTCTGCTCTGATTTTAATTATTTCTTGCCTTCTGCTACATTTTCTGTTGTTTTGCTCTTCCTTTTCTAGGGCTTTGAGTTAAAGTGTGAGCTCATTTATTTGTTCGGTTTTACTTTTTTTCAGGAATGACCTCCAGGCAATGAATTTCCCTCTTAAAACTGCTTTCATTGTGTCCCATAGATTCCGATATGTTGCGTCTGTATTTTCATGTATCTCTAAGAATTTTTTGATTTCCTCCTTTATATCTTCTGTAACCCACTGATCATTCAGTAACATATTGTTCATTTTCCATGTGATGTAGGATTTTTCCTTCCTTCTTTTATCATTGATTTCCAGTTTCATTCCATTATGATCAGATAAAATGCATGGTATTATCTCCACACCTTTATATTTACTGAGGGTTGCCCTATGGCATCATATATTGTCTATTTTTGAGAAGGATCCATGTGCTGCTGAGAAAAAAAGTATATCCACTTGATGATGGTTGATATATTCTATATATGTTAGTTACATGTAGGATATTGATTGTGATACTGAGTTCTATACTTTCTTTATTCAACTTTTGTTTGGAGGATCTGTCCAATGATGATAGATGTGTGTTGAAGTCACCCATAATTATTGTGTTGTGGTCTATTTCATTCTGGAGCTAGAGGATGAATTTGTTTCATGAACAACGTAGCACCATTATTTAGTGCATAAATATTGATAATTGTTATGTCTTGATAGTGAATGGTTCCTTTTAACAGTATATAATGTCCTTCCTTATCCCTTTTGATTAACTTAGTCTTGAAGTCGATTTTATTTGATATGAGGATGTCCACCCCTGCTTGTTTATGAGGATAAGTGTGCATGGTGTATTTTCTCCCAACCTTTCACCTTCAGCCTGTGTGTCTTTGCATTTCAGATGTGTCTCCTGGAGGCAACATATTGTTGGATTTGTTTATTTAATCCAAGTTACCAGCCTATGTCGCTTTATTGGAGACTTTAAGCCATTTACATTCAGAGTTACTATTGATGTATGGTTTGTATGCCAGCCATGTTTGATTATTTATATATTTTTTTAATTTAGTTTGTTTCTCCATGACAAGCTTTCACCCTGCCTCTGTCATTACCAAGGTACTTCCCACTGATGGTTTTGGTTGTTGTTTTTCATTTCTTTCTTGTGTAGTGTTTTGCTCAAGACGCTTTGCAATGCTTGTTTTCTGGCTTCAAATTCTTTTAGCTTTTGTTTATCATGAAAGATTCTTATTTTGTTGTTGGACCTGATGGTTAATTATGCTGGATACATAATTCTTGGTTGGCATCCATTGTCTTTCAGTGTTTGATATACATTTTTCCAGGATCTTCTCGCTTTCAGCGTCTGTGATGAAATATCCATTGTTAACCTTATTTGTTTACCACTGAATGTATTCTGCCTCCATTCTCTTGTAGATTTATTATTTTCTCTTTGTTCTGTATATTGGATATCTTCATAACAATGTGTCTTGGCATTGGTCTACTGTGATTTTGTGTGCTCTTGTCCTGTATGCATCTACAATTTGTATATCCATTTCCTTTTTTATTTCTGGAAAGTTTTCTGTAATTATTTCATTCAGCAGTTTTCTCATTCCCTTGGTTTGAGTCTCTGTACCTTCCTCTATCCTGATGACTCGTGAGTGTGGTTTTTTTTTTTTTTTGTTATCCCAAATCTCTTGGATGTTTTTCTTGTGATTTTTTTGCCAGCCTTTCTGAGTTGGCTGGACTCGTTTCAAGATGATATATTTTGTCTTCATTATCTGACCTTTTGGCTTTTACTTGCTCCACTCTGTTAGTGATACTCTCAATGGAGTTCTTAATTTGGTTTATCATTTCCTTCATTTCTAGAATTATTGTTTGATTTTTTTATAATCTCTATCCTCTGATAAAGATGCTTAACTTTTTCTTTTATCTGTTTATGTAATTCATTTTCAATGTTTTCTTTTACTGTTTGGATTTTCTGTCTCGTATCCTCTTTAAGTTTCCATTCCATCTGTCTAAGGTATTCCTTGAGTTCTTTATATGACCATTTTTCTGATGACTCTAGGTCCTCCTGAATATTTAGGGTGTCCTTCGTGGTTTGTACTCCTTTTCTTCCTTGCTTGTTTATGCTGCTCATGTTACTTCTTGTTCTGTTTGACTGCTTAGTTACTGTTTACTCTTATAAATTTATTTGATGCTTGGGAGGAAAGATTTTAGAAGGGAAGGGAAAAAGTCACTAAAGAGAATGAGAGTAGGCAGGTAGAATGCAAGGAATGGGAAATAAGAAAATTGAAAAGAAATGAAAAGACAATAGAAAAAATAGAAAATAAAGAAAGAAAATGATTTTTTTAAAAAAATGATTATGATAATATAAAATTAAAATTAAAATTTTAAAAAATAATAATAACAAAAGAAAAAATTAAAAAAAATTAAAAACATTTTAAAAAAGTTAAAGAACAGCAACAAAAAATGAAAATAAAAGAAAACAAAAAAAACAAAAACAAAAAAAACAAACTAATATAATAATAATAATAATAATAATAAATGCAGTCATAGATTGCAATAAACTTTTTTTCCATTAGGCAGAGCTGTGCCCACTGGGCCAAGCTTCTCCTTTCAATAGGTGGGAACCAATCACTGTGCAGCAGCTATTCCTCCCACACTGGGTGGGTGTCCAATCCTGAGTGCCTAGGGCCTTCTTTTGTGTTTCCTCAAGCCAGTCCCCACTCACCTGTGACACTCACCACAATAATGGCTACATGCCAGGTCTGCTGCTCCTAGGAGCCCTGTTTTCATGAACGCCTGGTCACAATCTCCCTGTTTGTCACCCTCAGACCCTAAGTTTGTAGAGCTTAGGCCTGAGAACCCCCAGCGAATTTGCTTGCACTCCGGAAGCCATGCCCCCGGAAGCTGGAGCAAGACACTTCAGTTTTCAGCACTGTTGGGAGCGGTGGCCTGGAGGTCTGCACCACGAGTCCCGTGCCACTCCTAATTCCCTCGGTCTGGATATCGCGCTCAAGGGAGAGCTGGGAGGGGCTCTTAAGATTTCCCCACAAGTTCGCAAATTTATAGGAATTTGCTTCACTTTCAATCACTTCCTGCTTCAGGACACATGTATTCTTCCATGTTTCTTGACAGTCTTTTCATGAGACTTCTTTCAAGACACATGACTTTCAATTTCCATAATCACTTTTGAAGCAAAACTCACATAAACTTTATGATAAATTATAACTCTGATATTACCATTAGATGTATAACTGGTTGGAATTAATGATTGCATACCAATATAGGATTTCTTATATATTTTCAGATAAAAATTCAATCCATTATTTAAAGTGAAAAGAGTTATATTATTTATTCACAGTATGGTCTATTCATGCATTATCTCTATATTCATAGACGCAGTGTACACTTCTTTATACCCCCAATACTAATTTATACGTCTTCAAAATATTGCTCCCTGAAATGGTGGAAGAAATACTCATGTCACCTGATCTACTTATACATTTAATCACAGAAATATTCGGAACACAAAATGCAAAGGTCACACTTATGTTTGTACCAAAGCCTAAAAGGAAAGTAAACATGGATTACTAAAAACATCCATGTCCATGTTGCCTAATGCTGTCAAATGTCAATCCTATTGGTGACTACATATTTGTTTCTTTTTAAGATTATATATTCAAACTCAACCCTACTGAAAATGTCTAATCCTATCCCTCACTTTGTACATTGCCTGATTTCATTATGGCTCTATTTCTATCTGTTTCCTACATATTTTCCCCAGTTCATCATTGTGACTGACTCTTCACATGTGCTGACATTTACATTCACACTCTAATCGATAACCTATTGCTAATAAACTTTTGTTCCTAATCCTGTACTCATTCTTTTTGTAAACCTGCCGACTATCTTCCTAATCCTACCGACTATCCTTTTTTGACTGGTTGTTCTCTTCTACATTCAATCAAGCAAGGTACAAGGTCTTATGCCATTGTATTTTGATCTATCTGAGACCTCTGTGCAGAATGCAATTCAATGCTAAGTATCACAATCAAGGGTCCAATGCCCTTCTGGGCTTCAAATGTTACCTAGATTTCTGGTTTCACACTTACATTTCACATACATATTCTGGTAAATATCGCAGTTTCAAATACCATTATTCATTCTGCAGGATGATTCCTAAACTAAATCCAACATGTTGTTGACCCTAAACATACACTGTTACCTCAATCTAACTTTACAGAAGAGCAGGGACAGAGTTGGTCTTACAATACAGGAATGAAGGGGATCTTCCGCCTCCTGAGAACCTCAAAGGTCCATGCAGACATGATCCCTGAAAAAGAGGTAGGCAGCTATGAAGGACCTGAGAGAGCAAAAGTCATCTTCCATGGCAAACAACCTTGTCATGATGAAGGGGTGTGTCTGAATCAGCCACTTTCTTCTTAATGTAGAGAAGATGGACCAAACAAGGTCTGTGTGGAGAGCTGTTCCCGTGTGCCTATGGTTGATATGCCATTCTAACTTGTGACAGTGTCACAGGAAGTAGGGGCAGCCTCCATCTCATGGGACCCTTGGAAGCAACTATTAGGACAAAGTGTTTGCCAAGGCATTGACCTATTCAGTTCCTGAAGGAAGTGACCTACCTTACTTCTTTGGTGATGGAACTCTCTGAACTTGAGATCCAGGAAACCAGGCATCCAGAGCCAGTCCCAGTCCCAGTCCCAGTGGGCTCACTTGTTTAGTTTTACTAATGACATATTCTGTCTTTTTTGGTACCTACTGATGTGAGGATGGCCAAATGCCAGGAGAGCTCTGAAGACGGGCCTTTCCTTAGTAACTAGGTAGTGGCTCACCGCTGGCTCCTAACAACTTCACAGAGTTGGCCAAGGAGACCAGATCTGACACAGTACAGGCCATTTTGGGAGAACATAGTAGGGCCCGCCAGTCAGAGGACACTCTGGATATTCACAGACTTACTTGGGGAAGGAGGTGCCTTTGTGTTTGTGGGTGTGAGTTTGTGGTTTTGTCTCATTTTCTTAGAATAGGTAGAAAAGCTGGTATGTCTGGTTTGCAGTGGACTGTTTCTAGATAGTCGTTTGACAAGGCAAGTGTTTCTATGTCTGTGTATAACACTGTGTCCGTGGTTGTAGACATTAGAAAAGAGAATGCATCAATGAATGTGTCCTGTCTAGTAGAAAGCTTCCCAGCATTCATCCTGCCCAATTTATGACTGCACTGCAGGTTGCCTTATCGATGGGCAACACCTAATATCTTCCTAAGTTTCAGATTTCTTCCTGAATTCTGACCAATCTGCAGAATAGTCTCATGGTTTTGTGTCCAAGATAGGTACCACCCCAAGCTCTGTCACATGGCCATGTACTGAATAGCTGAAGGTAATGGCGAGCATCTTAGAAAACTCAGATATCAGTGTGACCAGGTAAGTCTCAGTGGAGAAACCATGTTTTGTGCCTTTTGCTTACCTATTTTTCTGTTTCACTGAATGACAGGAAGGTCTTTGCCTCAGGCCACCCATTTGTGAAGCATGAAAAAAACAGTTTTCATATGGAAATGATTGGGCATCACCTGTGGCTCTTTGCTTAATTGCTTTGAAAGGGATGTGTCTGAATCAGCCTCTTGGCCCTGTGTGAGGCTGTGGCTTAGATTCTCAGCACCTGATGGATATAAAGAAAGATCCCATGTGTGCATCCAAAACCAAAATGTCAAAATTCAGTCATTGTGGATGATGTCTCTCTCCTTCCTCTATTAGGTTGCAGACAATCATCAAGTGAGTATAGGGATCCTTTGGGTCAAATGAGTTTTTCAAAGCCATGCAGAGGTGCGTGGGTTTTCTCATGATTCCACTTCACATAAAGAATCTAAACCCCACAGTCAGTAGGCCTCAAATTGGAGAAGCAGAGCAGTTGTAATGGCAGGCCTATTTGATCACTCCTGGTTCACAGGTATGGTGTCCAGGCCACCCTGACTTTAGGCAAATGAGGGCCAAGGGAGCTTATTTTGGACACTCTCTTGCGCTGTACCCCTCATGGAAATCTCCAGCCAGAGGTTATAATGAGGGTCTATGTGGAAGAAGATGAGGGCCATGTGGGAATGTTTTGGTTTTAATTTTGGTCATTTGTGTGGCAGTTGGAAGGGATGACTGGGTCCACCTCGGCTTGTACTCTGGTGTAATACTCCTTAGAGACTGAGTTGTAGAACTGACCTCAGAGAAGTATTGCCATGATTGTGTGGGGATGTTAGGAGGCCACGCATGAGAGTCGCCCTTTGAAACTGAGATCTAGGCCAAGGGTGGCTTTCCACAGAACACTGAGAATCTCAGCCAGGATATCACATGATTTTATTCTGAAAAACTTGGCAGCCATAGTTGAGAGTCAAAACACACATGGACCTCACATTGTAGACCTCAATGGTCCTGGCTTCATGTGACCTTTTGGCCACTATTTGGGATGCCTTGCCTGTGATTGTTCTCCAGAGCTTTTATTGAAATGAGCTTCCTTAACATTTAATGGTTCCTGAATGAATTGAAACCCACAGTGACTACAACTTCTTCCTTGAATAATGGCTAGATAAATACCATGAAATTGTTGAAATTTCCATGACGAGGTGGCACTGGAAAACCTTTGGATGTCCTGATGCTGATCATAGTATTCCAGACAGTGCCTTGATTGGCAGGGTTTCATGAAAATGGTGAAGAACAGAGATGCCAGTTAGTTGTCGCTTGCTGATTAGTGGGCCTAGAGCAGTGGTGGACAGATGTGTGACAAAACATCTGTGGTGGGGCCACGTGGATCTGCCATTGGCTTCCAAATGGCTTGTGACTGATATGGTTACAGCCAACAGACCCAATAGGTACAGGCATCTTGTTATATGGAGAGGTTTCAGGGAAATGTTCAGAATCAGGTTGCTATGATCAAGGGGGCAAGCTATGTGGGATAGAAGCCTGGTAATTGCATTCTCCTGCAAACCCTCACCCACCACACGTGACTAAACTCCCTCCAGCAATGTGTCCCAATTGAACTCCTTTATTTCGTGAAGCAAATACCAAACTCCCAATGCAGCAGCAAGAAACACCACTAAAAGTGGAGGATGAACAAATGTCTTCCCAGTTAACACAGGGAGAAACTTAGCCCCAGTGTCCACAGTTTAGCTACAAAAAAAGAATTCAGCACTGCTGCCACATGTTCAATGAAAAATAAGAAACCATGTCTTACAGGTCACATATATGCAGAACCAGCTTTGATGGTCTCTCTACAAAAGAAATAAATCTCCTGAAAACAACATATATTTCAAGTGACCAACCTCAGAGGCAGTTTCTCAAGAATTCTTTCGGCCAGCAGAGATCCATGTTTGAGGAGTGTTTACCTTTTGCCTTACTATTTTGAACTCTGCTACCACCTCCAAGGTTGTGAACTCCTGAGCATATTCCATTCCAGATATGTATTCACAGATTTTCTAACTCTTCTCCTCTAACTGTGTCCTACTTTGGTAAAAGATAATGTCAAGGCATTGTTCTGGATGACAGTGGGAAGATTTTGGGTAGCACATATTTGCATAGGCATTGGATACATTTTTCAATTTCTCTTCAAAATACTGAATCTCTGACCCTAACCAATTCCCAACTAGACTCTGACTACTAATCCTAATATGATGGAGAAAAATAACAAAAAACAGAAAAGAAGTACAAGCAGTTCAGAGGAGGCAAGGTGTATACTAGGACTTGCCTTTTGCATAATATAGGGTAGGAGTTATAAATCTTGCAAATTTTTTTTTGAAATAGTTCTCCATGAGTTTTTAAAGTTAACAAATATGTGAATTCCTTTCTCCCTTTCTCTGTAGCCTATTAAGCACATGTATTTTTATATGCACATATAGATTTCTACCTGGTACCACACGTACATTCTTGTGAGGTGTTTGACTTGGCAGATACAAATTGTGAGAAGAGATCACTCCTCGTAAATGCTGTTGGAACTGAAATTTCAAACTATGGGTGAACTTTCTAGTTGAACAACATTATACATAAATCCATGTTTAGTATAATGAATATTTTTGGATCTGTGTATGATATGTATTTCATGATGAATTTTGATTGGCATATATATTGCTAGTTTTTAATGTCTCTCTCTCTCTCTCTGTATATATATATATATATATATATATATATATATATATATATATATACTCTCCAGATTTTTCAAAATATGTAATATATGTGACTTTTTATACACTCCCTAAATTCATTCATATTCATTTATGTGGATTTATAATCAACTCTTCACAAGATCATTTTCTAAAATATTCATCCACCTGAAATTCATATTTGTTTCCTATTACTGACAACTAACTTCAGTGAATGGTGTATACAAATCCTAATATTTCTACAGTAACTGACCCAGTTTAACATCAACGCAAGCAGATTCCTATGGGACATGATATATATTTTGACATTCATATTTATTCAACAATGGGACATTATTATTTCTTCAGTTTATGCACATCATAGTATATATATTTCATCCAAAATTTCAAAAATATATAGGAATTTGTTTCACTTTCAATCACTTCCTGCTTCTGAACACATGTATTCCTCCATGTTGCTTTACTGGTATTTTCATGAGACTTCTTTCCAAACACATTATTTTCGATTTCCAAAATCAATTTTGAAGCGAAACTCACACACTCTTCATGAAAATCCTAATACTAATATTATCATTGATGTATAACTGGTTGTAATGAATGTCTGTATATCAATATTTGATTTCCTGTATATTTTCAGATATCAATTCAATTCATTATTTATAGTGGAATGAGTATATGTTTTATTCAGAGTATGTTCTATTCATGCATTATCTGTATATTCATAGAAACAGGGTACACCTCTTTGTACCCCCAATACTAATTTATACATCTTCAAAATATTGCTCCCAGAAATGGTGGAAGATATACTGATGTCACCTGATCTACATATATATTTTATCACAGTAATATTATGGACACAAAATGCAAAGGTCACACTTATGATTGTACCAAAGCCTAAATGGAAAGTGAGCATGGATTAGTAATAACATCCATGTCCAGGTTGCCTAATGCTCTCAAATGTCAATCCAATTTGTGACTACATATTTGTTTCTTGCTAAGATTATATATTCAACCTCAACCCTGTTGAAAATGTCTAATCCTATAACTCACATTATACTTTGCCTGATTTCCTTTTGTCTCAGTTGATATTTACTTTCATACATATTTTCCCCAGTTCATCATTGTGAATGACTCTTCACATGTGCTGACATTTACATTCACTCTCTACCCGAAACCCTATTGCTAAAAAACTTTTGGTCCAAATCCTATACTCACTCTTCATTCTAAACCTTCTGACTATCTTCCTAATCCTACCGATTATCCCTTTTTGACTGCATGTTCTCTTCAACATTCAATCATCCAAGGTAAAGGTCCTATGCCATTGTATAGCGATTAATCAGAGACATCTGTGCAGAACATAATTCAAAGCTAAGTATCCTACCCAAGGGCCCAATACACTTCTGGGCTTCAAAACTTACATAGATTTGGGTTTTCAAACTTATATTTCACCTTTATATTCTTTTAAATATCGCAGGTTCCCAATAACATTATTCATCCCGCAGAATGATTCCTAACCGAAATTGAACCTGTTATTAACCCTAACCATACGCTGTTCCCTCAATCTTACTTTACAGAGGAGCAGGGACAGAGTTGGTCTTACAATACAGGAATGTAGGTGATCTTCCACCTGCTGAGAACCTCAAAGGTCAATGCAGAAATGATCCTTGGAGAAGTTGTAGGCAGCTATGTAGTACCAAAGAGAGCAAAAGTCTTCTGACATGGTAAAGAACCTGGACAGGATGAAAGGATGTGTCTGAATCAGCCTCTCTCTTCTTAATGTAGAGAAGATGGACCAAAGCATGCCTGTATGGAGAGAAGTTCCCCGGTGCATATGGTTGATATACCATTCTAACTTGTGACAGTGTCACAGAAAGTAGGAACAGCCTCCATCTCATGGGACCCTTGGCAGCAACTGCTAGGACAAAGTGGTTGCCAAGGCAGTGACCTCATTCATTTCATGAAGAAAGTGACTTCACCTAACTTACTTGGTGATGGAACTCTCTGAACTTGGGATCAAGGAAGCCAGGCATCCAGAGCCAGTCCCAGTCACAGTCCCAGTGGGATCACATGTTTGGTTTTACCAAGGGCAGAGAGTCTTTTTTTGGTACCTACTGATGTGAGAATGGCCAAATGCCAGGACAGCTCTGAAGAGGGTCCTTTCCTAAGAAAGCAGGTAGTTGGTCATCGCTGGTTCCTGACAACTTCACAGATTTGGCCACGGAGACCAGATCTGAGACAGGGCAGGCCAGTTCGGGGTAACAATATGGTCCACAGACAGAGGACACTCCGGATAATCACAGACATATTGGGGGAAGGAAGTGCCTTTGTGGGTGTGGGTGTGAGTTTGTGGTTTTGTCTCATGTTCTGAGAATAGGTAGGAAAGGCGGTTTGTTTGGTTTGGAGTGGACTGTTTCTAAAAAGTCGTTTGAAAAGGTGAGTGTTTCTATATCTGTGTATCTCACTGTGCCCGTGGTTGTAGACATGAGAAAAGAGAATGCATCAATGGATATGTCCTGTCTAGAAGAAAGTTTTCCAGCATTCATCCTACCCAATTTATTACTGGACTGCAGGTTGCCTTATGGATGGGCCACCCCTACTATCGTCCTAAGTTCCTGTTTTCTTCCTAAATTTTGTCCACTACCCAGAATAGGCTCATGGTTTTGTGTCCAAGATATGTAACACCTCCAAGCTCTGTGACATGGCCATGTACTGGATAGCTGAATGGAATGGCGAGCATCTCAGGAAACTCAGATATCAGTGTGACCAGGAAAGTCTCAGTGGAGAAATACTGTTTTGGGCCTTCTGCTTACCTATTTTTCTGTTGCCCTGAATGTCAGGAAGGTCCTTACCTCAGGCCACTCCTTTTTGAAGCCTGAAGTAAACAGTTTTTAAATGCAAATGAATGGGCATCACCTGTGATGCTTTGCTTAATTGCTTTCGAAAGGGATGTGTCTGAATCAGCCGCTTGGCTCTGGGTCAGGCTATGGATTAGATTCTCAGCACCTGATGGATATAAAGAAAGTTCCCATGTGTGTATTGAATACAAAAATGGTAAAAATATCAGTCATTGTGCATGAAGTTTCCTGCCTTCCTCTGTTAGGTTCCTGACCTCCATCAAGTGAGAATAGGATCCTCTGGGTCAAATGAGTTCTTTGAACTCCTGCACAAGTGCTTGGGTTCTCCCATGATGCCAAATCACATAAAGAATCTATACCTGGCAGTCAGTAGGCCTCAAATTGGAGAAGCAAAGCAGTATTAAAGGCAGGCCTATTTGATCACTCCTGGTTTACAGGAAGGGTGTCAAGGCCACGCTCACTTTAGGCAAATGACGGGCAAGGGTGCATATTTTGGACATTGTCTTGGGCTGTGCTCCTAATGGAAACCTCCAGCAAGAGTTTATGATGAGTGTCTATTTGGAAGAAGATGAGGGTCATGTGGGAAAGTTTTGGTTTCAATTGTGGTCATTTGTGTGGCGGTTGGAAGAGATGACTGGGTCCACATGGACTTGAACTCTGGTGTGATTCTTCTTCGAGACTGAGTTCTGGAACTGACCTCAGAGAAGTATTGCCATTAATTGTGTTGGGATTGTAGGAGGACACGCATGAGAGTCACCCTTGAAACCTGAGATTGGGCCCGGGGTGGCTTTCCACAGAGCACTGAGAATCTCAGCCAGGATATCACATGATTTTATTCTGAAAGACTTGGCAGCTATAGTTAAGAGTCAAAACACACATGGACCTCACATTTTAGACCTCAATGGGCCTGTCTGGATGTGACATTTTGACCACTCTTTGGGAAGCCTTGCCTGTGAGAGATCTCCAGAGCTTTCATTGAAATGAGCTTCCTCACCATTTCATGGTTCTTGGATGAATGGAAACCCCAAAGTGCCTCCAACTTCATTCTTGAACAATGGATAGATAAATACCATGAAATTTTTGAAATTCCCAATGACCAGGTGGCACTGGAGAACCATTGGATGTCCTATTGCTGCTCATGAGTGTACAAGACAGTGCCTTGATTGACTGGATTTCTTGACAATGGTGTAGAACAGAGATGCCAGTAAGTTGGAGCCTGCTGAGTAGTGAGCCTAGAGCAGTGGTGTGCAGTTGTCTGATAATATATTTGTGGTGTGGCCATGTGGGTGTGTCATTGGCTTCCAAATGGCTTGTGACTGATTTGGTGCAGCCAGCAGAAAATTATATGAAAAGGCATCTGGTTATATGGACAGGTTTCAGGGCAATGTTCAGAATCAGGTTGCTATGGTCAAGGGAGCAAGCAATGTGGGATAGAAGCCTGGTTGGTGCATTCTCCTGAAGACCCTGACCCACCACACCTTACAGGACTCCCACCAGCACTGTGACCCATTTGAAATCCTTGTATGTTGTGAAGCAAATACAAAACACCCAGTGCAGCTGCAAGAAACACCACGAAAATTGGAGGATGACCAAATGGCTTCAAAGTCCACACAGGGAGACACTTAGCCCCCATTGGCCACAGTTTATCTACAAAGAGAGAATTCATCACTGCTTCCTCATGTTCATTAGAAAATAAGAAACCATATCCTCCAGGTCACATAGATGCAGACCCAGCTTTGATGGTCTCCGTACACAGGGAGTTAAAGCTCCTGACAACAACATATACTTCAAGTGCCCAACCTCAGAGGCAGTTTCTCAAGAAGTCTTAATGCCAGCATAGCTCCATGTTTGTGGAGTGTTTACACTGTCCCTTACATTTGGAAACTCCTCTACCACCTCCTGAACATTTTCTATTCCAGGTATGTATTCACAGATTTTCTAACTCTTCTTCTCTAATTGTGTCTTACTAGGGGCGAAGATATTGTCAAGGCATTGTTCTGGATGAAAGTGGAAATTTTTTGTAGCACATATTTGCATACACATTGGATTCATTTTCCTATTTTCCATTTGAAATACTTAATAACTGACACTAACCCATACCCTAATAGACTCTTACTACTAATCCTAATATGATGGAGTAAAATAACCCAAACAGAATAGAAATACAAACATTTCAGAGGAGGCATGGTGTATAGTTAGACTTGGCTTTTGCATGATAAAGTGTAGGTGTTATAAATCTAGTTAATTTTTAATTGAAATAGTTCCATGTGTACTTAAAGTTAACAAACATGTGAATTCCTGTCACCCTTTCTCTGTAGTCTATTCAGCACATGTATTTTTATATGCACATATAGAATTCTACCTGGTACCACAGGTACATTCTTGTGAGGTGGCTGACTTGGCAGATAGAAATTGTGAGAATAGATCACTCCGCCTAAACGCTGTTGAAACTGAAATTTCAAACTATGGGTGAGCTTCCTAGTTGAACAACATTATACATAAATCCATGTTCAGTAAAATGAATATTTTTGGATCTGTGGATGATATATATTTCATGGTGAATTTCGATTGGCATATGTATTGCTAATTTTTAATGTCTGTGTGTGTGTGTGTGTGTGTGTGTGTATATATATATATATATATATATATATATATATATATATATACACTCTAAATTTTTTTAAAATATAAAATATATGTGTCTTATTATAAACTCCCTAAATTCATTCATATTCATATATGTGGATTTACAGTTAACATTTCACAAGATTATTCACGGAAATATTCATCCACCTGAAATACATATTTTTTTCCTAGAAATGAAAACTAACTTCAGTGAATGGTGGATACAAATCCTAATATTTCTACAATAATTGATCCAGTTTCTCATCAATGCAAGTAGATTCCTATGGGACATGATGTGTATTTTGATGTTCATTCTTATTCACCACTGGTATGTTACAATTTCTTCAGTTTATGCACATTATAGGATATATATTTCATCCATACGTTAGCAAAATTATAGGCATTTGTTTCACTTTCAATCATTTTCTGCTTTAGACCACATGTAATCCTCCATGTTTCTTGACTGGTTTGTTTATGAGACTTCATTCCAAACATATTATTTTCGATTTCCATAATCATATTTGAAGCAAAACTCACACACCCTTCATGATAAGCTATAACCCAAATATTACTATTAGATGTATAACTGGTTGGAATGAATGATTGTATATCAATATAAGATTTCTTATATATTTTCAGATATCAAATAAATCCATTATTTAAAGTGGAACCAGTTATATTATTTATTCACACTATTGTCTATTCATGCATTGTCTCTATATTCATAGACACAGGGTACACCTCTTTGTAAACCCAATACTAATTTATACGTCTTCAAAATTTTGCTCCCAGTAATGGTGGAAGAAATACTCATGATATCTGATCTACATATACATTTTATCACAGTAATATTCTGGACAGAAAAAGAAAAGGTCACACTTATGTTTGCACCAAAGCCTAAATGTAAAGTGAACATGTATTACTAAAACCATCCATGTCAAGTTTGGCTAATGCTCTCAAAAGTCAATCCTATTTGTGACAACATATTTGTTTCTTGCTAAGTTTATATATTCAAACTCAACCCTGTTGAAAATATCTAATCCTATCTCTCACTTTATACTTTTCCTGGTTTCATAATGTCTCTATTTATATCAGCTTTCCTACATACTTTCCACAGTTCATCATTGTGACTGACTCTTCAATTGTGCTGACATTTACATTCACACTCTAATCCAAACCCTATTGCTAAGGAACTTTTTTTCCAAATCCTATACTCACTCTTCTTCTTAAACCTACTGACTATCTTCCTAATCCTACCCATTATCCCTTTTTGACTGGATGTTCTCTTATACATTCAATAATACAAGGTACAGTGTCTAATGCCATTGTATATCGATCTATCTCAGACATCTGTGCAGAACATAATTCAACGCTAAGTATCACAATCAAGGGTCCATCCCCATTCTGCGCTTCAAATCTTATTTAGATTTCTGTTTTCATACATATATTTCACCTATATATACTTATAAATGTCGCAGGTTCCCAGTACCATTATTCATACAGCAGAATGATTCCTAATTCAAATTGAACATATTATTAACCCTAACCATACACTGTTCCCTCAATCTAACTTTACAGAAGAGCAGGGACAGAGTTGGTCTTACAATACAGGAATATAGGGGATCTTCCACCTCCTGAGAACCTCAAGGTCCATGCAGAAATGATCCCTGGAGAAGATGTAAACAACTATGAAGGACCTGAGAGAGCAAAAGTCAGCATCCATGGCAAACAACCTGGTCAGGATGAAAGGTTGTTTATGAATCAGCCTCTCTCTTCTTATTGTAGAGAAGATGGACCAAACCAGGTTGGTGTGGAGAGCTGTTCCTAGGTGCCTATGGTTGATATACCATTCTACCTTGTGAAAGTGTCACAGAAAGTAGGGGAAGCCTCCATCTCATGGTTGTCTTGGAAGCAACTGTTAGGACAAAGTGGTTACCAAGGCAGTGATCTGATTCAGTTCCTTAAGGAAGTGACCTCACCTCACTTCTTTGTTGATGGAACTCTCTGAACTTGGTATCCAAGAAGCCAGGCACCAAGAGGCAGTCCCAATCCCAGTGGTCTCACTTGTATGGATTTACCAAGGACAGAGTCAGTCATTCTTGGTACCTACTGATGTGAGGACAGCCAAAACCAGGAAAGCTCTGAAGAGGGGCTTTTCCTGAGAAAGTAGGTAGTGGCTCACTGCTGGCTCCTGACAACTTCACAGAGTTGGCCAAGGAGACCAGATCTGAGACAGGACAGGCCATTTCATTGGAACATAGTATGGCCCACCAGTCAGAGGACACTCCGGATAGTCACAGACCTACTTGGGGGAAGAATGTGTCTTTGTGGGAGTGGGTGTGGGTTTGTGGTTTTGTCTCATATTCTGAGAATAGGTAGGAATGGCGGTTTGTTTGGTTTGGAGGGAACTGTTTCTAGTAAGTCATTTGACAAGGCGAGTGTTTCTATGTCTGTTTATACCACTGTGTCCCTGGTTGTAGACATTAGAAAAGAAAATGCATCAATGGGTGAGTCCTGTCTAGTAGAAAGCTTCTCAGCTTTCATCCTGCCCAATTCATGAATGGACTGCGGCTTTTCTTATCAATGGGGAACACCTGCTAACTTCTTAAGTTCCTGTTTTCTTCCTGAATTGTGTGCACTCTCCATAATAGGCTCATGGTTTTGTGTCCATGATATGTACCTCCTCAAATCTCTGTGACATGGCCATGTGATGGATAGCTGAAGGGAATGGCGAGCATCTCAGAAAGCTCAGATATCAGTGTGACCAGGAATGCCTCAGTGGAAAAACCCTGCTTTGGACATTTTGCTTACCTATTCTTCTGTTGCCCTGAAAGTCAGGAAGGTCTTTGCATCAGGTGTGTCATGTGGGAGTGTTTTGGTTTTAATTGTGGTCATTTTTGTGGCCGTTGGAAGAGATGACTATGTCCACCTGGGCTTGAACACTTATGTGATTCCCCTTAGAGACTGAGTTCTGGAACTGACCTCAAAGAAGGATTGCCATGTATTGTGTTGGGATTTTAGGAGGCCACGCATGAGAGTCGCACTTGGAAACTGAGATCTAGGCCCAGGGAGGCTTTCGGAAGAGCACTGGAAATTTCAGGAAGGACATCACATGATTTTATTCTTAAAGACTTGGCAGCCATCGTTGCAAGTCAAAACACACATGGACCTCACATTGTAGACCTCAAATGCCTGGCTTAATGTGACCTTTTAGCCTGTCTTTGGGAAGCCTTGCCTGTTAGAATTCTCCAGAGCTTTCATTGAAATGAGCTTCTTCTCCATTTTATGGTTCCTGAATGAATTGAAACCCACAGTGCCTTCAACTTCATCCATGAAAAATGCCTAGATAAATATCATTAAAGTTTGGAAATTCCCATCACCTGGTGGCACTGGAGAACCTTTGGGTGTCCTATTGCTGATCATGAGTGTACCAGACAGTGCCTTGATTGACTGGGTTTCATGAAAATGGTATAGAACAGAGATGCCAGTAACTTGGAGCCTGATGAGTAGTCGGCCTAGAGCAGTGGTGTGCAGGTGTGTGTTAAAACATCTGTGGTGGGGTGATGTGGATATGCCATTGGCTTCCAAATGCCTTGTGACTGATATGGTGCAGCCCCCATACCCTTGTATGTAAAGGCATCTTGTTATATGGAGAGGTTGCAGGGCAATGTTTAGAATCAGATTGCTATGGTCAAGGGGGCAAGCTATGTGGGATATAAGCCAGGTTGGTGCATTCTCCTGCAGACCCTTACCCACCACACGTGACAGAACTCCCTCCATCACTGTGTCCCAGTTGAACTTCTCGTATTTTGTGAAGCAAATACCAAACTCCCAGTGCAGCTGCAAGAAACACCACGAAAATTGGAGGATGACCAAATGGCTTCACAGTAAACAGTAGAAGACACTTAGCCCCCAGTGGCAACAGTTTACCTATAAAGAGAGAATTCAGCCCTGCTGCCTCATGTTCATAGGAAAAAAAGAAACCATGTCCTCCAGGTCATATAGATGCAGACCCAGCTTTGATGGTCTCACTACAAAGGAAGCTAAAGCTCCTGTCATCAACATATATTTCAGGTGCCCAACCTCAGAGGCAGTTTTTCAAAAAGTCTTTAGGCCAGCAGAGCTCCATGTTTTTGGAGTTTTTACCCTGTCCCTTACTTTTTGAAACTTCTCTACAACCTCGAAGGTTGTGAACTCCTGAGCATTTTCCATTACCGATATGTATTCACAGATTTTCTAACTCTTCTCCTCTAATTGTGTCTTACTTGGGGTGAAGGAAATGTCAAGGCATTGTTCTGAATGAGAGTTGGAAGATTTTTGGGTAGCACATATTTGCCTACACATTGGATTCATTTTCCAATTTTCCATTCGAAATACTGAATCCCTGACTGTCAAGGGTAGAAGGAATTCTTTTTCAAAGAACAGCCTGACACTTACAAGAAACAGCCACCAGGAGACATCCTTTCTGGAAGACATCCTGTAGCCATATGTGTCCCTGAGACATCCTGTGGCCATCTTTCTTCCAGAAACATCCTGAAGTTATCTCACCTTGTGAAGACATCCAGGAACTGCCGATAAGAGAGTTTTCCCAAATCCAGTATTTTAATACCCATGTGTGAACAATAAAATTTTGCAGCTTGATCAGAACTCCTGTGTTGCTCTCATCTCTCGTGTCTCTTGTCCCTTCATTCCTCCCCATCTAGGTTCGCTGCCCATGTTGATGTGTCCTGCCGGCCGGGACATCTGGCGCCCACCGACTGGGGCTCAAGCCATTGACTGAGGGGGAACCCCTTCCTCCTGGAAGACTTGGTCAAGAGGAGCCCGCGATCGTCTCAGCAGACACCACCCTAAGACATATCCAGGAGGAGGGTGGGAATGAAGCACGGTGAGTGACCCACCATGTGACAAGCAGTATCGTCACATGATTTGTTTATTTCAGGCCTCAAGGAGTTCTTCAAGACACGGGGGGCACATGTTAAGAAAAAGGACTTAAAATTTTTCTTTTCACACATAGGAGCATTGTGTCCATGGTTTCCTCTTGAAGGGACCATTGATGGCAAAAATGGCTTAGAGTAGGAGACTGTTTAAAAGATTATTATGAATCCTTTGGCCCAGAAAAAATGCCAGTTCCCACCTTTTCTTACTGGAACTTAATTAATGAAATTCTTAAAAGTTTTCGCTTTGACAATGGTACCTTACAACTTGTCAGGATTGGGGAAGAGATTATGCAAAAGACCTCTAGTCCCTCCTCTGCATTCCCATCATTAGTATAGACATAGACCCTTCTCAGTCTTCCCAGGACCCTGAGAACCTTCCTGGTCCCCCTAAAAATACGACCCTAATTAATAAGGCTCCAATGATTAAAAACCACCTTTATCCAGTTTTAAATCCCAGAGACACATTGACCCCTGGGAAGGACGCTATCTTGGAGAAGGAAGCAGCTCTCTACCATTCAGAAGACCCGCAAACTCTCAGGACCCTGCCACAGCCTACATGATTTACACATCCACCTCCCTCCTATATCCCTCCTGCCTTTTGTGCTCTGGCCCTTCAGGGGCCAAGTGCCTCCCCAGATATTTTTTCCCTACTTCCCCTACCTAACCTCGCTCCCTTGCCAGCATCCTTCCAACATAGACGGGAAGAGATGCAACTTTTAAAATAATTAAATTCCCTTGACTCTGAGCTCTCTTCATTAGCCTTAGCTATGGAGTCAATGCAAGCTGGCCCACAGCGGTCTAATACAAAGTCGAAGCCACTCCATCGGCCTGTTCTCACCTTCCCAGTCACCACCAGTCAGATAGATAAGCCTGCCCAGGCTGCGGTCAAAGACTTCGATGAGGAACAAGAGGAGGAAGCGGGGGAAATGGATCAAGGAGATCAGGACTCAGAGGATGAGGAGTTCACCCCTGTGCAGGAAGGAACCCAGAGTCTACAAAAAATTAAGCCTATGTTTTCTTGAAAAACTTAATAAGGCTTGTGCTCACTATGGCCCCACTGTGCCCTACACGTTGGCTTTATTAGAAATCCACAGCGCACAATGGCTTACTCCCAATGATTGGAAATTTTTAGACCAAGCTACCTTCAGTGCCGGAGACTTCCTGTTATGGAATGAAGATTTCGAAGACAATGTCGGGAAACTGCTCAAATAATTTTAACTAAGGCCTCCTCTGAATCTGGGACTTAAGTTTAGCTAGTGGGCAATGCGCCTTTTGACACTAAAAATAACAGGCACGTTTCCCTCCTGGACTCTTGGCGCAGACTCAGATGGCTGGTTTTCCTGCTTGGTGACACCTCCCTCAAAAGGCCTCGGCTACCAATTCCCTGGCAAAAATTTGACAAGTGCCCCATGAGCCTTATAGGTAGTTTGTTCCCCGGCTTAACCTAGCTGCAGAATGCTTGCATGAACCAAGCGAAGGTGAAAGCACCTATGTAAAACATCTTGCCTTTGAAAATGCCAACCCAGCATGTCAGGATGTTCTTCAACCACATAAGGATAAAGGGAAACTTTCTGAATTTATTAGACTCTGTGCAAGCGTGGGTGCAGCCCATGCCATGGGTCTCGCTTTAGGGGCCGCCTTTACCAAGGCGTTTCACAATCCTGGCTCACGTACTTGCTTTACTTGTAAACAACCTGGCCAATTTGCATGTGGGTGTCCGACAGGCAAACAAAGCCTAGGAATAGCGTCTCCTCAAACTGGGGCTTAACCGCCCCCAGCTACCCTTTTCCATAGAAGTGGTAAAGGTCATCACTGGGGCAGTGAGTGTAGATCTAAGACAAATGCTCTCAGACAGCCTATTTCTTCCTGCTTCTCGGGAAACTCCCTGCGGGGCCAGCCCCTGGCCACAACATCCCCCAGGACAAACACAGGAGCAATAAGGTTTGTTCCCTCCCAAACTCCCAACCTACCACAAAATCCTTCTCCACAATTGCCTCCCTCCAACTAGCCACCCCAGGCAGCGCAAAATTGGACCTCTGTGCCACCACAGTTACAATATTAGACTCAATGCAAGGGCCCCAGATAATACCCACTGGAATTATGGGTCCCCCTCCATCTCATACATGTGCCCTTATTCTTGGAAGAGCCTCCACTACCATACAAGGTGTTCAGGTCTTCGCTGGCATTAATGATAATGATTTCACTGAAGAAATAAAAATACTGGCCACTGCTATTAATGGAGTTGCCGCCATCCCAGCAGGAACAAGACTTGCACAATTAATTCTCCTTCCCTTGGATTCAGGAGGCATTTCCACCACCCAAACCTACCTCGGGGGGCTGCCTTCTTAGGCTTCTCTGATGTGTATTGGGTTCAACCCATTTCTCACAATAGACCCACCCTTACCTTACTTACTGAAAGAAAGGAATTCCAAGGAGTTCTAGATATTGGAGCTGATGCCACAATTATTTCTCAAAAATACTAGCCATCAGGTTGGCCCCTCACTCCATCCTTGACTGACCTTAAAGGGATAGGAAAATAAAAAAATCCTCTGGTGAGCTCAAGGTCTATTAGCTGCACTGATAAAGATGGTAATAAGTCAACTGTCACTCCTTTCGTTGATTCTGACCTCCCTGTTAACGTATAGGGTGGAGATATTTTGAGTCATTGGAAGTTATTCTCGCCAGTCCCAATTCCATGGTGACTCATCAAATGCTTCCTATGAATTTTGTTCCTGGTACAGGCCTGGGGATACTGAAACAAGGACTGGTGGAGCCTATACAACCCATAAAAAAAACAAATACATGTGGACTTGTGTATTCAGATTTTTAGTGTCGGTCCCTGACCCTCCTGTACCCCATGCAGATAAAATTATTTGGGAGACTCAGACTCCTGTGTTGGTGGATCAGTGGCCCCTTACCCAAGAAAAATTGGAGGCTGCCTCCACGTTAGTGCTGGAACAGCTGGCAGCCGGCCATGTAAAGCCCTCAACCTCAACATGGATTACTCCTATTTTTATTATCAAGAAAAAATCAGGCAAGTGGCGCCTTTTACAATATTTGTGTACCATTAATAAAGTTATGTGCCCGATGGGAGCACTACAGCCAGGCATTCCCACACCAGTGGCGATTCCAAAAACCTATTGTAAAATGGTTATTGACTTAAAAGATTGCTTTTTTACCATTCCTTTACATCCTGAGGATAGACCCTATTTTGCCTTTAGTCTCCCTCGCATTAATTTTCTGGGCCCTATGCAGAGATTTCAATGGAAGGTTCTTCCCCAAGGTATGGCCAACAGCCCTAGTCTTTGCCAAAAATACGTTGCTCAAGCAGTAGACCCTGTGAGAGAGCGATGACCACAAAATTATATTTTACATTATATGGATGATTTGTTAATTGCTGCACCTAATACCCATGACCTTAATAATTGTTACTTGGACTTTTACAAAACCTCACTACCTTGGGACTACAGATAGCTCCAGATAAGTTTCAAACACAGGACCCTTATACCTATTTGGGCCTTAAACTTCAAGATAATCAGATCCAAATTCCTAAAATACAACTATGTGTGGACCATATTCACACACTTAATGATTTTCAAATATTACTGGGGGATATTCAATTGCTAGGAACATATTTAAAATTACCCACTTGTGTACTTTTGCCCCTTAATGATATTTTGATAGGTGATTCCCACCCCTCCTCCCCTCAAAAGCTTAATCCCGAGGCATGACATGCATTAAACCAAGCCACAGAAGCCATTGCCCAAAAGTTTGTTACACAAATTTCTTATAACCTTCCTCTGGTTCTGGTTATTTTCCACACTCCTCATACACCCACAGGAATATTTTGGCAGCGAGATCCACATTTTAAAAATAAAGGCTGCCCCTTGCTTTTGGTCCTTGTACCCACCACATCCTCCAAGGTTATTACTGATTATCTTGCTCAGGTAGCTTCTCTTATTTTTAAAGGTCGTTTGCTTTCTCAACAACATTTTGGCAAAGACCCTGATAATATTTTAATTCCATATACTAAGGACCAAACCCTTACTACAATTTTTACTACAGACATGGATGAATGGGATATTGCCCTATCAGGCTTTTTGGGAACAATTCATAACCACATCCCCAATGACCCCCTTTTAAATTTTGTCCAGTTACATCCATTTATTTTTCCCAAAATTACTCAAAAGGCTCCCATTCCTCAAGCCCTTACCTTTTTTACAGACGGTTCCAGTAATGGCCGTGCAGTCTTTGTTGTCAATAACAAGCCTACCACCTTTGATACTGTCTATCAGTCAGCTCAGTTTGTGGAATTGTTCGCCATAACACAAGTTTTTATAAAGTTTTTTGATAATCTTGTTAATATTTATACAGACAGTGCCTACATTGCTCATTCTGTGCCCCTTCTGGAGATTTCACCCACCATTAAGGCTTCTTCCAATTCCCCCTTTCTGTTTCACCAGCTTCAGCAGCTAATTCAGGCCAGAAAACATCCATTTTCCTTAGGACACATCATGACACACTCTGACCTTCTGAGCCCTCTAACACAAGGTAATGCCCAAGCTGATGCAGCAACACGTTCCATCTTTCCAATTTTTGTTGGCTCCATTCAAAAGGCCATGGAGTTACACAATCTTCACCATCTAAATTCCCAGAGCCATCAATTACTTTGGAAAATTACCAGGCAACATGCATGAGAAATAGTAAAAGCATGCCCTGCTTGCACTGTCTCCCTCCCCATTCAACACTTGGGAGTTAACCCCCGAGGATTACTGCCCAATCAGATTTAGCAAATGGATGTTATTCATTTTCCTGAATTTTGAAAAACCAAATATATATACGTTTCTATAGATACCTTCAGCGGCTTTATTTTTGAATCACCACATTCTTGAGAGGCTACCAAAGATGTCCTTTCTCATCTTGTTTCAGCCTTTTTCATAATGTGTAAACCAATACATATTAAAACAGATAAATGTCCTGCATATACCAGTGCCAAGTTTAAACAGTTTTGTGCTACCTTGCAATTTTGTCATACTACTGAAATTCCATACAACACTCAGGGCCAAGGCATGTGGAACTTGCCCAGCTTACCTTAAAGACTTGGCTATCCCGTCTTAAGGCTTCCGCCCTTGTATTTACCACTCCCAGGGATCGCCTTAACCATGCATTATTTGCCCTTATTTTTCTTACCCTAGACAGTGAAGGCCATGTGGCCACAGACAGACACTGGCATCCTTCATCCAATTCTGTTCGCACACCTGTTATGTGGTGCAATCCCATTACAAATAAATGAAAACGCCCACATCCTATCCTCATCAGGGGATGAGGCTCAGCTTGTGTTTTGGACCAAGAGCAAGCATCCCCAAGATGGTTACCAGAATGCCTGGTTAAACAGGTAAATTACTTACCTCAACCCAGGGACGGAGGCCCTCCCCCTGAGGACAAATTTTCCTCCATTTCAGATACAGCCAACAATCTGTGCGAGGATCCTGCTTAAGGCACTTCTGCTGAACAGGTTTGAACACAGAGGCCTTGGACCTCTAATTTTCAACATCATGGGGTACCTTTTTGCCCCCCCCCCCGTGAATGCAAAGGAGGATTTTGGACTGAGGCTCCCACTAGTTGGACCCAGACTGCTGACTGCATGACTAAGGTGACTTACCTCCGTGCCAAGGTTGACCATAATCTCGGAGGAGTTCATCAGCCTAAATGGGTATGTGTTAACAAGCCAAAGATTATTCCCCCTAGTACAAGTAAAGCTCTCCAAAATTGTTCTGCAACTTGTACGCATACCCAGGCGATGCATGTTTCTTGTAATGCGTCGGCTTCACTTTGTGTTAATAAACAGGGAGAACAATTTTTTGAAGCCTCCCTAACTAAAACTCATGCAGCAGGGGGACCACTATTCATTATACACCCATTCTCTTTGACCATGGAGGAGATGGCAAATACACCAAGCTACAGTCAGCTGGGTGCCAAGGCACTGTCGGAAAACCTTCCTACTGGCCCATTAAGGCCCCTACAGGGGTCTCTGATGGTGGAGGACCCACTTATTCTGTCAAGCATCCTCACATAATCAAACTTTTGAAACCCCAAATCCCTGAGCTCACATGTCATCCCTTAATGTAGCCTAAATCCCAGTTCCCAGGTTTAGATACCAATACATTAGATATTTTGCAAACTACATTCTCCTAGCTTAATAATTCGAACCCCACCCTTGCTGGTGATTGCTGGCTCTGCATGACAACAGGGGCAATCATGCCTATGGCAGTTCCTATTAATTCTATCATGGACAATGATAATACATGCCAACCCGGATTTCCCTTTAAAGTACAGCCTATAGGCACTTTTACATTATTTCTTTTAGGCGCGATGCAGAATAATACCTATGATATTGATGTTCGACTTACTTCCTTTGGAAATTGCTCAACAGTATAAAATTATTCCTCACCCACCCCATCTCTTTGTCCCTCCAATGGCACAGTTTTTATGTGTGGAGGAAACTCGGCCTTCCCACGCTTCCAGCGAATTGGACCATTGGTTGTGTTCTTGCTTTATTACTCCCTGATATAACTATTGTCCCAGGAGATGAACCTCTACCAATTTCTAGCCTAGACACTTTAGTCAAAAGACATAGGTGGGCAATACAGGCTTTACCACTCATTGCCAGCCTTGGAATAACAGCTGCTGTGGGCACAGGTACAGTGGCTTAGGCACGGCTATTCACTCTTACCATCGCCTGTCTCAACAACTTATAAATTATGTACAAACTTTATCAGGAACCATTAAAGATTTGCAGGACCAAATAAATTCCCTGGCAGAAGTGTTCCTTCAAAACAGACGAGGCTTAGATTTGCTGACAGCTAACCAGGGAGGTATTTGCTTAGCCTTAGGGGAACGATGCTGCTTTTATGCCAATAAATCAGGCATAGTACGCATTAAAATTAAGCAGCTTCAAGAAGATCCAGAAAAGAGACAAAGGGAACTATTTGAAAATCCCCTCTGGATTGGGCATAATGGATTTCTACCCTACCTTCTTCCCCTATTAGTCCCTTTGTTGGGTTTACTTTTAATGGTGTCCATAGGCCGCTGCATTATAAAGAGGCTGGTACAATCTATTAAAGAACAGATTAATATTTTGGTTTCTAAGCCCATACAGGTCCACTATCATGGTCTGGAGATGGAAGACAGCACTGCCAACATTTAAAAGAATGTTCAACCCTTCTCACAGGCTTATTAAGTTTACATCCCCACAGATCTCTCTTTCTTACAGAAAACTATAAGTAACAGCTCTGAGCAACCATCTTCTACCCTTGCAATAAGGGTTCTTTCTCCATGGGCCCCTCCGCTTGGGGGAGGACACACCCTTGGAATGAGCACGTTAGGCCATAATAACGGAGGGTGCAGGAAGGACTGCAGGAGGATGGATCCACGGATCCCCAAACACAAGACCTCTGAATGACACGCTCTGGTGCATGGCGGTTGGCATGCTATCCCCTCAAAGACGTCTCCTCCAAAAACATGCCAAAGCCAACACGAAATCTCCTAGGAAAGATGCTCGCTCAAATCAGGAGATATTCTAAGGCATCCTAGAGAAACAGAGCCACTATCACCCCCTAAATCCATGGCCTGTAATGTATGGTCGAATATTTTATATAACAAAAGGGGAGATGTCAGGGGCTAGAAGGAAGTTCTCCTTCAAAAAATAGACTGACACAAGAAACAGCCCTCTGGGACACAACCTGCCTGGGAGACATCCCACAGCCATCTATCTCCTTTTGACATCCGGCTACCATCTGTCTACCTGAAACATCCTGAGGTTATCTCACCCTGTGAAGACATCCAGCAACTGCCGATAAGAGAGCTTTCCCATCCGCAGCATATAAATACCCTCTGAGAATAATAAAAGTTTGCAGCATGATCAGAACTCCTGTCTTGCTGTCATCTCTCGTGTCTCTTGTCCCTTCATTCCTCAACAACTAGCATCGACACCCAAGTTGATGTGTCCTGCCAGCCGGGCCATCTGACACTAACCCATACCCTCCTAGACTCTGATGACAAATCCTAATATGATGGAGAAAAATAACCCAAACAGAATAGAAATACAAGCAGTTAAGAGGAGGCATGGTGTATAGTTGCACTTGCCTTTTGCATGATATAGGGTAGGTGTTATAAATCTAGTTAATTTTTAATTGAAATAGTTCTCCATGTGTTTTTAAAGTTAACAAATATGTGAATTCCTGTCTCCCTTTCTCTGTAGCCGATTCAGCACATGTATTTTTATATGCACATATAGAATCCTACCTGGTATCAGATGTACATTCTTGTGAGGTGGCTGACTTGGAAGATACAAATTGTGAGAAGAGATCACTCCTCCTAAACGCTGTTGGAACAGAAAATTCAACCTATGGGTGAGCCTCCTAGTAGAACAACATTATACATAAATCCATGTTCAGTAAATTAAATATTTTTGCATCTGTGGATGATATATACTTCATGATGAATTTCGATTGGCATATATATTGCTACATTTTATTGTCTGGGTGTGTGTGTTGTGTGTGTGTGTGTGTGTGTGGGATATATATATATATATATATATATATATATATATATATATATACACTCTCCAAATATTTCAAAATATGAAATATATGTGTCTTACATATACTACCTAAATTCATTCATGTTCATGTATGTGGATTTATAATCAACTTTTCACAATATTATTCTCAGAAATATTCATCCACCTGAATTACATATTTGTTTTCTAGTACTGAAAACTAACTTCAGTGAGTGGTGCATACAATCCTAATATCTCTACAGTAACTGACCCAGTTTAACATCAATGCAACTAGATTCCTCTTGGATATGATGTCTATGTTGAAGTTCATTTTATTCAACACTGGTACATTACTATTTGTTCAGTTTATACACATCATAGGATATATATTTCATCAACAACTTCAATAATTTATAGGATTTTGATTCACTTTCAATCATTTCCTGATTCAGAACACATGTATTCCTCCAGGTTACTTGATTGTTTTTTCATGAGACTTCTTTCCAAACGCTTTTTTTTTTTCGATTTCCCTAATCATTTTGAAGAAAAACTGACACACTCTTCATGATAAACCATAACCCTAATATTACCATTAGATGTATTTCTGGTTGGAATGAATGATTGCATATAAATATACGATTTTCTGTTTATTTTCAGATATCAATTCAATCGAATATTTAAAGTTGGAACAAGTTATAATATTTAATCACAGTATCGTCTATTCATAAATTATCTCTATGTTCATAGACACAGAGTAAATCTATTTGTAACCCCAATATTAATTTTTTCATCTTCAAAATGTTGCTCCCAGAAATGGTGGAAGAAATACTCATGTCACCTAATCTACATATACATTTTATCACAGTAATATTCTGGACACAAAAAGAAGAGGTCACACTTATGATTGTATCAAAGCCTAAATGAAAAGTGAGCATAGATTACTGAAAACATTCATGTTCAGTGTGCCTAATGCTCTCAAATGTCAATCCTATTGGTGACTACATATTTGTTTCTTCTTAAGACTATATTTTGAACCTCAACCCTGTTGCAAATGTCTAATCCTATCACTCAATTTATACTTTGCCTGATTTCCTAATGTCTCTATTGATGTCTGCTTACCTAAATATTTTCCCCAGTTCACCATTGTGACTGACCCTTCACGTGTGCTGACATTTACATTCACTCTCTACCCGATACACTATTGCTAAAGAACTTTTGGTCCAAATTCTGTACTCAGTCTTCTTCTGAAACTTATCGAATATCTTCCTAATCCTACCAACTATCCCTGTTCTAGTGGATGTTCACTTCTACATTCAATCATCCAAGGTACAAGGTCCTATGCCATTGATTATCGTTTTATCTGAAACACCTGTGCAGAACGTATATCAAAGCTAAGTATCCCAATCAATAGCGCAATGCCCTTCTGGGCTTCAAATCTTACCTAGATTTTTGTTTTCATACTTATATTTCACCTATATATTCTTATAAATATCACAGGTTCCCAATACCATTATTCATCAATTAGAATAATTCCTAACCCAAATCAAACCTGTTATTAACCCTAACCATACACTGTTCCCTCAATCTAACTTTACAGAAGAGGAGGGACCAAGTTGGTCTTACAATACAGGAATGTAGAAAATCTTCCACCTGTTGTAAAACTCAAAGGTCCATGAAGAAGTGATCCCTGGAGAACATGTAGGCAGCCATGAAGGACCTGAGAGAGCAAACGTCATCTTCCATTGCAAACAACCTGGTCAGGATGAAGGGTTGTGTCTGAATCAGCCTCTCTGTTCATAATGTAGAGAAGATGGACACAAACAGTCCTGTTTGGAGAGCTGTTGCTGGGTGCCTATGGTTCATATACCATTCTAACTTGTGAAAGTGTCACAGGAAGTAGGAGAAGCCTCGATCTCATGGGACCCTTGGAAGCAACTGTTAGGACAAAGTGGTTGCCAAAGCAGTGACCTCATTCAGTTCCTGAAGGAAGTGACCTCACCTCACTTCCTTGGCCATGGAACTCTTGGTACTTGGGATCCAGGAAGCAAGGTACCAAGAGCCTGTCCCAGTCCCAGTCCCAGTGGGCTCACTTGTTTGGATTTAACAAGGACAGAGTCAGTCTTTCATGGTACCTACAGATATGAGGATGGCCAACTGCCAGGAAAACTCAGAAGAGGGGCCTTTTCTGAGAAAGCAGATAGTGGCTCACCGCTGGCTCCTGACAAGTTCACAGAGTTGGTGATTTCCGGGGATCATAAGTTGGCCCACCAGTCAGAAGACACTCTGGATAGTCACAGACATACTTTGTAGAAGGTGGTTCCTCTGTGGTTGTCGGTGTGGGTTTGTGGTTTTGTCTCATGTTCTGAGAATAGGTAGAAAAGGCGGTTTGTTTGATTTGGAGTGAACTGTTTATAGTAAGTCGTTTGGCAAGCAAGAGTTCCTATGTCTGTGTATCCCACTGTGTCCATGGTTTTAGACATTAGAAAACAGAATGCATCAATTGTTGTGTCCTGTCTAGTAGAAAGCTTCCCAGCATTCATCCTGCCGAATTTATGAATGGATTTCAGCTTGCCTTATCGATGAGCAACATGTGGTATCTTCCAAAATTCCTGCATTCTTCATGAATTCTGGCTACTCTCCAGAATAGGCTCATGGTTTTGTGTCCAAGATATGTAGCAGTTCCAAGCCCTGTGACATGGCCATGTACTGGATAGCTGAAGGGAATGTCGAGCATCTCAAAAAACTCAGATATAAGTGTGACCATGATAGTCTAATTGGAGAAACCTTGCTTTGGGCCTTTTGCTTACCTATTGTTCTGTTGCCCTGAATGTCAGGAAGGTCTTTGCCTCAAGACATTCATTTGTGAAGCCTGAAGAAAACAGGTTCAAATGGAAATGAATGGACATCACCTGTGGATCTTTGCTTAATTCCTTTGGAAATGGAAGTGTCTGAATCAGCCTCTTGGCCCTGTGTGAGGCCGTGGCTTAGATTCTCAACCCGTGAAGAATCTAAAGAAACATCACATGTGTGCATCCAAAACAAAAATGGCCAAAAGTGCAGTTATTGTGGATGAAGTCTCTCCCCATTCTCTGTGAGGTTCCTGACCTCCATCAAGTTAGAATAGGGATCCTTTGGGCCAAATCATTTCTTCAAAGCCCTAAAGAGGCTTGCCCATAATTGCTTGAATTTTCCCGTGACTACAATTCACATAAAGAATCCAAACTGCACAGTCAATACGCCTCAAATTGGAGAAACAGAGAAGTATTAACAGCAGGCCTATATGAACACTCCTGGTTCACAGGAGTGGTGTCCAGGCCACCCTGAATTTAGGCAAATTAGGGGCAAGAGAGATTATTTAGGAGACTGTCTTGAGCTTCGCCCCTCGTGGAAAATTCCAGCGATAGGTTATGATGAGTGTCTATTTAAAAGAACATGAGGGCCATGTGGGAGTGTTTTGGTTTTAATTGTGGTTGTTAGTGTGGTGGTTGGAAGAGATGACTGAGTCCACCTTGACATGAACTCTGTTTTTTTTCCCCTTAGAGACTGAGTTCTGGAACTGACCTCAGAAAAGTATTGCCATTAATTGTGTTGGGATTTTAGGAGGCTATGCATGAGAGTCGCCCTTGGAAACTGAGATCAAGGCCCAGGGTGGCTTTCAACAGAGCACTGGGAATCACAGCCAAGATATCACATAATTTTCTTCTGAAAGACTTGGCAGCCATAGTTGAGAGTCAAAAGACACATGGACCTCACATTGTAGAACTCAATGGGCCTGGTTTCATTTGACCTTTTGGCCATTCTTTGGGAAGCATTACCTGTGAGATTTCTCCAGAGCTTTCATTGAAATGAGCTTCGTCAAGATTAATGATTCTGGAATGAACTGAAACTCACAGTGCCTCCAACGTCATTGTTGAAATATGGCTAGAAAAATACCATGAAATTTTTGAAATTTCCATGACCAGCTGGCACAGGAGAACCTTTGGATGTCCTGTTGCTGATCATGAGTATAACAGACAGTGCCTTGATTGACTGGTTTTAATAAAAAATGTGTAAAACAGAGATACCAATAAGTTGGAGCCTGATGATTAGTGGGCCTAGAGCATTGGTAGGCAGGTGTGTGATAAAACATCTGTAGTGGGGCCATGTGGATCTGCCATTGGCTTCCAAATGGCGTGTGACTGACATGATGCAGCCAGCAGTCCCTTCTAAGTAAAGGCATGTTGTTATATGGAGAGGTTTCAGGGCAATGTTCAGAATCGATTTGCTATGGTCAATGGGGCAAGCTATGTGATATAGAAGCATGGTTGGTGCATTCTCCTGCAGAAATTGAAATACCACATGTGACAGAACTCCCTCCTGCACTGTGTCCCAGTTGAACTCCGTGTATTTCATGAAGCAAATACCAAACTCCCATTGTAGCAGCAAGAAACACCATGAAAATTGGAGGATGAACAAATGGCTTCACAGTCCACACAGGGAGACACTTAGAACCCAGTGGCCACAGTTTACCTACAAAGATCAAATTCAGGACTGGTGTCTCATGTTAATTGGAAAATAAGAAACTATGTTTTACAGGTTACATAGGTGCAGACCCAGCTTTGATGATCTCAGTACAAAGGAAGCTAAAGCTCCTGATAACAACATATGTTTTAAGTGCCCAACCTCAGAGGCAATTTCTCAAGAAGTCTTTAGGCCAGCAGAGCTCCATGTTTATGGAGTGTTCACCCTGTCCCTTACTTTTGGAAACTCCTGTACCACCTTCAAGGTAGTGAACTCCTTAGCATATTCCATTCCAGATAAGTATTCACTGATTTTCTAATTCTTCTCCTCTAATTATGTCTTACTTGGGGCGAAGATTATGTCAAGCCATTGTTCTGGAGGAGTGGGAAGATTTTGTGTGGCACATATTTGCATACACATTGGATACATTTTCCAATTTTCCATTCGAAATACTGAATCCCTGACTCTAACCCCTACCATACTAGACTCTGACTACTAATCGTAATATGATAGAGAATAATAACCAAAACAGAATAGAAATACAAGCAGTTCAGAGGAGGCATGGTGTATAGTTGGAATTGCCTTTTGCATTATATAGGGTAGGAGTTATAAATCTAGTCATTTTTTTGTTGAAATAGTTCTCCGTGTGTTTTGAAAGTTAACAAATATGTGAATTCCTGTCTCCTTTTCTCTGTAGCCTATTCAGCACATGTAATTTTATATGCACATATAGAATTGTACCTGGTATCACACGTACATTTTTGTGAGGTGACTGACTTGGCAAATACAAATTGTGAGAAGAGATCACTCCTCCTAAATGCTGTTGGAACTGAAAATTCAACCTATGGGTAAGCCTCCTAGTTGAACAACATTATACATAAATCCATGTTCAGTATATGAATATTTTTGGGTCTGTGGATGATATGTATTTCATGATGAATTTCGATTGGCATATATATTGCTAGTTTTTAATGTCTGTTTGTGTGTGTGTGTGTGTGTGTGTGTATATATATATATATATATATATATATATATATATATATACCCTCCAGATTTTTCAAAATATGAAATATTTGTGTCTTATTTTGCACTCCCTAAATTCATTCATATTCATGTATGTGGATTTATAATCCACTTTTTAAAAAATTATTCTCAGAAATATTCATCCACCTGAAATACATATTTTTTCCTAGTACTGAAACAGTTTTCAGTAAATGGTGCATCCAAATCCTAATATTTAGGCATTGCAAGATGGCTGTGAAGACAGTGTATCACACCCAGTGTACCCTGCCACTGCGCAAGTGAATAACGAGTTAGAGGGATGAAAAACTATCTTGTTAGGATCTTACAGGAAAATGGGTGTTTACCGAAACCTAGAAGAATGATTTCCACCACCGAGGTCAGGTAATTGAGTCTCAAACACAAGCCACTTGTGCAACTGGAGATCCATTCTGATTGATCCGCGTGACCTGCCCTGTGTCTACAAATGGTGAGGCACCACCGAGAAGCGACCAGCAAGCAGGGAGAAACGTTGCTACGGATTCTGTGGAATCATGCTGGCTGAGCATCCACTGAGCCCCCAGCTGAATTCGGGATTTCATACGGGGAAGTTAGCAGTACATTTCTATGCCCCAAAGCGGAAACTCCACAAAGGAAACCAACAGCCACCATCTTGGAGAGCTGAAGTAACCACCACCACTCCCTGACAGATTGCAAGAATAAAACAGGTGTGTGTTTCTCAGCTCATCTCACATACAGAGGGGAATTCGCATAAAATATCTCCTAGGCTTTTGGGGGAGGGATAATCAGAGCAAGTCTGCATAAAGACTGGGGGAAAACTAGAGGCACCTGACCTTCATCTCCCCTTCCCATCAGCGGCAAAAATGAAACTTGTCTAGCCAGTGCGGGGCGATGGGCAAGCGAAAAAAATTAAAACAATAGAGTTCCAGGGTTCCCAATAGACCCCCTCCCCACCCAACAAACAGCAGACCCAGAGAACAGTTTGAGCTGCCGAGAAGCATCACTCAGGAGAAATCTGGTCTAGCAGGAGAAATCAGGACTAGCAGGATAAACCAGGGGACTAGAGGCCAGGCCCTCCTGACTGGTTGGCTGGAGAACGCCGGCCCACTGCCAGTGTGACTGGGCAACTGGAGACCACCTTCCTGCTGGCGCCAGCCCACCTGCTGACGCTATGTCTTGACGGCTGGAGAACGCGCGCCTGCCGGCGACCGAACGCGCAACTGTGTGGCTTGAGATCACCCACCAGCCGAAGACAGACCACAAGCTGCCCGCGCTACTGGGTGGCTGGAGACTGCCGGCCTGCCAGCGACCGGGAGCTGAAACCAACCAGAGACAATCCAGTCCACCCACCCAATTCGGACACTCCGGCAAGGAGCCTGGGGCCCACCACAGCAGAGAGGTGACATCACTGGAGCTCGGCCGTCAGAATTCCTTAACAGCGGAATCCACTTAAGCAGGCATAGTCTACCAACTCAAAGGAGAGAAAACAGAGATATATAAACCCATAACAAATCTATAGAAGAGAGCAGAAACACAGCAATCAAATAGAGCTGGAAAATGACGTGAACATCATGAAAAAACAAGGGAAAACAAGGTGTACAAACAATGAAGGACAACTTAATACTACAGGAGAACCTAGAAGCATCAGAAACAGGGATAGGGAAAAAACTTAAGTCATACCTAACACAGATGGAAAGGAATAAGAGAGAAGACATGAGGCAGCAAGTCTAAGCAATAAAAGTATATTTTGAAAATGAATTAAAGAAACAAATTCAAATGGCAAAGAACAAGCTTTACAAGGAGATAGAGATCTTTTAAAAAATCATACAGTAATTCTAGAAATGCAGGAAACTATAAACCAAATTAAAAACTCAAACAAGAATATTACAAATAGACTAGATCAAGTAGAAGTCAGAACATCAGATAATGAAGACAAAGTTTGTCAACTTGAAAAGAATATAGTCAACACAGAAAACATGCTTAAATCCCATGAGCAACTATTCAAGAGATATGGGATGTCATAAAAAAAACAAAATTGGGAGTCATCGGGATAGAAGAAGGCATAGAAATTCAAACAGAATGAATGAAAAACATATTAAATGAAATAATTCTAGAAAACTTCCCAGAGATGAAAGATGGAATGGATTGCCATATCCTGGAAGCCTACAGGACCTCAAACGTTCAAAACCATAATAGACAAACTCCAAGACATATAATTATGAAGATAGCCAACATACAGAACAAGGAGAGAATATTAAAAGCTACAAAAGAAAGTAGGCAGATAACATTCAGGGGTAAACCAATAAGGTTAACAATTGATTTTTCATCACAGACTTTGAAAGCAAGAAGATCTTTGAACAATGTATTTCAAACACTGAAAAATAATGGATTCCAACCAAGAATACTGTATCCAACAAAATTAAGCTTCAGATTTGACAATGAAATTAAGTCCTTCCTAATAAATAAAAGCTAAAAGAATTCGCAGACAGAACACCAGCACTGCAAAGCATTTTGAGCAAAATACTACAAGAAGAGGAATTGAAAAATAGTGCCCAAAACTAACAGCGGGAGGTATCTCAGTAAAGGGGTAAGAAAAAAACCAAAAAGTAAAAACTACCCAAATTAAAATAAATAAATAAATAAACATGACTGGAAGTACAAATCATATTTCAATTGTAACCTTAAATGTTAAAAATCTAAACTCACAAATCAAGAGACATAGGCTAGTAACCTGGATCAAAAAAATAAATCCAACAATATGCTGCCTTCGGGAGACTCATATGAAAGGTAAAGACATACACAGGCTGAAAGTGAAAGGTTGGGAAAAATCATACCACTCATATGGCCCTCGGAAGCAAGCAGGAGTGGCCATACTCATATCATATAAAATCAACTTCAAACCTACGTTAATCAAAAGGGATAAAGTAGGACACTATATATTGTTAAAAGGAACCATCCACCAACAAGACATAACAATTATCAATTGGTATGCACCAAACAATTGAGCTGCAACGCTCATAAAACAAACTCGCCTCAAGTTCAAGAGTCAAATAGACTACAACACAATAATTATGGGTGACTTCAACACACCGCTCTCGCCATTAGACAGATCCTCTATAAAAAACTGAATAAAGAAACTATAGAATTCAACAGCACAATCAATAACCTTGACGTAACCGACATATATAGAATACATCAACCATCATCAAGTGGATACACTTTATTCTCAGCAGCACATGGATCCTACTCCAAGTTAGACCATATATTATGCCATTGGGCAACTCTTAGTAAATATAAAGGCGTGGAGAAAATACCATGCACCATATCTGATCATAATGGAATGAAACTGGAAATCAATGATAAAAGAAGGAATGAAAAATCCTACATCACATGGAAAATGAACAATATTCTACTGAATGATCAATGGGTTACAGAAGACATAAAGGAGGAGATAGAAATATTTTTAGAATCAAATGACAATACAGACACATCATACTGGAATCTATGGGACACAAAGAAGGCAGTTTTAAGAGGGAAATTCATTTCTTGGAGTTCTTTCCTCAAAAAAAGAATAAAACAACAAATAAATAAACTCACAGTACACATCAAAAACCTAGAAAAGGAAGAGCAAAACAACAGCAAATGTAGTAGAAGACAAGAAATAATTAAAATTAGAGCAGAAATCAACGAAATTGAAACAAAAAAACATTGAAAAAAATGATAAAACTAAAAGTTGGTTCTTTGAAAAAATAAATAAGATTTACAGGCCCTTAGCCATGCTAAGGATGAGAAGAAGAGAGACAACTGAAATTACTAACATACAGAATGAAAAAGACAATATCACAACAGACAGTACACAAATACAGAAGATAATTAGAAAGTATTTTGAAACCCTATATTCCAATAAAATAGAAGATAGTTAAAATATCGATAAATTTCTTAAGTCATACGATCTGCCCAGATTCAGTCAGGATGACACACACAATTTAAACAGACCAAAAACAAAGCAAGAAATAGAAGAAGCCATCAAAATACTACCAACCAAAAAAAAGCCCTGGACCTGATGGGTATAGAGCAGAGTTCAAAAAAACCTTCAAAGAAGAATTAATACCAATACTTTTCAAGCTATATCAAGAAATAGAAAAATAAGGAGCTCTTCCAAATTCATTCTCGGAGTCCAAAATCACCCTGATCCCAAAACCAGACAAAGACACTTCAAAAAAGAAAACTACAACCAATATCTCTAATGAACTTGGATGAAAAATTCTCAATGAAATCCGTGTGAATTGAATCCAAAAGCATATCAAAATAGTTGTGCACCATGATCAAGTAGGATTCTTCCCTGGAATGCAAGGCTGGTTCAATATACGGAAATCAATAAATGCTATTCACCACATCAATAGACTTAAGGACAAGAACCATATCATCATCTCGATAGATGTAGTAAAAACATTTGACACAGTTCAGCATCCCTTTATGTTCAAAACACTAGAAAAACTAGAAATAACAGGAACTTACCTCAACATTGTAAAAGCTATATATGCTAAACCTCAGGCTAGGATCATCCTAAATGGAGAAAACTGAAGGCATTCCCTCTGAAATCTGGAACAAGACAGGGATGCCCTCTATCACCACTTCTATTCAATTTAGTTCTTGAAATACTAGCCAGAGAAATTAGACAGACAAAAGAAATTAAAGGCATAAAAATAGGAAAAGAAGAACTTGAATTATTGCTATTTGTGGATGACATGGTAATATATTTAACAGACCCAAAAGGGTCTACAAAGAAACTGCTAGAGTTAATAAATGAAGGATATAAAACCAACACGCATAAATCAAAGGCATTCCTGTATATCAGAAACAAAACTTCTGAAATGGAAATGAGGAAAACCACTCCATTCACAATATCATCAAAGAAAATAAGATACTTGGAAATCAACATAACAAAAGAGGTGAAAACCACAGAACCCTAAAGAGAGAGATAGAAAAAGATCTTAGAAGATGGAAAAATGTACCCTGTTCATGGATAGGCAGAACTAAATTCATCAAAATGGCGAAATTACCCAAAGTTCTATACAGGTTTAACGCAACGCCAATCAAAATCCCAATGGCATTTCTTGTAGAAATGATAAAGCAATCATGAAATTCATATAGAAAAACAAAAGACACAGAATAGCAAAAGAAATTCTAAGCAGGAAGTGTGAATCGGGAGGTATAGCGATACCAGAGTTCAAACTTTACTACAAAGCAATAATAACAAAAACAGTGTAGTACTGGTACGAAAACAGGCAGGTGGACCAATGGTATAGAATGGAGGACAGAGAAACCAATCCACAAAATTACAACTTTCTTATATTTGATAAAGTGGCTATAAACATGCAATGGATGAAGGATAGCATCTTCAACAAATGGTGCAGGGAAAATTAGAAATCCATATGCAACAAAATGAAACTGAATCCCGTTCTCTCACCATGCACAAAAGTTAAATCAAAATAGATCAAGGAGCTAGATATCAAATCAGAGACACTGCGTCTCATAGAAGAAAAAGTTGGCTACGATCTATATACTGTGGGGTCAGGCTCCAAATTCTTTAATAAGACATCAATAGCCCAAGAGTTAATAACAAGAAAAAAACAAATGGGACTTACTTAAACTAAAAAGTTTTTTTCTCAAGAAGAGAAACAATAAGAGAGGTAAATAGAGAGCCTACATCCTGGGAACAAATTTTTACCCCTCACACTTCAGATAGAGCCCTAATATGCAGAATATACAAAGAACTCAAAATATTAAACAATAAGATAACAAATAACCCAATCAACAAATGGGCCGAGGACCTAATCAGACACTTCACAGAGGAGGACATACAATCAATCAACAAGTACATGAAAAAATGCTCACCATCTCTAGCAGTCTGAGAAATGCAAATCAAAACCACCTTAAGATACCATCTTACTCCAGTAAGATGAGCAGCCATTATGAAGTCAAACAACAATAAGTGTTGGCGAGGATGTGGGGAAAAGTGTACACTTGTACACTGCTGGTGGGACTGCAAATTGGTGAGGATAATTTTGAAAGAAGTATGGATATTCCTGGGAAAACTGGAAATGGATCCACCATTTGACCCAGCTATCACCCTTCTTGGACTGTTCCCTGAGGATCTTAAAAGAGCGTATTACTATAGGGATACTGCCACATCAATGATCATAGTGGCACAATTCACAATAGCTAGACTGTGGAACCAACTTAGATGCCCTTCAATAGAATAATGGATAAAAAAAATGTGGCATCTATACACAATGGAGTATTACACAGCACAAAAATGACAAAATCATAGAATTTGCAGGGAAATGGATGGCATTAGAGCATATTATGTTAAGCGAAGCTAACCAGTCCTTAAAAAACAAATGCCAAATGTCTTCTCTGATATAAAGAGAGCAAATAAGAGCAGAACAGGGAGGAAGAGCATGAGGAAAATATTAACATTAAACAAAGACGAATGGGGGGAGAGAAAGGGAGAGAGAAGGGAAAGCTTACGAAAATTGTAGGAGACCCTCAATGTTACACAAAATCGCATATAAAATGTTGTGAGGGGAAGTGGGGGGGAAACAATGGAGAGAATTGAACAATAGCAGATGAGGTAGAGAGGGAAGATGGGAGGGGAGGAGAGGGTGGATAGTAGGGGATAGGAAAGGTAGCAGAATACAACAGTCACTAATATGCCATTATGTAAAAGTGTGAATGTGTAACGGATGTGATTCTACAATTCTTATTTGGGGAAAAAATGGGAGTTCATAACCCAATTGAGTCAAATGTATGAAAGATGATATATCTTGAGCTTTGTAATGTTTTGAACAACCAATAAAAATAAATAAATAAATAAAGGTTTAAAATTTAGTGGGAAGAAATCAGCTAAAAATGGGTTCAGATGTATTCATTTTGCTATGCAGAAACTTTGTTTTGTGTAGTTGTAAATATCACAAATTTATTTTACCAGAAAATGCACATAAATTGAGATGAAAGGATAATTCACCTATCTTCATGAAAAATTCATAGCATTTTCTACACTTTTCATACTTCATTTTTTTCGTGAATATTTTGACATGGACAAGGTCTAGTCTTAGGCTATTCTTCCAGAATACTACCTCATCTGACAAGTTCGTACAATGTGTTGGATTGTTCTTTTCATCTTTTATTTAATAGTTTCTAGCTGATAATGTGTATTTTTCTTATCTTTATTTGGACATTATCTTTGCATTTTATGTTTTACTGGGGAAGAGACTCATCAAAAGCTCTTTATTATATGTATCAACAATCAAACATTTAGAGCATGCAATTATTCTTAATTTTGCATGAAAATAAATTTGTACCATTTTTCTTATAAAGATGTAGTATTATTAATAATGTCCCTACTGTAATAAGTAACTACTTACAAGAAGAATTAAACAATTGACTTTATATCAATTATGAACATGAAAAGTACTAAAATAAGTATTTGGCAATTAATACACAATTGATAGAAATAGAAATCACAAGAACGCCATTTAAAATGTCAGTGCATATGGTCCTTAAATAATAGGTTGTTCAAATAAAATTTCTCTAATTCATAAGAGTTAATATGCCATATTACAGCTTAATGTGATATAAAACCTTAAATTATCAGTATTGATAAATAAGAATGATACCTTTTTACTTAAATATGTTTATTTGATTTTCACTGTAAGATGTTAATTATGGAAGAATTGAGAATTAAGAAAGACTTGGTCTATATTATTTCTAACAGGAAAATCAAAGTACTTTTAAATATATATGTATATATATAATATATGTAATGCATATGCATGAATATATACATATGTGTAATAAATGTATTGTAATATATCTATCAGGTGATTATAATTTTTAGATTTTCTCAAGAAAAAGAATGACTATAAAAAACAGTCTTAAACTTAAATTTCATAGCATACTACTGTTTGTAATGACATGAGAGAAAAATAGATATGGAGGGGAAACGAAAAAGGAAGGGAGAGAAGGGGGAAAATGGGGAAGAAAGTGAGTAAAGAAGAGGGACATGAGTGTATGATGTTAAGATAAAAGTGGAGGGGCTGGGTTTGTGGCTCAGTGGTAACATGCTTTTCTAGCATGTGTAAGACACATGGTTCTATTCTCAGCACCACATACAAATAAACAAAATGAAGGTCAATCAACAACTGAAAAAATAAAAAAGAAAAAAGAAGAAATATTACGAAAATTCCAAGCTTTGATGAATGTTAAATAAAAAAAAATTATGTTACATAGCCTTATGTAATTTTAGACTATCCAAAATAGTCACTAAATGTTAGATTATTAGTGCTATAACTAAAAATCCATTGATCTTTCCTCTACATTCTGTGGCATGCTAGTGCTAAAATAAATTGTATTATTAATCCCCCCAAAAATCCTAATATTTCTACAGTAACTGACCCAGTTGAACATTAATGCAAGAAGACATGATGTGCATTTTGACGTTCATTTTTATTCAACACTGGTACATTACTATTTCTTCAGTTTATGCACATCATAGCATATATGTCTCATCAAAATTTCGCAAATTTATAGGCATTTGTTTCACTTTCAATCACTTCCTGCTTGAGAACACATGTATTCCTCCATGTTTCTTGACTGCTCTTTTCATGAGACTTCTTTCCAAACACATTATTTTCGATTTCCATTATCACATTTGAAGCAAAACTCACAAACCCATCACAATAAACCATAACACTAATATTAGCATTAGATGTGTAACTGGTTGGAATGAATGGTTCTATATCAATATAAGATTTCTTACTTAGTTTCAGATATCAATTCAATCCATTATTTAAAGTGGAACCAGTTATATTATTTATTCACAGTACAGTCTATTCACGAATTATCTCTATATTCATAGACACAGGTACACCTCTTTGTACCCCCAATACTAATTTATACGTTCTCAAAATATAGCTCCCAGAAATGGTGGAAGAAATACTCATGTCACCTGATCTACATATACATTTTATCACAGTAATATTCTGGACACAAAAAGCAAAGGTCACACTTATGATTGTACAAAACCTAAATGGAAAGTGAACATGGATTACTAAAAACATCCATGTCCAGGTTGCCTAATGCTCTCAAATGAAAATCCTATTGGTGACAACATATTTGTTTCTTCCAAAGATTATATATTCAAACTCAACCATGTTGAAAATGTCTAATCCTGTCACTCACTTTATACTTTGCCTGATTTTGTAATGTCTCTATTGATATCTGCTTTCCTACATATTTTCCCCAGTTAATCATTGTGACTTCCTCGTCACATGTGCTGATATTTACATTCACTCTCTTAGCGATACCCTACTTCTAAAGAACTTTTGTTCCAAATCCGACACTCATTCTTCTTCCTAAATTTACCGAATATCTTCCTAATCCTACCGACTATCACTTTTTGACTGGATGTTCTCTTCTACATTCAATCTTCCAAGGTGAAAGGTCCTATGCCATTGTATATCGATTTATCTGAAACATCTGTGCAGAATGTAATTCAACGCTAAGTATCCCAATCAAGGGACAAATGACCTTCTGGGCTTCAAATCTTACTTAGATTTCTGTTTTCGTACATATATTTCACCTCTATATTCTTGTAAATATCACAGGTTCCCAATACCATTATTCATGCAGCAGAATGGTTCCTAACCCATATCGAACATGTTAATAACACTAATCATACACTGTTCCCTCAATCTAACTTTGCTGAAGAGCAGCGACAGTGTTGGTCTTACAATACAAGAATGTACGGGATCTTCCACCTGCTGAGAACATCAAAGGTACGTGCAGAAATGATCTCTGGAGAAGATGTAGGCAGCTATGAAGGACCTGAGAGAGCAAAAGACATATCCATGGCAAACAACCTGGAAGGATGAAGGAATGTGTCTGAATCAGCCTCACTCTTCTTAATGTAGAGTAGACCAAACCAGGCCTGTGTGGAAAGCTCTTCCCAGGTGCGTATGGTTGATATACCATTCTAACATATGAAATTGTCACAGGAAGTAGGGGCAGCCTCCATCTCATGGAACCCTTGGAAGCAACTGTTAGGACAAAGTGGTAGCCAAGGCAGTGACCTCATTCAGTTCCTGAAAGAAGTGACCACACCTCACTTCCTTGGTGATGAAAGTCTCTGAACTTGGGATCCAGGAAGCCAGGCACCCAGAGCCATTACCAATCCCAGTCCCAGTGGTCTCACTTGTTTGAATTTACCAAAGACAGAGTCAGTCTTTCTTCTTACCTGTTAAGGTCTGTAAACAAGTCAGATTGGCACCTGTTATTTTGCTGGAGAAATGTTAGAGTCTGTAAACAAGTCTGGATGGCGCCTGGCAAAATGCCAGAGGGAGTGGTTTGTGAAGTAACAAAAGCGAGCCATTAAGTGTGAAGATTCCTTATTGGTTGACTGCTGTATCTATTTTATGCTAATGAGATAGGCTGTGTAAAATGTATAAATATCGCTCAGATCTTACAATAAACGGCTCTCATTCCTGCTGCATCAACATACACAAGTTATTCGTCACCCCCCAGGTTATTCTGCTGCAGCGGGACTGCGGCAGATGGTGGCCCGTTACGGGGAGCCCTGGGACACTCACGGGTAAGGGTCGAAAAAAGCTTTCTGTCCATAGATAGGACTGGAGCAATCTGCTCGTCCCTAGGCAGATAGGGCGATAGGAAAAATGACCATTTCGAGAAAATGGAGAAGATTGATGCAGTATGTTTGTGTCTTGTTTTGTCTTGAAATGTTGTATTGTCTTTGTGATGAAAATATGGAAGGGGTGAGAAGTAAATTGATAAGAGAAAAAGGCACCCCAGTGGAACCAAGAATAGTTAGGGCATGTGTTGATAAAACCCCAGAAACTCTAGTCAGAAAGAAAAAGAAAGTTCAGAAGAAGAAGGATTATCAGGAAAAAAGTTGCAGCAAAAGGCTATTACTGAATACTTTTCGATACTGGAGGGTGCGTGAAATGACAAGGCGGCTGCCACCTGCCCAAGCCGATCATGGCGCAGTAAGAATTTTCCAAGAGGCAGTTGAGGGCTCTTCCCCGCCCCCCTGCCCGGGGGAGCGGATCACCACTGTGAGCCCAAATCTAGACCTGACCTGGAGGCACAGTCTCGCAGGCTTTTGCTCCCTGTGCCCGGAAGAAGTTTCAGCCCAGGACTCTCCCTGGGGCCATCTGGGGCTGCCCAGGATGCTACAGCTGGCAGAAGATGCCACTGGCATCCCTGAAGTTTGATCATTTCCAAGGCCAGTAACTACAATGGGTCTTCCACACCTGCAGGCTGATGAGTAATGAGTACTATTAAGGCTTATTTTAAATGTAAAAAACCTTGAGATAATGTACTAAAATTGTTCAGAAGGTTGTTTTCTTAGTGAAATGCTACAGGATTTTCTTTAGCCATCTGGAGTTCCTGCCTTCGTCCAAGTGCCGGTGAAAACAAAGGTGGAAGAATTTACAATGTTGCTGAGAACTGGAGGAAACTTTGGCTGAGAACCCGAGGAGACTTCGGAGCTATCGCTGTTTCTGCTACTACAACTTAAGCTAGCTGCCTGGAGAACTTACCTGGACTGTGATTTACCTGAACTCTGAGTTAATCTATTGAGACACTGCTTTATCTGGACTGAGACAACAGACTGTAATCTACAACAACTTGTAACTCGGTATCTTTGCTAACGGTGTCATTGCTGGTATAAGTTTTCCAAGGGCTTCTTGCATGGAGCCATCAATTGGATTGGTATTGTAACATTTTGTATCCTCCCTTTCTGTTTCTAGCAGGTTATTTATGGTGTTTCTGTAAAAAACACTATGGTCCTTATTTAAATTAAACAAAAGGGGGAAATGTTAACGTCTGTAAACAAGTCAGATTGGCACCTGTTATTTTGCCAGAGAAATGTTAGAGCCTGTAAAGAAGTCTGGATGGCGCCTGGCAAAATGCCAGAGGGAGTGGTTTGTGAAGTAACAAAAGCGAGCCATTAAGTGTGGAGATTCCTTATTGTTTGACTGCTGTATCTATTTCATGCTAATTAGATAGGCTGTGTAAAATGTATAAATACCGCTCTTATTCAACAATAAACGGCTTCCAGTCCTGCTGCATCAGTCTACACAAGTTGTTCGTCACCCCCCCGGTTATTTTGCCCAGCCAGCCGGGCTACGGCACTTACCTACTGATGTGAGGATGGCCAAATGCCAGGGAAGCTCTGAAGATGGTTCTTTCCTGATAAAGCAGGTATTGGCTCACCGCTGACTCCTGACTACTTCAAGAGTTGGCAAAGGAAACCACATTTGAGACAGAACAAGCAATTTTGGGGAACATAGTATGGCCCACCAGTCAGAGGACACTCTGGATAGTCACAGACCAACTTGGAGGAAAGAGTTGCCTTTGTGGGTGTGGTTGTGGGTTTGTGTATCCCACTGTGTCTGTGGTTATAGACATTAGAAAAGAGAATGCATCAATGGATGTGTTCTGTCTAGTAGAAAGCTTCTCAGCATTCATCCTGCCAAATTTATGAATGGACTACGACTTTCCTTATGAATGGGCAATACCTGCTATCTTCGTAAGTTCCTGTTTTCTTCCTGAATTCTGGCCACTCTCAAGAATAGGCTCATGGTTTTGTGTAAAAGATATGTACCACCTCCAAACTCTGTAACATGGCCTTGTACTGGATAGATGAAGGGAATGGAGAGGAACTCAGTAAACTCAGATATCAGTGTGACCAGTAAAGTGTCAGTGGAGAAACACTGATTTGGGCCTTTTGTTTACCTATTGTTCCATTGCCCTGAATGTCTGGAAGGTCTTTGCCTCAGTCCACCCCTTTGTGAAGCCTGAAGAAAACAGTTTTCTAATGGAAAATAATGAGCATCACCTGTGGCTCTTTGCTTAATTGCCATGGAAAGGGATGTGTCTGAATCAGCCTCTTGGCCCTGTGTGAGGCTGTGACTTAGATTCTCACCACCTGATGAATCTAAGGAAAGATCTCATGTGTGCATCCAAAACCAAAATGAAAAAGAGCAGTCTTGTGGATGAAGTCTCTCGCCTTCCTCTGTAAGGTTTCTGATTTCAATCAAGTGAGAATAGGTATCCGTTGGTTCAAAAAGTTTTTCAAAGCCCTGCAGAGGCAAGCCCATAGGTGCTTGGATTTTCTCATGACTCCAATTCACATAAAGAATCTAAACCCCACAGACATTAGGCTCAAATTGGAGAAGCAGCGCAGTATTAATGGCAGGCCTATTTGATCACTCCTTGTTCACAGATAGGTTGTCAAGCCACCCTGACATTAGACAAATGAGGGTAGGGAGCATATTTTGGATAACTGTCTTCAGCTGCGCCCCTCATGGAAACTTCCAGCCAGAGGTAATGATTAGTGTCTATGTGGAAGTAGTTGAGAGCCATGTGGGAGTATTTTGGTTTTAATTGTGGTCATTTGTTTGGCTGATGGAAGAGATGACTGGGTCCACCTTGGCTTGAACTCTGGTGTGAGTCTTCTTAGAGACTGAGTTTGGAAATTACTGCAGAGATGTATTGCCATGAATTGTGTTGGGATTTTTGGAGGCCACACATGGTAGTGGCCTTTGGAAACTGAGATCTAGGTCCAGGGGGCTTCCCACAGAGCACTGGAAATCTGAGCCAGAATATCACATGATTTTATTCTTTAAGACTTGACAGCCATAGTTGAGAGTAAAAACACACATGGACCTCACATTGTAGACCTCAATGGGCCTGGCTTCATTTGATCTTTTGGCCACTCTTTGGGAAGTCTTGCCTGTGAGAGTTCTCCAGATGTTTCATTGAAATGGGCTTTCTCACCATTTGATGTTTCCAGAATGAATTAAATCCCACAGTGCCTCCAACCTCATCCTTGAAAAATTTCTAGATAAACATCATAAAAATTTGAAATTCCCATCACCAGGTGACACTGGATACACTTTGGATTTCCTGTTGCTGATCATGAGTGTACCAGACAGTGCCTTGATTGACTGGGTTTCATGAAAATGGTGTAGAACAGTGATGCAAATTAGTTAAAGTCTGTTGAGTAGTGGGCCTAGAGGAGTGTTTTGCAGGTCTGTGATAAAACTTCTCTGTTGGGATTATGTGGATCTGCCAAAAGGCTTGTAACTGACATGGTGCAGCCAGCAGACCCTTGTATGTAAAGGCATCTTGTTGAATGGAGAGGTTTCAGGTCAATGTTCAGAATCAGGTTGCTATGTTCAAGGGGGCAAGCTATGTGGGATAGAAGCCTGGTTGGTGCATTCTCCTGCAGACCCTGACGCACAACACGTGACATATCTCCCTCCAGCACTGTGACCCAGTTGAATTTCTTGTATTTCCTGAAGCCAATACCAAACTCCCAGTGCAGCAGCAAGAACACCATGAAAAGTGGAGGATTACCAAATGGCTTCACAGTCCACACGGGGCCACAATTAGCCTTCAGTGGCAAGAGTTTACTTACAAAGAGAGAATTCAGCCTTGCTGCCTCACTTTCTTTGGAAAATAAGAAACCATGTTCTGCAGGTCACATAGATGGAGACCCAGCTTTGGTGGTCTCACTAGAAAGGAAGCCATAGGTCCTGACAACAACATATAGTTCAAGTGGCCAACCTCAGAGGCAGGTTCTCCAGAAGTCTTTAGGCTGGCACATCTCCATATTTGTGCAATATTTACCCTGTCCCTTACTTTTGGAAACTCCTCTACCACCTCCAAGATTGTGAACTCGTAATCATGTTCCATTCCTGATATGTATTCACAGATTTTCTAACTCTTCTTCTTTTATTTTGTCTTACTTGGGGCAAAGATAGTGTCAAGGTATTGTTGTGAATGAGAGTAGGAAGATTTTGTGTAGCACATATTTGCATACACATTTGATTCATTTTCCTATTTTACATTCAAAATACTGAATCCCTGACACTAACCCATACCCTACTAGACTCTGACCACTAATCCTAATATGGTGGAGAGAAATAATGCAAACAGAATTGAAATACAAACCGTTCAGAGGAGGCATGGTGTATAGTTGGATTTGCCTTTTGCATGATAAAGTGTAGGTGTTATAAATCTAGTCAATTTTTAATTAAAATAGTTCACCATGGGTTTTTGTAGTTAACAAATACGTGAATTCCTGTCTCCCTTTCTCTGTAGCCTATTCAGCACATGTATTTTTATATGCACATATAGAATCCTACCTGGTATCACACGTACATTTTTGTGACCTGGCTGACTTGGAGATACAAATTGTGAGAAAAGATCACTCCTCCTAAACGCTGTTGGAACTGAAAATTCAACCTATATGAGAGCTTCCTACGAGATCAACATTGTACATAAATCCATGCTCAGTACAATAAATAATTTTGCATCTGTGGATGTTATATATTTCATGATGAATATTGATTGGCTTATATATTGGTACTTTTTAATATCTCTGTGTGTGTTTTGGGTATATATATATATATATATATATATATATATATATATACACTCTCAAGATTTTTTCAAAATATGAATATATGTGTCTTATATACACTACCGAAATTCATTCATGTTCATGTATGTGGATTTATAATAAAAATTTCACAAGATTATTCTCAGAAATATTCACCTGAACTACATATTTGTTTCCTAGTACTTAAAACTAACTTCAGTGAATGGTGCATACAAATCCTAATATTTCTACAGTAATTGACCCAGTTTAACATCAATGCAATTAGATTCCTATGGGACATAGTGTGTATTTTGATGTTCATTTTTATTCAACACTGGTTCGTTAATATTTCTTCAGTTTATGCACATCATAGGATATATATTTCATCCACAAATTCACAAATTTATAGGCATTTGTTTCACTTTCAATCACTTCCTGCTTCAGAACACATGTATTCCTCCAGGTTTCTTGACTGGTCTTTTAATGAGACTTCTTTCCAAACACATTATTTTCGATTTCCATAATCACGTTTGAAGCAAATCTCACACAGTCTTTATAATAAAACATAACGTAATAACACAATTAGATGTGTAACTGGTTGGAATGAATGATTGTATATCAATATAAGTTTTTGTGTATATTTTCACATATCAATTCAATCCATTATTTAAAGTGGAAACAGTTATATTATTTATTCACAGTATTGTCAATTCATGCATTAATTCTATATTCATAGACACAGGGTACAAATCTTTGTACCGCCAATAATAATTTATACATCTTCAAAATATTGCTCCCAGAAATGGTATAAGAAATACTTATGTCACCCGATCTACATATACATTTTATCATAGTAATATTCGAGACACAAAATGCAAAGGTCAAACATATGATTGTACCAAAGCCTAAATTGAAAGTGAGCATGGATTACTAAAAACATCCATGTTGCCTAATGTTCTCAAATGTCAATCCTATTTGTGACAACATATTTTTTTCTTCCTAAGATTATATATTCAAACTCAACCCTGTAGAAAATATCTAATCCTATCACTCACTTTATACTTTTCCTGATTTCTTAATGTCTCTATTGATATCGGCCTTCCGACATATTTTCCCCAGTTCATCATTGTGACTGACTCTTCACATGTGCTCACATTTAAATTCACTCTCTATCCGAAACCCTATTGCTAGAGAACTTTTTGTCCAAAACCTATACTCACTCTTCTTTCTGAAACTGAATATCTTTCTAATAATTCCAACTATCCTTTTTTGACTAGAAGTTCTCTTAAACATTCCATCATCCAACGTACAAGGTCCTATGCCATTGTACATCGATTTATCTGAGACATCTCTGCAGAAAATAATTCAAATCTACGTATCCCAATCAAGGGCCCAATGCCCTTCTGGGCTTCAAATCTTACCTACATTTCTGTTTTCATACTAATATTTCACGTATATTTTCTTGTAAATATTGCAGGTTCCCAAACATTCCTGCAGAATGATTCCTAACTCATATCGAACATGTTATTAATCCTAACCATACACTGTTCCCTCAATCTAACTTTACAGAAGATTAGGGACAGAGTTGGTCTTTCAATACAGGAATGTAGCAGATCTTCCACCTGCTAAGATCCTCAAAGGTCCATACAGAAATGATCCCTGGAGAAGATGTAGGCAGCTATGAAGGACGTGAGAGAGAAAAAGTCATCTCCATGTAATGGCTCACCGCTGGCTCCTAATAACCTCACAGAGTTGGCCAAGGAGTCCAGATCTGAGACAGGACAGGCCATTTCTGGGAACATATATGGCCCACCAGTCAGAGGACACTCCGGATAGTCACAGACCTACTTGGGGGAAGGAGGTGCCTTTGTGGGTTGGGTGTGAGTTTGTGGTCTTTTCTCATTTTCTGAGAATAGGTAGAAAAGGCAGTTTGTTCATTTTGGAGTGGATGGTTTCTAGAAAGTCGTTTGACAAAGAGTGTGTTTCTATGTCTGGGTATCCCAATGTGTTCGTGGATGAAGACATTAGAAAGAGCATGCATCAATGGATGTTTTCTGTCTAGTAGAAAGCTTCCCAGCATTCATCCTTCCCAATTTATAGATGGACTTGGCTTGCCTTCTGGATGGGCAACACCTACTGTCTTCCTAAGTTCCTGTTTTCTGCCTGAATTCTGGCCACTAACCATAATAGGCTCATGGTTATGTGTCCAAGATATGTACCACCTCCAAGCTCTGGGACATGGCCATGTACAGGATAGCTGAAGGGAATTGGAGCATCTCAGAAAACTCAGATATCAATGTGACCAGTAAAGTCTCTTTGGAGAAACCCTGCTTTGGGCCTTTTGCATACCTATTCTTCTGTTGCACTGAATAACAGGAAGGTCTTTGATTAGGCCACGCCTTTGTGAAGCCTGAAGAAAACAGTTTTCAAATGGAAATGAATGGGCATCACCTGGGGCTCTTTGCTTAATTGTTTCGAAAGGGATGTGTCTGAATTGGCCACTTGGCCCTGTGTGAGGCTGTGGCTTAGATACTTAGCACCTAATGGACCTAAAGAAACATCCCATGTGTGCACCCAAATCCAAAATGTCCAAAAAGCATTCATTGTGGACTACGCCTCTCGCCTTCCTCTGTAAGTTTCCTGATCTCCATCAAGTGAGAATAGGGATCCTTTGCATCAAATGAGTACTTCAAAGCCCTGCAGAGTCTAGCCCATTGGTGCTTGTGATTACGCATGACTCCAGTTCACATAAAGAATCTAAATCCCACAGTCAGTAAGCCTCAAATTGGAATTGTGGAGCAGTATTAAAGGCAGGGCTCTATGATCATTCCGTGTTCAAAGGAAGGGTATCCAGGATACCCTGACTTGTGACAAATGAGGTGCGAGGGTGCTTATTTTGAACACTGTGTTGGTCTGTGCCCCTCATGGAAACCTCCAGCCAGAGGTTATTATTAGTGTCTATATGGAAGAAGATGAGTGCCATGTGGGAGTCTTTTGTTTTTAATTGTGGTCATTTGTGTGGCGGTTGGAAGAGATATCTGGTTCCTCCTGGGCTTGAACTCTGGTGTGATTTCCCTTAGAGACTGAGTTGTGGAACTGTTTTCAGAGAAGTATTGCCATGAACTGTGTTGGGATTTTAGGAGGCCACACATGAGATTCGCCCTTGGAAACTGAGATCTAGGCCCAGGGTGGCTTTCCACAGAGCACAAGTAATCTCAGCCAGGATATCACAAGATTTTATTATTAAAGACTTGGCAGCCATAGTTGAGAGTCAAAACACACATGGAGCTCACATTGTAGACCTCAATGAGCCTGGCTTCATCTGACCTTTTGGCCACACTTTGGGAAGCTTTGCCTGTGATAGTTCTCCATTTCTTTTGTTCAAATGAGTTTCCTCGCCATTTAATGGTTCCTGAATTATTGGAAACCCACAGTGCCTCCAACTTCATCCTTAAAAAAATAGCTAGATAAATACCACCAAATTTTTGAAATTCCCTTGACCAGGTGGCACTGGAGAACCTTTGGATTCCTGTTGCTGATCATGAGTATACCAGACAGTGCCTTGATTGACTTGGTTTCATGAAAATGGTGTAGAACAGAGATGCCAGTAAGTTGGAGCCTGCTGAGTAGTTGGCCTAGAGCAGTGGTGGGGAGGTGTCTGATATAACATCTGTGGTGAGGCCATGTTTATCTGCCATTGGCTTCCAAATGGCTTGTGACTGACATTGTGCATCCAGCAGACCCTTGTATGTAAAAGCATCTTGTTATATGGAATGGTTTCAGGGCAATGTTCAGAATCAGGTTGCTATGGTCAATGGGGCAAGCTCTGTGGGAAAGAAGCTTGCTTGGTGCATTCTCCTGCAGACCCTGACCCACCACATGTGACAGAATTCCCTCCAGCACTTTGTCCCAGTGGAACTCCTTGTATTCCAAGAAACAAATACCAAACTTCCAGTGAAGCAGCAAGAAACACCACAAAAAGTGGAGGATGAAAAAACGGTTTTACAGTAAACACGAGGAGACACTTAGCGCGCAGTGGCTACAGTTTACCTACAAAGAGAAAATTCAGCACTGCTGCCTCATGTTCATTGGGAAATAAGAAACAATGTCCTCCAGGTCACATAGATGCAGACCTAGTTATGATGGTCTAACTAGACGGAAGCTAAATCTCCTGACAACAACATATATTTCAAGTGCCCAAACTCAGAGGCAGTTTCTCAAAAGTCTTTAGGCCAGCAGAGCTCCATGTTTGTGCAGTGTTTACCCTGTCCCTTACTTTTGGAAACTCCTATACCACCCCCAAGGATATGAACTCCTGAGCATATTCCATTCCAGATATGTATTCACAGATTTTTGTAACTCATCTCCTCTAATTGTGTCTTACTTTAAGCGAAGGTGATGTCAAGGCATTGTTCTGGATGAGAGTGGGAAGATTTTTTTGTAGCACATATTTGCATAAATATTGAATTTATTTTTCTATTTTCAATTCGAAATACTGAATCCCTGAAACTAACCCATAACCTACTAGACTCTGACTACTAATCCTAATATGATGGAGTAAAATAACCCACACAGAATAGAAATACAACCAGTTCAGAAGAGGCATGGTGTATAGTTGTACTTTCCTTTTGCATGATAAAGGGTTGGTGTTATAAATCTTGTCAATTTGTAGTTAAAATAGTCCTCTATTTGTTTTTAAAGTTAACAAATATGTGAATTTTTGTCTCCCTTTCTCTGTAGCCTATTCAGCACATGCATTTTCATATGCATATATAGAATACTACATGGTATCACACGTACATATTTGTGAGGTAACTGACTTTGCAAATACAAATTGTTAGAAGAAAACACTTCTTCTAAATGCTGTTGGAACTGAAAATTCAACCTATAGGTGAGCTTCCTAGTTGAACAACATAAATCCATATTTAGTAAAATCAATATTTTGGGATCTGTGGATGATATATATTTCATGGTGAATTTCGATTGGCATACATAATGCTACTTTGTAATGTCTGTATTTATGTGTGTATGTGTGTGTGTGTGTGTGTGTGTGTGTATTATATATATATTATATATATATATATATATATATATATATATATATATATATATATACACATATATATATATATTCACTCTGCTGATTATTCAAAATATAAAATATATGTGTCTTATTATACACTAACTAAATTCATTCATATTCATGTATTTGGATTTATAATCAACGTTTGAGAAGATTATTCTCAGAAATATTCATCCACCTGAAATACATGTTTGTTTCCTAGTACTGAAAACTAACTTCAGGGGATCATATTATGGCGGTGATGGGAGTTCATTACCCCCGTGTACCGCCTCACATTGCAGGAGAAGGACAAGTTAGAACGGCTAAAATCTATCTTGTTAGAAATTTCCAGGAAAATTGGTGTGCTCCAAAACCTACAGGAAGGATTTCCATTGCACAAGGACCAGCTACGGGGGCTCAAACGCCAGCGATTTGTCCTCACGGAGGGTCACGCTGCTTATTCAGCAAATCACCCCACAGCTAGTGTCTGCAATGCACGCTGGGAAACGACGAGAGAGCAACGCAAAGATATAGCCCTGTGGATTATGCGGGCTCCTGCCAGCTGTGCAATCACTGTGCTCAGTGTTGAGTTGTGGGTTTGAAACGGGGGAAGGAAGCGGTCCAATTCGGTTTTCCACACCGGTGAGACCACAGAGGAAGATAGCGGTCACCATCTTGGAGAGCTGACGTCACCATCCCTGTTTTCGACTCATCACAGCTCATTCAGATACAGAATAGGTAATTTCAGGCTGCCATTCGCCTTCATCTTGCAGACAAATTACTCAGGGTCAGTGCTGAAGAACCCACGAAAATTGCTTCTTGGATCCTGCTCCTATCAGAACATACACCGAGCCCGGAGCGGCTGAATTCCGGGTCCCGGAACTGCTCTGGCCCAGGGCTAAAGAACCTGCAGAAACTGTTTCTTGGTCTGGGTCCTGCTGAATACTGTAAAGGTAAATGCCAACTGAGCCTTCATAGACAGTGGCAACAGGATTGAGACGGGGCTTGTGAGGGCCAGTCAGGACTCACTCGTTGCTTTGGTCACCCGGCAAAGGGAAAGAAATGCTGCCATTCACATGGGATACCAACATGGCAGAGATCTGATGTGATCACAAAGCGGTGGAGGAGATAACTTCATCTATACCAGCGGCGAGAGAAATAGTTGGTCTCCTGGTAAAGAAAGTGAGTCACAAACATCCGAGTCTCTCTCACTTAGTCATCAAGCCAGAGGTGCAGAGCAGAGCTGCCGCCTGTGCCTGGAACAGGCACAGCGACCCACCGGCATGGTAGTCACGTCACCCCAATTGGAGTAGGGGCAGAGCACACCCATGCCTGCAAGGTAGGCAGACGTACGACCGACCGGCAGAACAGGCCCAGGGGCCGGTCAGAATGGTAGACAGATCACCCCAATTGGAGGAGCATCACAGCCGCCAACCACACCTGCAATGGAGACTTTTCCACTATACAAGAGCAATATAAATATATAGGGGGAAAATTTCAAAAACACAACAGTTTCACCAAGCAGAAAGAAACGCAAGCTGTATGAAAAGACAAGAAAAGAAAGGACCACAAGCAATGCAGGTCAACTCAACTTTAGAAGAGGTAATAGATGCAGCATATGGAATGTCAGATAAAGAATTCAGGATATACATGCTTCATGTGATCTGGAATCTCAAGGAAGACATTAGACAGCAAAAATCAGACAATGAAAGATCACTTCGACAATGAATTACATAAAAAATCCAAGTAGCAAAGATCAACTATACAGTGAGATAGAGGTTATAAAAAACAAACAAACTGAAATCTTAGAAATGCAGGAAGTAATGAACCATCTTAAAAACTCAATTGAGAATACTACCATTAGAGCAGAATACTTAGAAGATAGAACATCAGACAATGAAGACAAAGTATTTCAACTCAAAAAGAACATATACAGCTCAGCAAGACTGTTAAGAAACCATGAGCAAAAGTGCAAGAAATATGGGATAACATAAAGAGACCAAACATAAGAGTCATTGGGATACAGGAAAGTATAGAGGTCCAAACCAAAGGAGTGAGCAATCTATTCAATGAAATAATAGGAGAAAAATTCCTAGACTTGAAGAATGAGACAAAATCCCAAATCCTAAAAGTCTACAGGACGCCGAACATGCAATATCATAAGAGATCCACACCTAGACACATGATAATGAAGATACCCAACATACAGAATAAGGAGAGAATTTTAAAAGCTACAAGAGAAAGGAAGCAGATTATAGTTAGTGGTAAACCAACCAGGATAACAGCTGATCTTTCAACACAGACTCTGAAAGCTAGAAGATCCTTTAATAACATATTTCAAACACTGAAAGAAAATGGGTTCCAACCAATAATCATGTATCCAGTGAAATTAAGCTTCAGATGGAAGATGAAATTAAAACCTTCCACAATAAACAAAAGTGAAAAGAATTTGCAGCTAGAAAACCATCTCTTCAAAACATCCTCGGCAAAACATTACAGGAAGTGGAAATGGAAAATATCAATGAAAACCAACAGTGGAAGGTAGGACATTAAAGGGGGGAAAATAATCAAAGAGGAAAACAAACTATGTTTAGTAACATAAATAAACAAATATGGCTGGAAGAACAACCCATATCTAAATAATAACCAAAAATCTTAATGGCTTAAACTCACCAATTAAGAGACACAGGCTAGTAGAATGGATCACAAAACAAGAACCAAAAAAATGCTGCCTACAGGAGACGCATTTTACAGGAAAAGACATACATAGACTCAAGGTGATACTTGGAAAAATCATATCACTCTTATGAACGTTGGAAACAAGCAGGAGTGTCCATACTCATATCAAATAAAATAGATTTCAAGCCAAAGTTAATCAAAAGGAATAAAGAAGGACACTACATACTACTCAAGAAAACCATACGCCAACAAGACGTAACAATCATAAATATATATGCCCCAAACAATGGTGCAGCTTTGTTCATCAAACAAACTCTTCTCAATTTCAAGAGTCTAATAGACCACAATACAGTAATCATGAGAGACATGAACACACCTCTCTCACCACTGGACAGATCTTCCAAACAAAAGTTGAATAAGAAAACTATAGAACTCAATAACAGAATTAATAACCTAGACTTAATTGACATATATAGAATGTACAACCCATCATCAAGAAGTTACACTTTTTTCTCAGCAGAACATGGATCCTTCTCAAAAATACATCATATATTATGTCACAGGGCAACTCTTAGACAATAAAAAGGAGTAGAGATAATACCATGCATTTTATCTGATCATAATGGAATGAAACTAAAAATCAATGATATAAGAAGGAAGGAAAAATCATTCATCACTTGGAGAATGAACAATAGGTTTCTGAATGATCAATGGGTTATTGAAGACATCAAAGAGGAAATTAAAAAATTCTTAGAGGTAAATGAAAACACAGACACAATATATCGGAATCTATGAGACACATTGAAAGCAGTTCTAAGAGGAAAATTCATTGCTTGGAGTTCATTTCTTAGAAAAAGAAAAAACCAACAAATAAATGATCTCATACGTCATCTCAAAATCTTAGAAAAACAAGAGCAAACAACAGCAAAAGAAGTAGAAGGCAAGAAATAATTAAAATCAGAGCAGAAATTAATGAAATCGAAACAAAAGAAACAATTGAAAAAATTGACAAAACAATTTATTGGTTTTTTGAAAAAATAAATAAAATCGACAGACCCTTAGCCATGCTAACAAAGAGAAGAAGAGAGAGAACTCAAATTACTACCATATGAAATGAAAAAGGAAATATAACAAGAGACACTTCAGATACAGAAGAAAATCAGAAATTATTTTGAATTAATATACTCCAATAAAATAGAATATAGTGAAGGCATTGATAAATTTCTTAAGTCATATGATGTGCCCAGATTGAGTCAGGAGGATATAGACAACCTAAACAGTCTAATATCAATTGAGGAAATAGAAGAAACCATCAAAATACTACCAACTAAGAAAAGCCCAGGACCGGATGGGTATAGAGCATAGTTTTAAAAAACCTTTAAAGAAAAACAAAAACCAATACTTTTCAAGCTATTTCAGGAAAAATGCAAAAATCCTCAAAAAAATTCTGGCGAATCAGACACAAAATCATATATATATAAAAAAAAAATGTTCACCATGATCAAGTAGGATTCATTCCTGGGATGCAAGGCTGGTACAATATACAGAAATCAATAAATGTTATTCATCACATCAATAGACTTAAAAATAAGAACCATATGATCATCTCGAGAGATGCGGAAAAAGCATTCGACAAGGTACAGCATCACTTTACGTTCAAAACTCTAGAAAAACTAGGGATAACAGGATCATACCTCAATATTGTAAAAGCAATCTATGCTAAGCCTCAGGCTAGCATCATTCTGAATGGAGAACAATTGAAGGCATTCCCCCTAAAATCTGGAGGAAAACAATGATGCCCTCTCTCACTCCTTCTGTTCAACATAGTTCTCGAAACACTGGCCAGAGCAATTAGAAAGGCTAAAGAAATTAAAGGCATAAAAATAGGAAGAGAAGAACTCAAATTATTGCTATTTGCAAAAGACATGATTCTATACCTAGCAGACCCAAAAGGGTCTACAAAGAAACTATCAGAGGTAATAAATGAATTCAGCAAAGCGGCAGGATATTAAATCACCACGCATAAATCAAAGGCATTTTTGTATATCAGCGACAAATCCTCTGAAATGGAAATGAGGACAATCACTCCATTCACAATATCCTCAAAAAAATAAATAAAATACTTGGGAGTCAACCTAACAAAAGAGGTGAAAGACTTATACAATGAAAACTACAGAACCCTAAAGAGAGAAATATAAGAAAATCTTAGAAGATGGAAAAATATACCCTGTTCATGGATAAGCATAACTAACATCATCAAAATGACAATATTACCAAAAGTTCTCTATAGGCTTAATGCAATGCCAATTAAAATCCCAAGGTCATTTCTTGTAGAAATAGATAAAACAATTATGAAATTCATATGGAAAAATAAAAGACCCAGAATAGCAAAAACAGCTCTAAGCAGGAAGTGTGAATCAGGCAGTATACCGATACCAGACCTCAAACTATACTACAGATCAATAGTAACAAAAATAGCATGGTACTGGTGCCAAAACAGGTGGGTGGACCAGTGGTACAGAATAGAGGACACAGAAACCAATCCACAAAACTACAACTATCTTATATTTGATAAAGGGGCTAAAAGCATGCAGTGGAGAAAGGATAGCATCTTCAACAAATGGTGCTGGGAAAACTGGAATTCCATATGTAATAAAATGAAACTGAATCCCCTCCTCTCGCCATGCACAAGAGTTAACTCAAAATAGATCTAGGAGGTTGATATCAAATCAGAGACACTGCATCTGGTAGAAGAAAACTTTTGCCACAATCTACATACTGTGGGGTCGGGCTCCAAATTTCTCAATAGGACACCCATAGCACAAGAGTTAATCACTAGAATCAACAAATGGGACTTACGCAAACTAAATAGATTTTTCTCAGCAAAAGAAAAAATAAGAGAGGTAAATAGGGAGCCTACATCCTTGGAACAAATCTTTACTCCTCACACTTCAGATAGAGCCCTAATATCAAGAGTATACAAAGAACTCAAAAAAATTAAACAATAAGAAAATGAATAACCCAATCAACAAATGGGCCAATGACCTGAACAGACACTTCTCAGAGGAGGACATACAATCAATCAATAGGTACATGAAAAAATGCTCACCATCTCTAGCAGTCAGAGAAAAGCAAAACAAACCCACCCTAAGATACCATCTCACTGCAGTAAGATTGGCAGCCATTATGAAGTCAAACGACAACATGTGCTGTCGAGGATGTGGGGAAAAGGGCACACCTGTACATTGCTGGTGGGACTGCAAATTAGTGCAGCCAATTTGGAAAGCAGTATGGAGATTTCTTGGAAAGCTGGGAATGGAACCACCATTTGACCTATTCCCCTTCTCGGTCTATTCCCTAAACACCTAAAAAGAGCATGCTACAGAGATACTGATAAATCGATGTTCATAGCAGCACAATTCACAATGGCAAGACTGTGGAACCAACCTAGATTCCCTTCAATAGATGAATGGATTAAAAATGTGGCATTTATATAGAATGGCTTTTGACTCACAAGGTGCAGCCAGCAGACCCTTATATGTAAAGGCAAATTGTTATATGGTTTGGTTTCAGGTAAATGTTCAGAATCAGGTTGCTATGGACACGGGGGCAAACTATGAGAGATAGAAGATTGGATGGTGCATTCTCCTGCAGACCCTGACCATACACACGTGACAGAACTCTCTCCAGCACTGTGTCCCAGTTGAACTCCTTGTATTTTGTGATGCAAATACCAAACTCCCAGTGCAGCAGCAAGAAACCCACGAAAAGTGGAGGATGACCAAATGGCTTGACAGTTCAAACGGGGAGACACTTAGGTTCCAGTGTCCACAGTTTACTTAGGAAGAGAGAATTCAGCACTGTGGTCTCATGTTCATTGGAAAATAAGAAACCATGTCCTCCAGGTCACATAGATGCAGACCCATCTTTGAAGGTCTCACTACAAAGGAAGCTAAAGCTCCTTACAACAAAATATATTTCAAGTGCCCAACCTCAGAGAGACTTTCTCAAGAAGTCTTTAGGCCAGCAGAGCTCCATGTGTGTGGACTGTTTAACCTTTCCCTTAGTTTTGGAAACTCCTTTAACACCTCCAATTTTTTGAACTACTGAGCATATTTTATTCCACATATGAATTCACAGATTTTCTAACTCTTCTCCTCTAATTGTGTTTTACTAGGGTCGAAGGTAATGACAAGGCATGGTTCTTGATGAGAGTTGAAAGATTTTTGCGTAGCATATGTTTGCGTACACATTGGATTCATTTTCCTATTTTCCATTCAAAATACTGAATCCCTGACACTAACCCATACCCTACTAGACTTTGACGATTAATCCTAATATGGTGAAGAAAAATAACCCAAAGAGTATAGAAATACAAGCAGTTCAGAGGAGGCATGGTGTATACTATGTCTTGCCTTTTGCATGATAAAGGGTAGGTATTATAAAAATAGTCAATTTTTAATTGAAATAGTTCTACATGTATTTTTAAAGGTAACAAATATGTGACTTCCTGTCTCCTTTTCTCTGTAGCCTATTCAGCACATGTATTTTTATACGCACATATAGAATCCTACCTGGTATCACACATAATTTCTTTTGAGGATACTGACTTGGAAGATAAAAATTGTGAGAAGAGATCATTCCTCCTAAACGCTGTTGGAACTGAAAATTCAACCTATGTCAGCTTCCTAGTAGAACAACATTATACATGAATCCATGTTAAGCAAAATGAATATTTTTCGATATGTGGATTATATATATTTCATGATGAAATGCGATTGGCATATATATTGCTACTTTTTAATGTCTGTGCGTGTGTGTGTGTGTGTGTGTGTGTGTGTGTGAGACTCTCCAAGTTTTTTAAAATATGAAATATATGTGTATTATATACACTCCCTAAATTCATTCATGTTCATGTATGTGGATTTCTAAACAACTTTTCAGAAGATTATTCTCAGAAATATTCCTCCACCTGGAATACATATTTGTTTCCCATTACTGAAATCTGACTTCAGTTAATGTTTCATACAAATCCTAACATTTCTACATTAACTGACCCAGTTTAACATCAATGCAAGTAGATTACTATGGGACAAGATGTCTATTTTGAACTTCATTTCTATTCAACACTGCTACATTACTATTTCTTCACGTTTAGCCCATCATAGCATATATATTTCATCCACAAGTTCACAAATTTAGAGGCATTTGGTTCACTTTAAATCCCTTCCTGCTTTAGAACACATGTATTCATCCAGGTTTCTTGACTGGAATTTTTTGAGACTTCTTTCCAAACACATTATTTTCGATTTCCATAATCCTTTTGAAGAAAATCTCACACACCCTTCATGATAAACCATAACCTAATATTACCATTAGATGTATAACTGGTTGGAATGAATGATTGTATATCAATATTAGATTTCCTGTATATTTTCAGATATCAATTAAATGAATTATTTAAAGTGGAACCAGTTATATTATTTATTCACAGTATGGTCTACTCATGCATTATCTCTATATTCACAGACACAGCGTACACCTCTTTGTACCCCCAATACTAATTTATACGTCTTCTCAATATTACTCCCGGAAATGGTTGAAGAAATACTCATGTCACCTGATCTACATATACATTTTATCACAGTAATATTCTGGACAAAACTGCAAAGGTCACACTTATGATTTTACAAAGCCTAAATGGAAAGTGAACACGGATTACTAAAAACATCCATGTCCAGGTTGCCTAATGCTCTCAAATGTCATTCTTTGGTGACTACATATTTGTTTCTTCATAAGATTATATATTCAAACTCAATCCTGTTGAAAATGTCTAATCCTAACACTCACTTTGTACTTTGCCTAATTTCCTATTGTCTTCCTTGATATTTGCTTTCCTACATTTTTTCCCTAGTTCATCTTTGTGACTGACTCTTCACATGTGCTGACATTGGCATTCACTCTCTAATCGAAACCCTGTTGCTAAAGATTTTTTTTTTCCAAATTCTATACTCACACTTCTTCCGAAAACTACCGATTATCTTCCTAATCTTACCGACTATCCCTTTTGGAGTTGATGTTCCCTTCTAAATTCAATCATCCAAGATACAAAGTCTTATGCCATTGTATATTGATTTATCCAAGAAAACTCTGCTGAAGGTAATTCAATGCTAAGTATCCCAATCAAGGGCCCAATTCCCTTCTTGGCTTCAAATCTTACCTAGATTTCTGTTTTCATACATATATTTCACCTCTATGTTCTTATAAATATAGCAGATTCCCAATATCATTATTCATCCCTCAGAATAATTCCTAACCCAAATTGAACAAGTTATTAATGCTAACCATACACTGTTCCCTCAATCTAACTTTACAGAAGAGCGGGACAGAGTTGGTCTTACAATACAGGAATATAGGGGATCTTCCACCTGCTGAGAACCTCAAAGGTCCATGCAGATATGACCCCTGGAGAAGATGTAGGCAGATATGAAGGACCAAACAAGGCCTGTGTGGAGAGCTGTTCCTGGGTGCCTATGGTTGATATACCATTCTAACTTGTAAAAGTGTCACATGAAGTAGGGGTAGCCACCAGCACTTGTCCCCGTTGAACTCCTTGTATTTCGTTAAGCAAATACCAAACTCCCAGTGCAGCAGCAAGAAACACCACGAAAATGGAGGATGAACAAATGGCTTCACAGTCCACATGGGGAGACACTTTGCCCCCAGTGGCCACAGATTACCTACAAACAGGGAATTCAGTACTGCTGCCATATGTTCATTATTAAATAAGATACCATGTCCTCCAGGTCACATAGATGCACACCCAGCTTTGATGGTCTCACTACAAAGAAGCTATAGCTCCGGACAACAATATAAATTTAAGTGCCCAACCTCAAAGCCAGTTTCTCAAGAAGTCTTTAGGCCAGCAGAGCTCCATGTTTGGGTTGTGTTTACAATGTCCCTTACTTTGTGAAACTCCTCCACCACATCCAAGGTTGTGAACTCCTGAGAATTTCCCATTCCAGATTGGATTTATTTTCCAATTTTCACTTCTACAGTAACTGACCTAGTTTTACATCAATGCAAGTAGATTCCTATGGAATATGATGTGTATTTTGAAGTTCATTTTTATTCAACACTGTTACATTACTATTTCTTCAGTTTCTGCACATAATAGGATATATATTTATTCCACAAGTTAGGAAGTTTATAGGCATTTGTTTCACTTTCAATCACTTTCTGCTTCAGAACACATGTATTCCTCCATGTTTCTTGACTTTTCTTCTCATGAGACTTCTTTCCAAACACATTATTTTCTATTTCCGTAATCACTTTTGAAACAAAACTCACACACCCTTCATTATAAACCATAACTCTAAGATTACCATTAGATGTATAACTCTTTGGAAAGAATGATTGTATATCAATATAAGATTTCCTATATATTTTCAGATATCAATTCAATCCATTATTTAAGTGGAAGTTATATTTTTTCCCAGTATGATCTATTTATGCATTATCTCTATATTCATAGACACAGCGTACACCTCTTTGTACCCATAATACTAATTTATTCGTCTTCACAATATTTCTCCCGGAAATGGTGGAAGAAATACTCATTTCACCTGATCTACATATACATTTTATTACAGTAATATTCTGGACACCAAATGCAAAGGTCACACTTATTATTGTACCAAAGCCTAAATGGAAAGTGAGCATGGATTACTAAAAACAAACATGTCCACATTGCCTAATTCTCTCAAATGTCAATCCTATTCCTGACTACATATGTGTTTCTTTCTAAGATTATATATTCAACCTGAACCCTTTGAAAATGTCTAATCCTATCACTTTATAGTTTGCCTGATTTTGTAATGTCTCTATTGATATCTGCTTTCCTACATATTTCCCAAGTTCATCATTGTGATTGACTCTTCACATGTGCTGACAAACATATTCACTCTCTAACCAAAACCCTATTGCTAAAGAACTTTTGTTCCAAATACTATACTCACTCTTCTTCCTATACCTACCGACTATCTTCCTAATCCTACCGACTATCCCTGTTTGACTGGATGTTCTCTTGTACATTCAATCATCCAAGGTAGAAGATCCTATGCCATTGATTATAGATTTATTTTAGACATCTGTGCAGAAAGTAATTCAATGCTAATTATCCCAGTCAAGGTCCCAATGCCATTCTGGGCTTCGAATCTTACCTAGATTTCTGTTTTTATAATTATATTTCACCTCTATATTCTTTTAAATATTTTAGGTTCCAAATACCATCATTCATCCAGCAGAATGATTTCTAACCCAAATCAAACATGTTGTTAACCTTAACCATTCACTGTTCCATCAATCTAACTTTACGGAAGAGCAGGGATAGAGTTGGTCTTAAAACACAGGAATGTATGAGATATTTCACCTGATAAAAACCTCAAAGGTACATGCATAAATGATCCCTGAAGAACATGAAGGCAGCTATAAAGGACCTGAGAGAGCAAAAGTCATCTTCAATGGCAAACAACCTGGTCAGGATGAAGGGTTCTGTCTGAATCAGCCTCTCTCTTCTTAATGTAGAGAAAATGGACCAAACCCAGCCTGTGTGGGTAGCTGTTCCAGGGCGCCTATTATTGATATACCATTCTAACTTGTGAAAGTGTAACAGGAAGTAGGGGCAGCCTCCTTCTCATGTGACACTTGGAAGCCATTGGTAGGACAAAGTGATTGCCAAGGCAGTAACCTCATTCAGTTCCTGAAGGAAGTGACCTCACCTCACTTCCTTGGTGATTAAAATCTCTGAACTTGGGATTAATGAAGCCAGTCACCCATAGCCAGTCTCAGTCCCAGTCCCAGTGGTCACACTTGTTTGTATTTACCAAAGACAGAGTCAGTCTTTCTTGGTAACTACTGATGTGAGGATGGCCAAATGCCAGGAAAGCTCTGAAGAGGAGCCGTTTCTGAGAAAGCAGGTAGTGGCTCACCTCTGGCTCCTGACACCTTCACAGAGTTAGCCAAGGAGACCAGATCTGACACAGGTCAGGCCATTTCAGGGGAATATAGTATGGTCCACCAGTCAGAGGACACTCTGGATATTTACAGACCTACTTGAGTTAAGGAGGTGCCTTTGTGGGTGTGGGTGTGAGTTTGTGGTTTTGTCTAATGTTTTGAGAATAGGTAGGAAAGGCGGTTTGTTTGGATTGGAGTGGACTGTTTCTAGTAAGTCGTTTGACAAGGCGAGTGCTTCTATGTCTGTGTTTCCCACTCTGTCCGTGGTTGTAGACATTAGAAAAGACAATGCATCAAGGATGTGTCCTGTCTAGTAGAATGCTTCCCAGCATTCTTCATGCCCGATTTAGGAATGGACTGTGGCTCACCTTATGCATGGGAAACACCTACTAACTTTCTAAGTTCCTGTTTTCTTCCTGAATTCCGGCAAATCTCAAGAATAGGCCCATGGTTTTGAGTCCAAGATATGTACCACCTCCAAGCTCTGTGACATGGCCATGTACTTGATAGCTGTAGGGAATGGGAACATCTTAGAAAACTCAAATAAATGTGTGACCAGTAAACTCTCAGTGGAGAGACCCTGCTTTGGTTTATTTGCATACTTATGGTTATGTTGCCCTGAATATCAAGAAGGTCTTTGCCTCAGGCCACCCCTTTGTGAAGCCTGAAGAAAACTGTTTTCAAATGGAAATAAATGGGCATAACATGTTGCTCTTTGCTTAATTGCTTTGGAAAGGGATGTGTCCGAATCAGCCTCTTGGGCCTCTGTGAGGTTGTGGCTTAGATTCTCAGCAGATGATAGATCTAAAGATAGATTCCATGTGTGCAATCAAAACCAAAATGGCAAAAAAATTAGTCATTGTGGATGAGTCTCTTGCATTCCTCTGTTAGGTTCTTTACCTCCATCAAGTGTGAATAGGAATCCTTTAGGTCAAATGAGTTCTTTAAAGCCCTGCAGAGGTGCTTGTGTTTTCTCAAGACTCCAAATCACATAAAGAATCTATACCTGAGAGTCAGTAGGCCTGAAATTGGAGAAGGAGAGCAGTATTAATGGCAGGGCTATTTGATCACTCCTGGTTCACAGGAAGGGTGTCCATGTCACCCTGACTTTAGGCAAATGAGGGGCAAGCAACATTATTTTGGACACTCTCTTGGGATGCATTCCGCAAGGTAACCTCCAGCCAGAGGTTATGATGAATGTCTATATTTAAGAAGATGAGGGCCATGTGGGTGTATTTTGGTTTTAATTGTGGTCATTCTTGTGGCAGTTGGAAGAGATGACTGGATCCACCTGGGCTTGAACTCTGGTGTCAATCCCCTTAGAGACTGATTTCTGGAACACACATCAAGGAAGAATTGCCATAAATTGTGTGGGGATTTTAAGAGGCCACGCATGAGAGTCGCCCTTGGAAACTGAGATCTATGCCCACGGTGGCTTTCCACAGAGCACTGGGAATCTCAGACAGGATATCACATGATTTAATTCTGAAAGACTTGGCAGCCATATTTGATTGTCAAAATACACATGGACCTCAATTGTAGACCTCAATGGGCGTGGCTTCATGTGACCTTTTGGCCATGCTCTGGGAAGCCTTGCCTGTGAGAGTTCTCCAGAGCTTTCATTGAAATGATCTTCCTCAACATTGAATAATTCCTGAATGAATTGAAATAAACAGTGCGTCCAACTTTATCCTTGAAAATTGGCTAGATAAATACCATGAAATTTTTAAAATTCCAATGACCAGGTGGCACTGAAGAACCTTTGGATGTCCTGTTGCTGATCAAGAGTGTACCAGACAGTGCCTTGATTAACTGGTTTTCATGAATATGGTGTAGAACAGAGATGCCAGTAATTTGGAGCCTGCAGAATAGTGGGCCTAGAGCAGAGGTGATTAAGTGTGTGCTAAAACATCTGTGGTGGGGTCATGTGGATCTGCCATTGTCTTCCAAATGGCTTGTGACTGACATGGTGCAGCCAGCAGAACATTGTATGTAAACGCATCATGTTATATGGAGAGGTTTAAGGGCAATGTTCAGAATCAGGTTGCTATGGTCACGGAGGCAACCTATGTGGTATACAAGCCCTGTTGGTGCATTCTCCTGCAGACCCTGACCCACCACATGTGACAGAACTCCCTCCAGCACTGTGGTCAAGTTTAACTCCTTGTATTTCATGAAACAAATACAAAACTCTGAGTGCAGCAGGAGACATTATAAAAAGTGGAGGATGATGAAATGGCTTCACAGTCCACATGGGGAGACACATAGACCCCAGTGACCATAGTTTACCTACAAAGAGAGAATTCAGCACTGCTGCTTCATGTTCATTGGAAAATTATAAACCATGTGCTCAAAGTCACATAGATGCATAAACAGCTTTGATGGTCTTACTAGAAAAAAAGCTAAAGCTCCTGAAAACAACATATATTTCAACTGTCCATCTTAGAGGCAGTTTCTGCAGAGTCTTTAGGCTGGCAAATCTTCATGTTTGTGGAGTATTTACATAGTCCCTTACTTTTGGAAACTCCTCTACCATCTCCAAGGTTGTGAAATCCGGAGCAGTTTTCATTTCAGGTATGAATTCAAAGATTTTCTAACTCTTTTCCTCTAATTGTGTCTTACTTGGGGTGAAAATAATGTAAAGTTATTGTTCTAAATGAGAGTGGGAAAATTTTTGTGTAACACTAATTTGCATACACATTGATCCATTTTCCAATTTTCCATTTGAAATACTGAATCCCTGAGAGTAACTCATACCCTACTATACTCTGACTACTAATCCTAATATGATGGAGAATAATACCCAAACAGAATGAAAATACAAGCAGTTCAGTGGAGACATGGTGTACAGTTGGACTTCCCTTTTGCATGATTAAGGGTAGGTGTTATAAATCTACTCAATTTTTAATTGAAATAGTCCTCCATGTGTTTTTAAAGTTCACAAATATGTTAATATGTCTCCCTTTCTCTGTAGCCTACTCAGCACATGTATTTTTATATGCACATAGAGAATCCTACCTGGTATCACACGTACATTTTCATGAGTTGGCTGAATTGGCAGATACAAATTGTGAGAAGAGATCAGTCCTCCTAAACCCTGTGGGAACTGAAAATTCAAACTATGTGTGAGCTTCCCAGTAGAACAATATTATACATAAATCCATGTTCAGTATAATAAATATTTTTGCATCTGTGGATGATGTATATTACATGATGAATTATGATTAGCATGTATTTATTGATACTTTTTAATGTATATTTGTGTTTATTTAAAAAAAATATATATATATATATATCTCCAGATTTCTCAAAATATGAAATATATGTGTCTTATACACACTCTGTAAATTCATTCATGTTCATGTATATGGATTTATAATCAACTTTTCAGAAGATAATTCTCAGAAATGTTCATCCACCTGAAATACATATTTGTTTCCCAGTACTGAAAACTAACTTCAATCAATGGTGTTTACAAATCCTAATATTTCTACAGTAACTGACCCAGATTAACATCAATGCCAGTAGATTCCAATGGGACATGATGTCTATATTGACCTTCATTTTAATCCAACACTGGTACATTACTATTTCTTCAGTTTTTGCACATCATAGGATATGTATTTCATCCACAAGTTCACAAATATATAGGAATTTGTTTCACTTTCAAACACTTCTTGCTTCAGAACACATGTATTCCTCCATGTTACTTGACTCGTCTTTTCATGAGACTTCTTTCCAAATACATTATTTTCAATTTCCATAATCAATTTCGAAGCTAAACTCACACACTCTTCATGATGAACCATAACATTAATATTAACATTAGATGTATAACTGGTTGGAATGAAAAATTGTATATCAATATAAGATTTCCTCTATATGTTCACGATTCAATTCAATCCATTATTTAAAGTTGGAACCAGTTATGTTTTTTATTCACAGTATTGTCTATTAATGCATTATCTCTATATTCATAGATACAGTGTACTCCTCTTTGTCCCTTCAATACTAATTTATACGTCTTCGAAATATTGCTCCCAGAAATGGTGGAAGAAATACTCATGTCACCTTATCTATATATAGATTTCATCACAGGAATATTCTGGACACAAAAAGCGAAGGTCACACTCATGATTGTATCAAAGCCTAAATGCCAAGGGAGCGTGGATTACTAAAAAGAACCATGTCCAGGTTGCCTAATGCTCTCAAATGTAAATCCAATTGGTGACTACATATTTGTTTCTTCCTAAGATTATATATTCAACCTCAAACATGTTGAAAATGTCTAATCCTATCACTCACTTCATACTTTGCCTGATTTTGTAATATCTTTATTGATACCTGCTTTCATACATATTTCCCCCAGTTCATCATTGTGACTGATACTTCACATATGCTGACATTTACATTCACTCTCTACCCGAAACCCTATTGCTAAAGAACTTTTGGTCCAAATCCTATACTCACTCTTCTTTCTAAACCTACTGACTATCTTCCTAATGCTACTGACTATAGTTTTTTGACTCGATGTTCTCTTCGACAATCAATTATCCAAGGTATAAGGTCCTATGCCATTGTATATCAATTTATCTGAGACACATGTGCAGAACATAATTCAAACCTAAGTATCCCACTCAAGGGCCCAGTTCCCTTCTGGCTTCCAATCTTACCTAGATTTCTGTTTTTATACTTACATTTTACCTATATATTTTTGTAAATATCACAGGCTCCCAATACCATTATTCATCCAGCAGAAAGATTCCTAACGCAAATCAAACATGTTATTAACCCTAAACATACACTTTTCCCTCAATCTAACTTTACAGAAGAGGAGGGACAGAGTTGGTCTTACAATACAGGAATGTAGGGGATCTTCCACCTGCTGAGAACATCAAAGGTATATGCAGAAATGATCCCCTGAGATGATGAAGGAAGCTATGAAGGACCTGAGAGAGCAAAAGACATCTTCCATGGCAAACTATCTGGTCAGGATGAAGGGATGTGTCTCAATCAGCCTCTACCTTCTTAATGTAGAGAAGATGGACCAAACCAGGCCTGTGTGGAGAGCTGTTCCCAGGTACCTATGGTTGGTATACCATTCTAACTGTGAAAGTGTGACAGGAAGTAGGGACAGCCTCCATCTCATGGGACTTTTAGAAGTAACTTTTAGGACAAAGTGGTTGCAAAGTCAGTGACCTCATTCAGTTCCTGAAGGAAATGACCTCACCTCACTGCCATGGTGATGGAACTCTCTGGACGTTTGATACTGGAAGACAGGCACCAAGAGCCAGTCACAGTCCCAGTCCCAGTGGTCTCACTTGTTTTGATTTATCAAGAACAGAGTCAGTCTTTCTTAGTACCTACTGATATGACGATGGCCAAATGACAGGAGAGCTCTGAAGAGGAGCTTTTCCTGGGAAATCAGGTAGTGGCTCACCCATGGCTCCTAACAACTTCAAAGTGTTGGCCAAGGAGACTAGATCTGATACAGGACAGGCCATTTTGGGGGAACATACAATGGCCCACCATTCCGAGGACACTCTGGATAGTCACAGACTTACTTGAGCAAAGGAGGTGCCTTTGAGTGTGTGTGTGTGGGTTTGTGGTTTTGTCTCATGTTCTGAGAATAGGAAGGAAAGGCTCTTTGTTTGGATTGGTGTGGACTGTTTCCAGTAAGTCGTTTGACAAGGCGAGTGCTTCTATGTCTGTGCATCCCACTCTGTCCGTGGTTGTAGACATTAGAAAAGAGAATGCATCAATGGATGTGTCCTGTCTAGTAGAAAGCTTCCAAACATTCATCCTGCCCAATTTACAAATGGACTGCAGCTTGTCTTATTGAAGGGCAACATCTGCTCTCTTACTAAGTTTCTGTTTTCTTCCTGAATTCTGGAAACTCTCCAGAATAGCCTCATGGTTTTGTGTCCAAGATATGTACCACCTCCAAGCTCTGTGATATGGTGATGTACTGGATAGCTGAAGGGAATGGCGAGCATCTAAGAAAACTCAGATATCAGTGGGACCAGGAAAGTCTCAGTGGAGAAACCCTTCTTTCGGGCTTTTGCTTACCTAATGTTCTGCTGCCCTGAATTTCAGGAAGGTTTTTACCTCAGGACACTCATTTGTGAAGCCTGAAGAAAACAGTTTTCAAATGGAAATGAATGGGCATCACCTGTGGCTCTTTGCTTAATTTCATTGGAAATGGATGTTTCTGAAACAGCCTCTTGGCCCTGTGTGAGGCTGTGGTTAGATACTCAGCACCTTATACATCCCACGTGTTCATCCAAAACCAAAATGGCCAAAAGAGCAGTCCTTGTGGATGAAGTCTCTCCCTACCTCTGTAAGGTTCCTGACCTCTATCAAGTGAGAATAGGGTGCCTTTGGGTCAAATGTGTTCTTCAAAGCCCTTCAGAGGCTAGCCCATAGGTGATTCCAATGATTCCAATTCACATGAAGATTCTAAACCCCACAGTCAGTAGTCCTCAAATTGGAGAAGCAGAGCAGTATTAACGGCAGGCCTATTTGATCAGTCATGGTTCACAGAAAGGTGTTCAGGCCACCCCAACTTTAAGCAAATGAGGGGCAAGGGAGCTTATTTTGGACACTGTCTTGGGCTGTGACCCTCATGGAAACCTCCATCCAAAGGTTAAAATGAGTGTCTATATGGAAGAAGATGATGGCCATGTGGAAGTGTTCTGGTTTTAATTGTGGTTATTAGTGTGGTTGTTGAAAAATATGACTGGCTCCACCTGGTCTTGAACTCTGGTGTGATTCCCCTTAGAGACTGAGTTCTGGAACTGATCTCAGAGAAGTATTGCCATGAGTTTTGTTGGGATTTTAGAAGGCCATGCATGAGAGTCACCCTTGGAATCTGAGATCTGTGCCCAGGAAGGCTTTCCACAGAGCACAGGGAATCTCAGCCAGGTTATCACATAATTTTTTTCTGAAAGAATTAGCACCCATAGTTGAGAGGCAAAACAGGCAAGGATTTTACATTGTAGACCTCAATGGGCCTGGCTTCATGTGACCATTTGGCAACACTTTGGGAAGCCTTGCCTGTGAGAGTTATCCAGAGCGTTCATTGAAATGGGCTTCCTCACCATTTAATGGTTACTGAATTAAATGAAACCCTCAGTGCCTACAACTTCATCCTTGAAAAATGGGCTCGATAAATACCATGAAATTTTTGAAATTCCCATGACCAGGTGGCACTGGAAAACCATTGGAGATCCTGTTGCTGATCATGAGTGTACCAGAAAGTGCCTTGATTGACTGGGTTTCACAAAAAAATTGTGTAGAACAGAGATGCCAGTAAGTTGGAACCTGCTGAGTAGTGGGCCTAAAGCAAAGGTGGGTAGGTGTGAGATAAAACATCTCTGGTGGTTTCATGTGGATCGGCCGAAGGCTTTCAAATGGCTTGTGACTGACATGATGCAGCCAGCAGACCCTTATATGAAAAGGCATCTTGTTATATGGATAGGTTTCTGGGCAATGTTCAGAATCAGGTTGATATGGTCAAGGGGGCAAGCTATGTTGGACATAAGCCTGGTTGGTGCATTCTCCTGCAGACTCTGTCCCACCACACGTGACAGAACTCCCTCCAGCACTGTGTCCCAGTTGAACTCCTTGTATTTCATGAAGCAAATACCAAACTCCCAGTGCAGCAGCAAGAATCACCACGAAAAGTAGAGTATGACCAAATGGCTTCACAGTCCACACGAAGAGACACTTATCCCCCAGTTGCCACAGTTTACCTACAAAGTGAGAATTCAGCACTGCTGCCTCATTTTCATTGGAAAATAAGATACCATGTCCTCCAGGTCACATAGATGTTGACCCAGTTTTGATGCTCTCACTACATAGGATGCTAAAGCTACCGACAACAACATACATTTCAAGTGTCCCAACTCAGAGGCAGTATCTCAAGAAGTCTTTAGGCCTGCAGAGCTCCATGTTTGTGGAGTGTTTACCTTGTCTTTTATTTTTGGAAAGTCATCTACCACCTCCAAGGTTGTGAACTCCTGAGCATATTCCATTCCGGGTATGTATTCACAGATTTTCTAACTCTTATCCTCTAATTGTGTATTTCTTCCAGCGAGGGTAATATCAAGGGATTGTTCTTAATGTGAGTGGGAAGATTTTTGTGTAGCACATGTTTGCAAACACATTGGGTTTACTTTCCTATTTTCCATTCGAAATACTGAATCTCTGACACTAACCCATACCCTACTAGACTCTGATTACTAATCCTTATATGATGGAGAATAGTAACCCAAACAGAATACAAATACCAGCAATTCAGAGAAGGCATGATATGTAGTTGGACATCCCTTTTGGATTATATTGTGTAGGAGTTAAAATATATATTTAATGTTTATTGACATAGTTCTCCATGTGTTTTTAAAATTAACAAATATGTGAATTCCTCTCTCCCTTTTCTGTAGCCTATTAAGCACATGTATTTTTATATGCACAAATAGAATCCTACCTGGTATCACATGTACATTCTTCTGAGGTGGCTGACATGGCAGATAAAAATTGTGAGAAGAGATCACTCCTCCTAACCTCTGTTGGAACCGAAAATTTAACCTATGGGTGAGCTTCCTAGTTGACCAACATTATGCATAAATCTATTTTCAGTAAAATGTATATTTTTGGATAAGTGGATGTTATATATTTAATGATGAATTTCGATTGGCATATATATTGCTACTTTTTAATGTCTCTGTGTGTGTGTTTGTGTGTGTGTGTGTGTGTGTATATATATACAAAAAAATCAAAAAAATAAAGTGTCTGGGTTCCCAAAAGACACCCTCCACACCCAACAAACGGCAGGCACAGAGTACAGTTTGAACTGCCGAGAGGCATCACTCAGGGGAAATCTGGTCTAGAAAAAGAAACCAGGACAAGCAGGAGAAACCAAAGGACTAGAAGGCAGGCCCTTGTGACTGGGCGGCTGGAGACCGCAGGCCTGCACGTGACATTCCACCCACTGCCTGAGTGACTGGGGGGCTGAGGAATGCCCGCCCGCCGGCAACCGAGCGTGAGACTGCGTGGCTAGAGATTGCCAACCCAACGGCGACAGCCCACCTGCTGCCCGCGTGACTGGGCGGCTGGAGACCGCCTGCCCACTGGCGACCAACCGCGCAATTGGGCGGCTGGAGACCACCCGCCTGCCAGTGACCCAGAGCTGAAACAAACCAGAGACAGTCAAGTCCCACCCCCCAATTCGGACACCTCGGCAAGGAGCCTGGGGCCCGCCAAAGCAGAGAGTGACATCACTGGAGCTCGGCCTTCGGAATTACTTCCAAGCGGAATCCACTTTAGCAGGCATAGTTTACCAACACAAAGGAGAGACAACAGAGATATACAACACCAAAACAAATCTAAAGAATAAAGCAGAAACACAGCAATCAAATAGAGCTGGAAAGTAACGTGAACATCATGAAAAAACAAGGGCAAAAAAGGAGTACAAACAATGCAGGACAACTTAATTCTACAGGAGGAACTTGAAGCATCAGAAACAGGGATAGGGAAAGAACTCAAGGCATACCGAACGCAGATGGAAAGGAATATTAGAGAAGACATGAGGCAGCAAGTCCAAGCAATAAAAGTATATTTTGAAAATGAATTAAACAAACAAATTCAAATGGCAAAGAATGAGCATTACCAGGAGATAGAGATCTTAAAAAAGATATTAAACAGTAATCCTAGAAATGCAGGAAAATATAAACCAAATTAAAAACTCAAACGAGAATATTACAAATAGACTAGATCAAGTAGAAGTCAGAACATCAGATAATGAAGACAAAGTTTATCAACTTGAAAAGAATTGAGTAAACACAGAAAAGATGCTTAAATCCCACCAGGAATTTATTCAAAAAATATGGGATGTCATAAAAAAACAAAAAACATATTTAAGAGTCATCAGGATAGAAGAAGGCATAGAGATTCAAACCAAAGGAATGGACAACATATTAAATGAAATAATTCTATAAAACTTCCCAGAGATGAATGATGGCTTGGATTGCCAATTCCTGGAAGCCTACAGGACCCCAAACATTCAAAACCAAAATAGACCAACTCCAAGACATATAATTATGAAGATAGCCAACATACAGAACAAGGAGAGAATATTAAAAGCTACAAGAGAAAGGAGGCAGATTACATTCAGGGGTAAACCAATTAGGTTAACAACTGATTTTTCATCACATTCGTTGAAAGTGAGAAGATCCTGGAACAATGTAATTCAAATGCTGAAAAAAAAAAAAAAGAATTCCAACCAAGAATACCATATAAAGCAAAGTTAAGCTTCAGATTTGACAATGAAATTAAAGTCTTTCACGATAAACAAAAGCTAAAACAATTCTCAGCCAGAAAACCAGCACTGCAAAGCATTTTGTGCAAAATACTACAAGAAGAAGAGTTAAAAAATAGTGCCCAAAACTAACAGTGGGAAGTATCTCAGTAAAGCGGGAGGAAAGTAACCAAAAAAGTAAAAACTATCCAAACTAAAATATAATAAATAAATAAACATGACTGGAAGTACAAATCATATTTCAATTGTAACCTTAAATGTTAATGGCCTAATTTCACCAATCAAGAGACATGTGCTAGTGACCTGGATCAAAAAAACAAATCCAACAATATTCTGCGTTCAGAAGACTCATATGATAGGAAAAGACATACACAGGCTGAAGGTAAAAGGTTGGGAAAAATCATAACACTCACACGGCCCTCGGAAGGAAGAAGGATTTGCCATACTCATATGGAATAAAATCAACTTCAAACCTAAGTTAATCAAAAGGGATAAAGAATGACACTATATTCTGTTAAAAGGAATCATCCACCAACAAGAAAAAAACAATTATCAATTTGTATGCACCAAGCAATGGAGGTGCAACGTTCATAAAACAAACTCCATCAAGTTCAAGAGTCAAATAGACTACAACACAATAATTATGGGTGACTTCAACGTACCACTCTCGGCATTAGAGAGATCCTCTAGACAAAAACTGAATAAAGAAACTATAGAACTCAACAGCACAATCAATTACCTAGACTTAACCGACATATATAGAATATATCAACCATCATCAAGTGGATACATGTTCTTCTCAGCAGCACATGGATACTACTCAGAGATACACCATATATTATGCCATAGGGCAATTCTTAGTAAATATAAAGGCATGGAGATTATACCGTGCAAAATATATGATCATAATGGAATGAAACTGGAAATCAATGAGAAAAGAAAGAAGGAAAAATCCTACATCACATGGAAAATGAACAACATGCTACTGAATGATCAATGGGTTACAGAAGACATAAAGAAGGAGATAAAAAAAATTCTTAGAGACAAATGACAATACAGACACAACATACCGGAATCTACGGGACACAAAGACAGCAGTTTTAAGAGGGAAATTCATTTCTTGGAGTTCTTTCCTCAAAAAAAGAAAAATACAACAAATAAATGAACTTAAACTACACCTCAAAAACCTAGAAAAGGAAGAACAAAACAACAGCAAATGTAGTAGAAGACAAGAAATAATTAAATTTACAGCAGAAATCAATGAAATTGAAACAAAAAAAGTTGAAAAAATTGATAAAACTAAAAGTTGGTTCTTTGAAAAAATAAATAAGATCGACAGGCCCTTAGCCATGCTAAGGAAAAGAAGAAGAAAGAGAATTCAAATTACTAACATATGGGATGAAAAAGGCAATATCACAACAGACACTACAGAAATACAGAAGATAATTAGAAAGTATTTTGAAACACTATATTCCAACAAAATAGAATATTGTGAAGATATTGATAAATTTCTTAAGTCATACGACCTGCCCAGATTGAGTCAGGAAGACACAAACAATTTAAACAGGCCAATATCAAAGGAAGAAATAGAAGAGGCAATCAAAAGACTACCAACCAAAAAAAAGCCCTGGACCGGATGGGTATACAGCGGATTTCTACAAAACCTTCAAAGAAGAATTAAAACCAATATTTTTTCAAGCGTTTTCAAGAAATAGAAAAAGAAGGAGCTCTTCCAAATTCATTCTATGAGGCCAACATCACCCTGATCCCGAAACCAGACAAAGACACTTCAAAGAAAGAATACTACAGACCAATATCTCTAATGAACTTGGATGCAAAAATTCTCAACAAAATCCTGACGAATCAAATACAAAAGCATATCAAAATAATTGTGCACCATCATCAAGAAGGATTCATCCCCGTGATGCAAGGATGGTTCAATATACGAAAATCAATAAATGCCATTCACCACATCAATAGAATTAAAGGCAAGAACCATATGATCATATCGATAGATGCAGAAAAAGCACTTGACAAAGTTCTGCATCCCTTTATGTTCAAAACACTATAAATACTAGGGATAACAGGAACTTACCTCAAAATTGTAAAAGCTATATATGCTAAACCTCAGGCTAGCATCATCCTAAATGGAGAAAAACTGAAGGCATTCCTTCTAAAATCTGGAACAAGACAGGGATGCCCTTTATCACCACTTCTATTCAATTTAGTTTTGAAATACTAGCCAGAGCAATTAAACAGACCAAAGAAATTAAAGGCATAAAAATAGGAAAAGAAGAATTTAAAGTATCACTATTTGCAGATGACATGATAATATATTTAACAGACACAAAAAGGTCTACAAAGAAATGGCTAGAGTTAATAAATGAATTCAGAAATGTGGCAGGATATATAATTAACACGCATAAATCAAAGGCATTCCTGTATAACAGCAACAAAACTTCTGAAATGGAAATGAGGAAAACCACTCAATTCACAATATCCTCAAATAAAATAAGATACTTGGGAATCAACCTAACAAAAGAGGTGAAAGATTTATATAATGAAAACTACAGAACTCTAAAGAGAGAGATAGAAGAAGATCTCAGAAGATGGAAACATGTGCCCTGTTCATGAATAGACAGATCTAACAACATAAAAATGGCAATATTACACAAAGTTCTCTACAGGTTTAATGCAATGCCAATCAAAATCCCAATGGCATTTCTTGTAGAAATAGATAAATCAATCATGAAATTCATATGGAAAAACAAAAGACCCAGAATAGCAAAAGCAACTCTAAGCAGGAAGTGTGAATCTGGAGGTATAGCGATACCAGAGTTCAAACTGTACTACAAAGCAATAGTAACAAAAACAGCATGGTACTGGTACCGAAAAAAGCAGGTGGACCAGTGGTACAGAAGAGAGGACACAGAAACCAATCCACAAAATTACAACTTTCTTATATTTGATAAAGGGGCTAAAAGCATGCAATGGAGGAAGGGTAGCATCTTCAACAAATGGTGCTGGGAAAATTGGAAATCCATATGCAACAAAATGAAACTGAATTCCCTTCTCTCGCCATGCACAAAATTTAACTCAAAATGGATCAAGGATCTAGATATAAAATCAGAGACACTGCATTTCATAGAAGAAAAAGTTGGCTACGATCTACATACTGTGCGGTCGGGCTCCAAATTTCTTAATAGGACGCACATAGCCCAAGAGTTATTAACAAGAATAAAAAAATGAGACTTACTTAAACTAAAAAGTTTATTTTCTCTGCCAGAGAAACAATAAGAGAGGTAAATAGAGAGCCTACATCCTGGGAACAAATTTTTACCCCTCACACTTCAGATAGAGCCCTAATATCCTGAATATACAAAGAATTCAAAAAAAAACTATCAATAAGATAACAAATAACCTAATCAACAAATGGGGCAAGGACCTGAAATGACACTTCACCGAGGAGGACATACAATCAATCAACAAGTACATGAAAAAATGCTCACCACATCTAGCAGTCAGAGAAATGAAAATCAAACCCACCCTAAGATACCATCTCACTCCAGTATGATTGGCAACCATTATGAAGTCAAACAACAAGTGTTTACGAGGATGTGGGGAAAAGGGGACACTTGTACACTGCTGGTGGGACTGCAAATTGGTGAGGCCAACATGGAAAGCAGTATGGGAATTCCTGGGAAAGCTAGGAATGGATCCACCATTTGAACCAGCTATCGCCCTTCTCGGACTATTCCCTGAGGATCTTAAAAGAGTGTACTAAAGGGATACTGCCACATGAATGATCATAGTGGCACAATTCACAATAGCTAGACTGTGGAACCAACCTAGATGCAATTCAATAGATGAATGGATAAAAAAAATGTGGCATCTATACACGATGGATGCAGCACTAAAAAATTACAAAATCATTGAATTTGCAGGGAAATGGATGGCATTAAAGCAGATTATGCTAAGAGAAGCTAGCCAATCCTTAAAAAAAATGGCAAATGTCTTCTTTGATAAAAAGAGAGTAACTAAGAATAGAACAGTGAGGAAGAGCATGAGGAAAAGATTAATATTAAACAAAGATGAGTGGGAGAGAGAAAGGGAGAGAGAAGGGAAAGCGTATGGAAATGGTAGTAGACCCTCATTGTTACATAAAATTACATATAAGACGTTGTGAGGGGAAAGGCGGGAACAAGAGAGAGAAGTGAAGAATAGCAGATGAGGAAGAGAGGGAAGATAGGATGGGAGGGGAGGGGGGATAGTAGGGGATAATAAAGGTAGCAGAGGACAACAGTCACTAATATGACATTATGTAAAAATGTGAATGTGTAACTGATGTGATTCTGCAATTCGTATTTGGGGAAAATTGGGAGTTCATAACCCATTTGAGTCAAATGTATGAAAGATGATATATCATGAGCTTTGTAATGTTTTGAAAAACCAATAAAAATAAATAAACAAAGGTTTAAAATTGAGTGGGAAGAAATCAGCTAAAAAAGATTTGAGATGCATTCATTTTGATAAGCAGAAAGTTTGTTTTGTGTAGTTGTAAATATCACAAATTTATTTTACCAGAAAACTGGCTTTTAAAAATGAACATATATTGAGATTAAAGGATAATCCACCTACCTTCATGAAAAATTCAAATCATTTCCTATATTTTTCATATTTCATTTTTTCGTGAATATTTTTTCATGGACCAGGTCTAGTCTTAGGCTACCTCTTCTGACAAGTTCGTACAATGTGTTGGATTGTTCTTTTCATCTTTTATTTGATAGTTTCTAGCTGATAATGTGTATTTTTCCTTATCTTTATTTGGAAATACATACCCAACTACATCTTTGCATTTTATGCTTTACTGGGGAAGAGACTCATCAAAAGCTCTTTATTATATGTATCAACAATCAAACATTTAGAGCATGCAATTATTCTTAATTTTGCATGAAAATATCTTTGTACCATTTTTCTTATAAAGATGTAGAATTATTAATACTGTCCCTACTGTAATAAGTAACTACTTACAAGAAGAATTAAACAATTGACTTTATATCAATCATGAATATGAAAATTAATAATATAAGTATTTGGCAATAAATATGCAATTGATAGAAATTAAAATCACGAGAAAGCCATTTAAAATGTCAGTGCATATGGTCCTTAAATAATAGGTTGTTCAAATGAAATTTCTCTAATTCATAAGAGTTAATATGCCATATTACAGCTTAATGTAATATAAAAACTTAAATGATAAGTATTGATAAATAAGAATGATACCTGTTTACTTAAATATGTTTATTTGATTTTCACTGTAAGATGTTAATTCTGGAAGACTTGAAAATTAAGAAAGACTTGGTCTATATTATTTCTAACTGGCTAATCAAAGTACTTTTAAATATATATGTATATATATAACATATGTAATACATATGCATGAATATAGATACACATGTATAATAAATGTATTGTAATATATCTATAGGTTATTATAATTATTAAATTTTCTCAAGAAAAAAGAATGACTACAAAAAACATTCTTAAATGTAAATTTCATAGCATATTACTGTTTGTAATGACATGAGAGAAAAACTCCTATGGAGGGAAAATGAAAAAGGAAGAGAGAGATTGGGGAAAATGAGGAAGAAAGTGAGTAAAGAAGAGGGAGAGGAGTGTTTGATTATAAGATAAAAGTGGAGGGTCTGGGTGTCTGGCTCAGTGGTAACATGCTTGGCTAGCATGTGTGAGGCACTGGGTTTTATTCTCATCACAACATATAAATAAATAAAATGAGGTCGATCAACAACTGAAAAAAATTAAAATAAAAGTAGAAATATTACCAAAATTCCAAGTTTTTATGAATGCTAAATAAAAAAAATTGTTGCATAGCCTTATGTAATTTCTAGACTCCCAAAAATAGTCATTTAATGATAGATTACTAGTGCGATAACTAAAAATCCATTGCTCTTTCCTCGACATTCTGTGGCATGCTAGTGCTTAAATAAATTGTATTATAACACCAAAAAAATTCTAATATTTCTACAGTAACTGACCCAGTTTAACATAAATGCAAGAAGATTCCCATGGGATATAATTGTATTTTGACGTTCATTTTTATTCAACACTGGTACATTACTATTTCTCCAGTTTATGCACATCATAATATGTATATTTCATTCACAATTTAGCAAATTTATACGCATTTGTTTTACTTTCAATCACTTCCTGCTTCAGAACACATGTATTCCTCCACGTTTCTTGACTGCTCCTTTCATGAGACTTTTTCCAAAGACATTATTTTTGATTTCCATTATCATTTTTGAAGCAAAACTCACACACCCGTCATGATAAACCATAACCCTAATATTACCAATAGATGTAAAACTGGTGGGAATGAATGATTGTATATCGATATAAGATTTCTTGCATACTTTCAAATATCAATTCAATCCATTATTTAAAGTGGAACCAGTTATATTATTTAATCACAGTATGGTCTATTCATGCATTATCTCTATGTTGATAGACACAGGGTACACCTGTGTGTACCCCCAATAATAATTTGTATATCTTCAAAATTTTGCTCCCAGAAATGGTGGAAGAAATACTCATGTCAACTGATCTACATATACATTTTATCACAGTAATATTCTGGACACAAAATGCAAAGGTCACACTTAGGATTGTCCCAAAGCCTAAATGGAAAGTGAACATGGATTACTAAAAACATCCATGTCTTGGATGCCTAATTCTCTCAAATGTCAATCCTATTGGTGAGTACATATTTGTTTCTTCCCAAGATTATATATTCAACCTCAACCATGTTGAAAATGTCTAATCCTATCACTCACTTTATATTTTGTCTAATTTCCTAATATCTCTATTGATATCTCTTTTCCTACATATTTTCCCCAGTTCATCATAGTGACTGATTCTTCACATGTGCTGACATTCACATTCACTCTTTATCCGAAACCCTATTGCTAAAGAACTTTTTGTCCAAATACTATACTCACTCTTTTTTCTAAACCTACCGACTATTTACCTAATCCTATGACTATCCCTTTTTGACTGGATGATCTCTTCAACAATCAATCATCCAAGGTACAAGGTCCTATACCATTGTATATTGATTTATCTGAGACATCTGTGCAGAACATACTTCAAAGCTAAGTATCCCAATCACGGGCCCAATGCCTTTCTGGTCTTCAAATCTTACCTAGATTTCAGTTTTCATAATTATATTTTACCTGTATATTCTTATATATATTGCAGGTTCCCAATACCATTATTCATTCAGCAGAATGATTCCTAACACAAATCTAACATGTTATTAATCCTAACTATACACTGTTCCCTCAATCCAACTTTACAGAAGAGCAGGGACAGAGTTGGTCTTACAATACAGGGGTGTAGGGGATCTTCCACCTGTTGACAACCTCAAATTTCCATGCAGATATGATCCCTGGAGAAGATGCAGGCAGCTATGAAAGGCCTGAGAGAGCAAAAGTCATCTTCCATGGCAAACAACTGGGTCAGGTTGAAAGCATGTGTCTGAATCATCCTCTCTTTTCTTAATGTAGGGAAGATTGACCAAACTAGGCCTGTGTGGAGAGCTGTTCCCAGGTGCCTATGGTTTCTATACCATTCGAACTTGTGAAAGTGTCACAGGAAGTAGGGGCATCCTCCATATTATGAGACCCTAGGAAGCAAATTTTAGGACAAAGTGGTTGCAAAGGCAGTGACCACATTCAGTTCCTGAAGGAAGTGACCTCACCTCACATCTTGTTGATGGAACTCTCCGAATTTGGGTACCAGGAAGCCAGGAATCCAGACCCAGTCCAAGCTCCAGTCACAGTGGTCTCACTTGTTTGGATTTACCAAGGACAGAGTCAGTCTTTTGTGGTACCTAGTGATGTGAGGATGGCCAAATGACAGGAAAGTTCTGAAGACGGGCCCTTCCGGAGAAAGAAGGTAGAGGCTCACTGCTGTCTCCTGACCACTTCACAGAGTTGACCCAGGAGACCAGATCTGAGACAGGACTGGCCATTTCTGGGGAACATAGTATGGCCCTCCAGTCAGAGGACACTCTGGATAGTTTCAGACCTACTTGGGGGAAGGAGGTGACTTTGTGGGTGTTTGAGTGGGATTGTGGTTTTTTCTCATGTTCTGAGAATAGTTAGGAAAGGGGGTTTGTTTGGTTTGGAGTGAACTGTTTCTAGTTAGTCCTTTGACAAGGCGAGTGTTTCTATGTCTGTGTATCCCACTGTGTCCATGGTTGTAGACATTAGAAAAGAGAATGCCTCAATGGGTGTGTTCTGTCAAAGAGAAAACTTCCAAGCATTCATCCTGCCCATTTTATAAATGGACTGTGGCTTGCCTTATCATTGGGCAACACCTACTATTTTCTTACGTTCCTGTATCCTTCCTGAATTCTGGCCACTCTCCAAAATAGGCTCATGGTTTTGTGTACAAGATATGTACCACTTCCAAGCTCTGTGACATGGCCATGTACTGGATAGCTGAAGGGAATGGCAAGCATCTCAGAAAACTCTGATATCAGTGTGACCAGTAAAGTCTCAGTGGAGAAACCCTGCTTTGGGCCTTTTGATTACCTATTGTTATGTTGCCCTGAATATCAGGAATGTCTTTTCCACAGGCTACTCCTTCCTGAAGCCTGAAGAAAACAGTTTTCACATGGAAATGAAAGGGCATTGCCTTTGTGTTTTACAATAAAACCTTCACAGAGATTAGGCTCTACTTAACTTAAAAATACTTTTAAATTGTATCTAAGTGTAAAAAGTAACATGTAACTGTACATATCTTTTTGATAACAAGTCCAATTATACAACACAAATGATACACATAAATCTCCAACATGTTTTTATTTTAAGCCTAGAATTACCATACAACCTTAGAACACCAGCATGATACAATGCTCTTTTGAAGCTTCTACCTTACACACTTGTATACCTGGAAGATATGAACACATTAACACCACAATTACATTGATGTTTTTGTATTAACCAAGTTTAGCTTTTTAAAGAAATAACCTGGCATAATTTTATAAAAACAGTATTGTTTAACCAGCTGTTTAATTTTTTAAGATTACTTGCTCAAAACATACACATATAACCAACTTACACAAACCTTTTTATTATTTACTTAAACCATTTTAATTACTTAATCATATAGACTCTCTTATCGAGAAACACATTTTCCCTCTATTAAATCTATATCTAGAAACTTTTAGTTTCTCTTTTCCATCTGTGAACCTCTTTCTGTTCACATTTTGAAACAATACTTATAAATTTCTGAATTTAAGCAGATTATTTTTAGACATCAACATTTTATTAGGGCCTGTTTGTACACCTAGAAAACTTATAAGCCTAATTATAAAGATATCTTTATTTTTATCTGTTTACCCAATTTGAATTGAACTATTTGAATCACGTGAATCCAAGATATTTATATCAATTTTTAAATATTTTATGAGCGCTCCTCATCTGTCAATTGTCATATCACTGCATGATATATGGACATACACACATACAGACATACCAACATACAACACGTAACACAAGTGTAACACATAACACAATAGTGAAGGCCTTGTAGCTTTTTCAGGTGAAATATCCATTGCAATGTTTAAAAACTCCACAGTTGATCAAAAATAGAACTGATCAGAAAACATTAACCCATCTGCAGGATCAAGATCATGAGCTCAAAAAATAAAAAATACAGAATCTAAGAAAAAGCAAGAGTGCCAAAAAAGATGACTGGCCAGTAATTAGTAAATACCATATAATGTACTTTTTGTTTGGATCTAGTTTGAGTTCAGGTAAAAAGACACTTTTACTCCTTTTTATCTGTCTCCTGCTGAGTGCTGCAGGCTTCTTTTATTTGCATATCAACTTAAGTCCTGGCTGAGGACTTGAAAACTCTAAAGGCTGGAGTTCTGAGCAGAAACCTCATGCCTAAGGCATTTTAGCTATAAGTCATAATTTCCAGGTTTGAATGTTGAAAATTATGATGCAAGTTTAAGATGTAATTCTCAAAATTTGATATCTTTATGTTTTTCTACACTAGAAAATCTTGAGTCCCTTAGCCTCACCACAAAAAACTGAAAATATGATCATTTTTTGATAATATTAAAGCCACCATCATAAGAAGTTTCTCTAGGATCATTAAGCCACTTTCTTTGTTCTGAAGTTTCTAAAGTAGTAGTAAGCTACATTAAATTTCTTGAAAAAAATTTTAAAAACAACCACAGACTACCATTTGTATCCCAAATTAAGCTTTTAAAATTTCCAAGACTGTTGCTAATTAATGTCATTTCACTAAGCCAGACCAACGTTTTAATTTAGCACGTTTTTAAAAAAATCTTACACATTGAAGGGAACAGATATCATATTATAATTTATTATCTTTGCCCAAGTTAATGCACTGGTATAAATAGTGAAATTTTCTCAGGCTACCTAGTTCAAAATTAAAACTCTTTAATTATTTTTTTATCCGAAGTATTTAAGTTTTCTAGCATCAGCTATCTTAAATCAAACTAAACTCTTGTTTAAACCCAACTTTTATCTGTAAGATAGTGCAATGCTTTAGAAACCCATTCAGATACCAGATTGTTACAATTAAAAATATCATCTTTTAAATACAATTTCAGCCAAGATCATCCCCAAGAAACAATCTAAAATATCAACATATTACTGCATTCATGGTCCCTTTTGTTAAGTAAACAGAGGTGGAGCAATCCTTAAAGTGCAGGTAAGGAATAAGGGAGTTCCCCACAGCAAAATGGCTCTGGCACCCGCTGGGAGTCCCTTAGCCTCACCATTTACTTACAGGATTAGTCCTTCTGGTGGTTTGACCCCAGGCACCAGGCATATTCTATATCTCCCACCTTTTCAGTAGTCAGCTTCCAAAAAATTCATCCTCTGCTTGCAATTGTTTTGAGTGCTAGGCTTCCCCAAGAGGGCAGAGTGTGGTTCATTGAAAGTCCCCACTGGTGTGTCAAAATTTATGACTGAAGGTTTGGTTCCCATCCCCAAAGCCAATTAATAACAATTTAATAATGAGGATAGGGTTTTGAGAAAAGTTTAAGCGAGATATCAATGTTCTTAGACCCCAGGCATTTCCTTCTGCAGTGGGCGTGCTCAAGCCAACTATGGGAAGAAAAGAAATCACTGCTTCCCTAATCTCGCTTAACAAAGAGAAGAAAAGTTTATCAAAGTTCTTTAAAACACAGCTAAGCGAGGTGTAAAAGGTGAGAACAGAAAAGCTGGTGGTTCTATTGACTTTTGGTCCCTCACAGAAGAAGCTTTAGGTTAAATTTTAGCTAAAGTTATTTCCACACATCTAAGGCAGGTTGGAACTCGGGACTCTGCATCGGTCCAAACAATGCCATCACATTTAACAGAAACACAGACAAAAAGACACACAAAGACCATCATGCAGCTCCCGTTTGTTCACAACCCCAAGATCAACAATCTTGTGACTCAGGGAGAATGGAGGGAAGAGGGGGAGGAGCAGAAGGTTTGAGTTATAGGGTTGTGGGCAAAGGGGTCAGATTGGAGGCAGCGACCAGGAAAGGCTTCAGGGACAGAGGCATGGAATGGCTTTGTCCCATAATGAGAGTTACTCAAACAGAGACAAGGACAAAACAAACGTAACACAAACACGGGCACACAGTTAACGTTTAACACGAGTTCAGAAGTAAAGATTAGAACCCAGTAACTGGCATAACCTGATGAGTTACACCACAAAGACAGACAGTGAATTCAACCTGAGAGAAAAAAGTAGCCAGCAAGACCTGATGGGTTTGCAACAGAGTCACTTAATGAGGGCTCATCTGTCCCTCCTCACCTAATGAGGGCACTTCCGTATCTCCTCACCTAATGAGATCACATCTGTCCCTCCCCGAGTCCTTCAAGGTGTCCCTTGCAAGAACGTGGCCGGTGGCTTTAGGACACGTTTGTCCACCACTGCCAGGGGGAACTTACACGCTCTGCTGGCAGCCACTCTGCCAACCCAAACCGAAAACCGAAAAACCAAACCTGAACAAAAAGCTCTGAGTGATCACAAGGAAAAATGGAAAGAGGCGCCTTTCTTACCCTCAGAGGGGTCCGTTGGGATCTCCTTGTTCGGTGCTGCACGATTCCCGGCCAACTCACCAAAATTAAGGGTTCAGCGAATGTCGGAGGAAGAGACCACCAAGAGACCGCGGATCATGCTGCAGCAAAAAGCATTTATTGAGTTCCAATCCATCATGCTGGGGCTCCGTGCTCACTCAAGAAGGGAGAGCAGCCCAGAGCCACAAGCAGGAGTTGAGCAGTGCTTAAGTACACTTTTTGGGGAGGGCGGGACTTTACATACACCACAGTCTCTTTTAAAAAATCATCATACACCACGGGAAAATCAAACAACAATTCCAAAGATGATTAGCTCATTCTTTGGTGGGAACAGGTATGGCAGGAGTGATAGGTCAGTTCTAAAGTGGGGTACACATTGAAACTGATTGGTTTAGGCCCTGTGATGCCTATGTGCCAGGCCACAAAGGGTACTAGGTTATTAAACAATCAGGCAGTCAGGGGAAAATTTACTGGGCAGTCCGGGAATTGTCCTACAAGCTACAGGAATTTCAGGTTTTGTGTATAGCATAGGAACGTAACAATACCTGGTCCTTTACATTTTAACTCAGACCTTGCAGCTTAGAAACTTTGCAACACCCAGTCTTTTAAACTTTAAATTTTACACATTAATTTCAATTTCTTTTACACTTACAGATTACTTCTGGTTCACAACAAGGGTGTCAAAGCCACCCTGACTTTAGGCAAATGAGGGGCAAGGGAGCTTATTTTGGACACTGTTTTTGGCTGTGCCCCTCATGGCAACCTCCAGCCAGATGTTATGATGAGTGTCTTTATGGAAGATGAGTGCCATGTAGGAGTCTTGTGGTTTTAATTGTGGTCATTTGTGTGCCGGTTGAAAGAGATGACTGGGTCCACATGGGCTTGAACTCTGCTGTGATTCCTCTTAGAGACTGAGTTCTGGAACTGACCTCAGAAAAGTATTGCCATGAATTGTGTTGGGAAAACAGGAGGCCACGCATGAGCATCGCCCTTGGAAACTGAGATATAGGCCCAAGATGGCTTTCCACAGAGCACTGAGAATCTCAGCCAGGATATCACATTATTTTTTTGTGAAAGACTTGGCAGCCATAGTTGAGAGTCAAAACACACATGAACCTCACATTCAAGACCTCAATGGACCTGGCTTCATGTGACCTTTTGGCCACTCTTTGGGAAGCCTTGCCTTAAAGAGTTCTGCAGAGCTTTCATTGAAATCAGCTTCCTCACCATGTAATGGTTCCTGAATGAATTGATACCCACAGTGCCTCCAACTTCATCCTTGAAAAATGGCTAGATAAATACCATGAATTTTTTTGAAATTTTCATGACCAGGTGGCCCTGGAGAACCTTTGGATGTTCTATTGCTGATCATGAGTGTACCAGACAGTGCCTTGATTGACTGGGTTTCATGAAAATGTTGTAGAACAGAGATGCTAGTGAGTTGGAGCCTCCTGAGTAGTGGGTGTAGAGCAGTGGACTATAGGTTTCTGAATAAATACCTGTGATTTTACCACGTAGATCTGCCATTGGCTTCAAAAGACTTGTGACTGACATGGTGCAGGCCACAGATCCTTATATGTATAGGCATCTTGTTATATTGAGAGGTTTGAGGGCAATGTTCAGAATCCGGTTGCTATAGTCAAGGGGGAAAGCTATGTGGGATAGACCCCTGTTTTGAACATTCTCCTGGAGACCCTGACCAACCACACGTGACAGAACTCCCTCCAGCACTGTGTCCTTGTTGAACTACTTGTATTTCATTAAGCCAATACCAAACTCCCAGTGCCACAGTAAGAAACACCACGAAAATGGAGGATGATGACCAAATGGTTTCACAGACCACAAGGGGAGACACTTAACTACCAGTGACCACAGTTTACCTACAAAGGGAGAATTCAGAACTCCTTCCTCATGTTCATTAGAAAATAAGGAACCATTTTCTCCAGGTCACATAGATGCAGATCCAGATTTGATGGTGTCACTACAAAAGAAGCTAAATCTTCTGACAACTACATATATTTCATGTGCCCAACCTCAGAGGCAGTTTCTCAAGAAGTCTTTAGGCCAGCAGAGCTCCATGTTTGTGCAGTTTTTAACCTCTCCCTTACTTTTGGAAACTGTTCTAACACATCGAATGTTGTGAACTCCTGAGCATTTTCAGTTCCACATATGTAATCACAGGTTTTCGAACTCCTCACCACTAATTGGGTCTCACTTGGAGTGAAGTTAATGTCAAGGAATTGTTCTGGATGAGAGTGGCAAGATTTTTGTGTAGCACATACTTGCATACACATTAGATTCATTTTCCTATTTTCCATTTTAAATACTGATCCCTGACACTAACACATCCCCGACTAGAATCTGAAAACTAATCCTAATATGATGGATAAAAAGAAACCTAACCAAAAAGAAATACAGGCCTTCCATAGGAGGCATGGTGTATACTTTGATTTGCCTTCTGCTTAATCAAGGGTATGTGTTATAAATCTTGTCAAATTTTCTTTGTAATATTTCTCCATGATATATATATATTTTTTTTTCTCAAAACATGAAACATATGTGTATTATTAAACACTCCCTAAATTCATTCATGTTCCTGTATGTGGATTTATTATCAACTTTTCACAAGATTATTCTCAGAAATATTCAACCACCTGAAATACATATTTCTTTCCTAGTACTGAAAACTAACTTCAATGAATGGTGCTTACAAATCCTAATATTTCTACAGTAACTGACCCAGTTTAACATCAATGCAAGTAGATTCCTATGGGACATGATGTGTATTTTGAAGTTCATTTTTATTCAACACTGGCACATTACTATTTCTTCAGTTTAAGGAAATCATAGGATATATCTTACATCTACAAGTACACAAATTTATAGACATGTGGCTCAATTTCAATCACTTTCTCCTTGATAACACATATATTACTCCATGTTTCTTTATGGTCTATTCACTAGACTTCTTTCTAAACACATTATTTTCGATTCCATAATCATTTTTGAAGCAAAACTCACACTCTTCATGATAAACCGTAACCCTAATATTACCATTAGATATATAACTGGTTGGAATGAATGTATGTATATCAATATAAGATTTGCTATATATTTTCAGATATCAATTCAATCCATTATTTAAAGTTGGAAATAGTTATATAATTTATTCACAATATTGTCTATTCATGCATCATCTCTAGATTCATCAACACAGGTTACAACAATTTGTATCCTCAGTACTAATTTATAAGTTTTCAAAATTTTGCTCCCCAAAATGGTGGAAGAAATACTCATGTCACCTGATGTACATATACATTTTATCACAGTAATATAATGGACACAGTATTGATAAATAAGAATGATACCCTTTTACTTAAATATGTTTATTTGATTTTCACTGTAAGATGTTAATTCTGGAAGACTTGAGAATTAAGAAAAATTTTGTCTATATTATTTCAAACAGGCTAATCAAAGTACTTTTAAATATATATATATATATATATATATATATATATATATACATATATATATATATAACATGTAATACATATGCATGAATATAGATAATATGTATAATTAATGTATTGTAATATATCTATCAGGTGATTATAATTTTTAAATTTTCTCAAGAAAAAAGAATGACTATAAAAAACTGTCTTAAATGTAAATTTCATAGCATACTACTGTTTGTAATGACATGAGAGAAAAATACATATGGAGGGATAATGATAAAGGAAGAGAAAGAAGGAAGAAAATGAGGAAGAAAGTGAGAAAACAAGAGGGAGAGGAGTGTTTGATGATAAGATAAAAGTGGAGGGTCTGGGTTTGTGGCTCAGTGGTATCATGCTTGTCTACCATTTGTGAGGCACTGGGTTATATTCTCAGCACCAGATACAAATAAATAAAATGAAGGTCTATCACAAACTGAAAAAATAAAAAATAAAAAACTAGAAATATTACCATAATTCCAAGGTTTTATGAATGTTAAATAAAAAAAAATGTTATATAGCCTTATGTAATTTCTACACTCCCCAAAGTAGTCATTTAATGTTAGATAATTAATGCTATAACTGAAAATCCATTGCTCTTTCCTCTACCTTCTGTGGCATGCTAGTGCTAAAATAAATTGTATTATAACACCAAAAAAAATTCTAATATTTCTACAGTAACTGACCCAGTTTAACATCAATGCAAGAATATTCCTATGGGATATAATGTGTATTTTGACGTTCATTTTTATTCAACACTGGTATATTACTATTTCTCCAGTTTATGCACATAATAGGATGCATATTTCATCCACAATTTACATAATTTATACGCATTTTTTTTTACTTTCAATCACTTCCTGCTACAGAACACATGTACTCCTCCATGTTTCTTGACTGCTCTTTTCATGAGACTTTTTTCCAAACACATTATTTTCGATTTCCATTATCACTTTTGAAGCAAAACTCACACACCCGTCATGATAAACCATAACCCTAATATTACCATTACACGTATAAGTGGTGGGAAAGAATGATTGTATATCAATATAAGATTTCTTACTTAGTTAAAGGTATCCATTAAATCCATTATTTAAAGTGAAACCAGTTATATTATTTGGTCACAGTATGGTCTATTCATGCATTACCTCTATATTGATAGACACAGGGTACACCTCTTTGTACACCCAATACTAATTTATACGTCTTCAAAATATTGCTCCCAGAAATGGTGGAAGAAATACTCATGTCAACTGATTCTACATATGCATGTTATCATAGTAATATTCAGGACACAAAATGCAAAAGTCACACGTATGATTGTACCAAAGCCTAAAAGGGAACTGAACATGGATTACTAAAAACATCCATGTCCAGGTTGCCTAATCCTCTCAAATGTCAATCCTATTGGTGACTACATATTTGTTTCTTCCTAAGATTATATATTCAATCTCAAAACTGTTGAAAATGTCTATTTTTTTTTACTCACTTTATACTTTGCCTGATTTCCTAATGTCTCTATTGATATCTGCTTTCCTACATATTTTCCCCAGTTCAACATTGTGACTGACCCTTCAAATGTGCTGACATTGACATTCACTCTCTAACCGAAACACTATTGCTAATGAACTTTGGTCCAAATCCTATACTCACTCTTCTTCCAAGGCATACTGACTATCTTCCTGATTCTATCGACTATCCCTTTTTGATTAGATGTTCTCTTCTACATTCAATCATCTAAGGTACAATGTCATATGCCATTGTTTATCGATTTATCTGAGATATGTATGCAGAACGTAATTCAATGCTATGTATCCCAATCAATTTCCCAATGCACTTCTGAGCTTCAAATCTTACTTAGATTTCTGTTTTTATACTTATATTTCACCTATATATATCCATGTTAAGTAAAATGAATATTTTTGGATCTGTAGATGATATATATTTCATCATGAATTTTCTACTCACCTGATATACATATATATTTATCTCAGTAATATTCCAGACACAAAATAAAAGGGTCACACTTATGATTGTACCAAAGCCTAAATTGAATGTGACCATGTATTACTAACATCATCCATGTCCTTGTTCCCTAACACTCTCAAATATCATTGCTATTGGTGACTACATATTTGTTTCTTCCTAACATTATATATTCAACCTCAACCCTGTTAAAAATGTATTTTCCTATCACACACTTTGAACTTTGCCTGATTTCCTAATGTCTCTATTGATAAATGCTTTCCTACACCTTTTCTCCAGTTCATCATTGTGAATGACTCTTCACATGTGCTGACATTGACATTCACTCTCTCACTGAATCCCTATTGCTAAAGAACTTTTGGTCCAAATGCTTTACTCAGACTTCTTTTGAAACCTACCAACTATCTTCCTTATCCTACCAACTATCCCAGTTTGAGTGGATGTTCTCTTCTATATTCAATGATCCAATGTACAAGGTCCTATTACCATGATTATCTATTTAACTGAAACATCTGTGCAGAATGTAATTCAAAGCTATGTATACCAATCAAGTGCCCAATGACCTTCTGGGCTTCCAATCGTTCCTAGATTTCTGTTTTCATACTTATATTTCACCTCTATAGTCTTATAAATATCGCAGGTTCCCAATAACATTATTCATACAGCAGAACAATTCCTAACCCAAATCGAACATGTTATTAACCCCAACCATACACTGTTCCCTCAATCTAACTTTACAGAAGAGCAGGGAAAGAGTTGGTCTTACAATACAGGAATTTAGGGGATCTTCCACCTGCTGAGAACCTCAAACGTCCATGCAGAAATGATCCCTGTAGAAGATGTAGGCAGCTATGAAAGACCTGAGAGAGTAAGAGTCACCTTCCATGGCCAATGACCTGGTCAGGATGAAGGGATGTGTCTGAATCTGCCTCTCTCTTCTTAGTGTAGAGAAGATGGACCAAAACAGGCCAGTGTGGAGAGCTGTTCTGGAGTGCCTATGGATGATATACCATTCTAACTTGTGAAAGTGTCACAGGAACTAGGGGCAGCCTCCATCTAATGGGGCCTTTGGAAGCAACTATTAGGACAATGTGTTTGCCAAGGCAGTGGCCTCATTCAGTTCCTGAAGGAAGTGACCTCACGTCATTTCCTTGGTGTTCGAAATCTCTGAACATGTGGTCCAGGAAGCCAGGCACCCAGAGCCAGTCCCAGTCCCAGTCCCAGTGATCTCACTTATTTGGATTTACCAAGGACAGAGTCAGTCTTTCTTGGTACCTACTGATGTGAGGATGGCCAAATGCGAGTAAAGCTCTGAAGAGGGCCCTTTCCTGAGAAACCAGGTTGTGGCTCACCGCTGGCTCCTGTCAACATCACAGAGTTGGACAAGGAGAACAGATCTGAGACAGAACAGGCCATTTCATGGAAACATAGTATGGCCCACCAGTCAGAGGACACTCCGGATAGTCACAGACCTACTTGGGGGAAGGAGGTGCATTTGTGGGTGTGGATGTGGGTTTGTGGTTTTGTCTCATGTTCTGAGAATAGGTAAGAAAGGCAGTTTGTTTGGTTTGGAGTTAATTGATTCTAGTAAGTCGTTTGAAAAGGCAAGTGTTTCTGGGTCTGTGTATCCCACTGTGTCCGTGGTTGTAGACATTAGAAAAGAGAATGCTTCAATGGATGTGTCCTGTCTAGTTGAAAGCTTCCCCGGATTCATTCTTCCCATTTATGAATGGACTGTGGCTTGCATTATCGATGGGCAACCCGTGATATCTTCCTAAGTTCCTGTTTTCTTTCTGATTTCTGGCCACTTTCCAGAATAGGCTCATGGTTTTGTGTCCAAGATGTGTACCACCACCAAGCTCTGTGACATGGCCATGTACTGGATAGCTGAAGGGAATGGCAAGCATCTCAGAAAACTTAGATATCAGTGTGATCAGGAAAGTCTCAGTGGAGAAATACTGCTTTGGTACCTATTGTTCTGTTGCCCTCAATGTCAGGAAGCTTTTTGCCTCTGGCCACCCCTTTGGGAAGCCTAAAGAAAACAGTTTTCAAATGGAAATCAATGGGGATTACCTGTGACTCTTTGCTTAATTGCATTGGAAAGGGATATGTCTGAATCAGGCTCTAGGTCCTGTGTTAGGCTTTGGCTTAGATTCTCAGCACATGATGGATGTAAAGAAAATCCCATGTTTGCATCCAAAACTAAATTGGCCAAAAGAGCAGTCATTATGGAAGAAGTCTCTCGCCTTCCCCTGTAAGGTTCCTTACCTCCTTCAAGTGAGAATAGGAACATTTGGATCAAATGAGTTCTTCAAAGCCCTTTAGAGGCTATCCCATAGGTGCTTGGGTTTTCTCCAGAATCCAAATCACATAAAGAATCTATACCTGACAGTCAGTAGGCCTCAAAATGAAGGAGCAAAGCAATATTAACAGCAGGCCTATTTGCTCACTCCTGGTTCCCCGGACGAATGTCCAGGCCACCCTGACTTTAGGCAAATGAGGGGCAATGGAGGTTATTTTGGACACTGTCTTGGGCTGTGCCCCTCATGGAAACCTCAAGCCAGAGGTAATGATGAGTGTCCATATGGAAGAAGATGAGGGCCATGTGGGAGTGTTTTGGTTTTAATTGTGGTCATGTGTGGGCGTTGGAAGGGATGACTGGGTCCACCTTGGCTTGAACTCTGTTGTGATTCCCCTTAGAGACTGAGTTGTGGACCTCACCTCAGAGAAGTATTGCCATGAATGGTGTTGGGATTTTAGGAGGATTCACATGAGAGTCACCCTTGGAAAATGAGATCTAGGCCCAGGGTGGCTGTTCACAGAGCACTGGGAATCTCAGCCAGGTTACCACATGATTTTATTCTGAAAGACTTGGCAGCCATATATGAGAGTCAAAACACACATGGATGTCACAATGTAGATCCTAATGGGCCTGGATTCATGTGATCATTTGGCCACTGTTTGGGAAGCCTTGCCTGTGAGACTTCTCCAGAGATTTCATTGAAATGAGCTTCCTAACCATGTAATAGTTCCAGAATGAAATGAAACACACAGTGCCTCCAACTTCAACCTTGAAAAATGGCTAGATAAATACCAAGAAATTTTGAAACTTCCCACGACCAGGTGGCACTGGAGAATCTTTGGATATCCTGTGGCTGATCATGAGATTACAAGACAGTGCTTTGATTGACTGGTTTTCATGAAAATGGTTCAGAACAGAGATACCAGGAAGTTGGAGCCTGCTGAGGAGTGGGCCTACAGCAGTGGTGGGCAGGTGTGTAATAAAACAACTGTGGTGGGGCCATGTGGATCTTCCATTGGCTTCCAAATGGCTTGTGACTGACATGGTGCAGCCAGCAGACCCTTGTATGTAAAGGCATCTTGTCATATGGACAGGATTCAGGGCAATGTTTAGAATCAGGTTGCTATGGTCAAGGGGGAAAGTCATGTGGGATATAAGCCTGGTTGATGCATTCTCCTGCAGACCCTGACCTATCAAAAGTGACTGAACTCACTCACGCACCGGGTAACTGTTGAATTCTTTGTATATCATGAAGCAAATACCAAAATCCCAGTGCAGCAGCAAGAAACACGACGAAAAGTGGAGGATGACCAAATGGCCTCACAGTCCACATGTGGATACACTTATCCCCCAGTTGCCACAGTTTACCTACAAAAGAGAATTCAGCACTGCTGCCACATATTCAGTGGAAAATAAGAAACCATGTCCTCCAGGTAACATAGATGCAGACACAGCTTTGATTGTCTCACTACAATGGAAGCTAAATCTCCCGACAACAACATATATTTCAAGTGCGCAAACTCAGAGTCAGTTTCTCAAGAAGGATTTAGGGAACCAGAGCTCCATGTTTGTGGACTGTTTTCCCTGTCCCTTACTTTTGAAATCTCCTCTACCGTCTTCAAGGTTGTGAACTCCTGAGCACATTCCATTCCAGATATTTATTCACAGATTTTCTAACTCTTCTCCTCTAATTGTGCCTTAGTCTCGGTGATTGTAATGTCAAGGCTTCCCTTTCTCTGTAGCCTATTCAGCACATATATTTTTACATGCAATTATAGAATCTTACCTGATACCACACGTACATTCTTGTGAGGTGACTGACTTGGCAGATACAAATTGTAAGAGATCACTCCTCCTAAACGCTGTTGGAACTGAAAATTCAACCTATGAGTGAGCTTCCTTGTTAAACAACATTATACATAAATCTATATTCAATAAAATAAATATATTTGGATCTGTAGATGACATATATTTCATGGTGAATTTCAATTGGAATATATTATGCTATTTTTAATGTCTGTGTGTTTGTATATATATATATATATATATATATATATATATATATATATATATATATATACACACACACTCTGCAGATTTTTCAAAATATGAAATATATATCTTGTTATACACTCCCTAAACTCATTCATATTCAAGTATGTATATTTATAATCAAAATTTCACAAGAGTATTCTCAAAATTATTCATTCACCTGAAATACATATTTGTTTCCTAGTACTGAAAACTATCTTCAGTGAATGGTGCATACAAATCCTAATATTTCCACAGTAACTGAACCAGTTTAACATCAATGCAAGTAGATTCCTATGGGACATGTTGTGCATTTTGACATTTATTTTATTCAACACTGGTACATTACTATTTCTTCAGTTTATGCTCATCATAGCAAATATATTTCATCCAAAACTTTGCAAATTTATAGGCATTTTGTTCACTTTCAATCACTTTATTCTACAGAACACGTGTGTTCCTCCATGTTTTTGATGGGTCTTTTCATGAGACTTCTTTCCAAACACATTATTTTCAATTTCCATGATCACTTTTGAAGCAAAACTCAAAGACACTTCGTGATAAACCATAACCCTAATATTACCATTAGATCTATTGCTGGTTGGAATGAATGATGGTATATCGATATAAGATTTCTTATATATTTTCAGATATGAATTCAATCTATTATTTAAAGTGGGACCAGTTATATTATTTATTCACAATGTGGTCTATTCATGCACTATCTCTATATTCATAGACACAGTGTATACCTCTTTGTACCACCAATACTAATTTATAGGACTTCAAAATATTGCTCCCAGAAATGCTGGAAGAAATACTCATGTCACACGATCTACATATACATTTTATCACAGTAATATTCTGGACACAAAATGCAAAGGTCACACTTATGATTGTACCAAAGCCTAAAAGGAAAGTGAACAGGGATTACTAAAAACATCCATGTCCACATTGCCTAATACTCTCAAATGTCAATCCTATTGGTGACTACATATTTGTTTCTTCCTAAGATTATATAGTCAAACTCAACCCTGTTCAAAATGTCTAATCCTATCACTCACTTTATACTTTCCCTGATTTTGTAATGTCTCTGTTATTATCTGATTTCCTACATATTTTCCAAAGTTCATCGTTGTGACTGAATCTTCATATGTGCTGACATTTACCTTCACCCTCTAACAGAAACCCTATTGCTAAAGAAGTTTTTTTTTCCAAATCCTATACTCACTCTCCTTCCAAAACCTACCAACTATCTTCCTAATCTTACCTACTATCCCATTTTGACTCGATGTTCTCTTCCACATTCAATCATCCAATGTACAATGTCCTATGCCATTGTATATGGATTTATCTGAGACATCTGTGCAGAAAGTAAGTCAACACTAAGTATCCCAATGAAGGGCCCAATGCCCTTCAGGGCTTCAAATCTTAGATTTCTGTTTTCATACATATATTTCACCTACATATTCTTATAAATATTGTAGGTTCCCAATAACATTATTCATCCAGCAGAATAGTTCCTAACACAGATTGAACATGTTATTAACCCTAACCATACACTCTTCCCTCAATCTAACTTTACAGAAGAGCAGGGACAGAGTTGGTCTTACAAGACAGAAATTAAGGGATCTTTCACCTGCTGAGAACCTCAAAGGTCATTAAAGAAATGATCCCTGGAGAAGATGTAGGCAGCTATTAAGGACCTCAGAGAGCAAAAGTCATCTTCCATGGCAAACAACCTGGTCAGGATGAAGGGTTGTGTCGGAATCAGCCTCTCTCTTCTTAATGTAAAGAAGATGCAGCAAACCAGGCCTGTGTGGAGAGCTGTTCCTGGGTGCCTATGGTTGTATACCATTCTAACTTGTGAAAATGTCAGAGTAAGTAGGTGCAGCCTCCATCTCATGGGACCCTTGGAAGCAACTGTTAGGACAAAGTGGTTGCCAAGGTAGGGACCTCATTCAGTTCCTGAAGGAAGTGACCTCACCTCACTTCCTTGGTGATGGCATTCTCTGAACTTGGGATCCAGGTAGCCAGGCATCCAGAGCCAGTCCCAGTCCCAGTCCCAGTGGTCAAAATTTTTCGGATTTACCAAAGACAGAGTCAGTCTTTCTTGGTACCTACTTATGTGAGGATGGCCAAATGCCAGGAAGGTCTGAAGAGGGGCCTTTCCTGAGAAAGCAGATAGTGGCTCACCACTGGCTCCTTACAGCTTCACAAAGTTTGCCACAGAGACTAGATCTGAGACAGGACAGCCGATTATGAGGGAATTTATTATGGCCCACTATCAAACGACACTCCATATTCTCACAGACGTACTTGGGGGTCTGTGTGGGTGTGGGTGTGGGTATTTGTTTGTGGTTTTGTCTCATGTTCTGAGAATAGGTAAGAAAGTCGGTTAGTTTGGTTTGGTGGGAACCGATTCTACTAAGTCGTTTGACAAGGCTAGTCTTTCTATGTCTGTGTATCCCACTGTGTCCATGGTTGTAGACAATAGAAAAGAGAATGCATAAATACATGTGTCCTTTCTAGTAGAAATCTTCCCAGCATTCATTCTGCCCAATTTATGAATGGTCTGCGGCTTGCCTAATGGATGGGCAACACCTAATATCTTCTTAAGTTCCTGTTCTCTACCTGAATTATGGGCAATCTCCAGAATACGCTCATGGTATTGTGTCCAAGATATGTACCACCTCCACGCTCTGTGATACGGCCATGCACTAGAGAGCTGAAGGAAATGATGAGCATCTCAGAAAACTCAGATATCAGTGTGACCAGGAAAGTCTCAGTGGAGAAACCCCGCTTTGGGCCTTTTGCTTATATATCCTTCTGTTGCCCTGAATGTCAGGAAGGTCTTTGCCTCAGGCTACGCCTTTTTGAAGCCTGAAGAAAACAGTTTTCAAATGGAAATGTATGGACATTACCTGTGGCTCTTTCTTAATTGCTTTGGAAAGGGATGTGTCTGAATCAGCCTCTTGGCCCTGTGTGAGGCTGTGGCTTAGATTCTCAGCACCTGATGGATCTAAAGAAAAATCCCATGTGTGCATCCAAATCAAAAAGCCAAAAGAGCAGTAATTTTGGATGAAGTCTCTCTCCTTCCTCTGTAAGGTTTCGGACTTCCATCATTGAGAATACAGATCCTTTGCGTCAAATGAGTTCTTCAAAGCCCTGCAGACACTAGACCATAGGTTCTTGGGTTTTCTCATGACTCCAATTAACATAAAGAATCTAAACCCCACAGTCAGTAGGCCTCACAATCGAGAATAAGAGCAATATTAACGGCTGGCCTCTTTGAACACTCCTGGTTCACAGGAAGGATGTCCCGGCCACACTGACTTTAGGCAAATGGATGCAAGGGAGCTTATTTTGGACACTGTCTTGGGCTGTGCCCCTCATGGAAACCTCCAGCCAGAGGTAATGATGATTGTCTGTATGGAAGAAAATGAGGGTCATGTGGGAGTGTCTTGACTTTAATTGCGGTCATTTGTGTGGCGCTTGGAATAGATGACTGGGTCCACCTGGGCTTGAACACTGGTGTGATTCTCCTTAGAGAGTGAGTTCTGGAACTTACCTCAAAGAAGTATTGCCTTGTATTGTGTTGGGATTTTAGGAGGCCACACATGAGAGTCGCCCTTGGAAAGTGAGATCTGGGCCCAGGTTGGCTTTCCACAGAGCACTGGGAATCTCGGGAAGGATATCACATGATTTTATTCTTAAAGACTTGGCAGCCATAGTTGCAAGTCAAAACACACATGGACCTCAAATTTTAGACCTCAGTAGGTCTGGCTTCATGGGACCTTTTGGCCTGTCTTTGGGAAGCCTTGCGTGTGATAGTTCTCCAGAGCTTTCATTGAAATGAGCTTCCTCTCCATTTAATCGTTCCTGAATGAATTGAAACCCACAGTGCCTCCAAGTTCACCCTTGAAAAATGGCTAGATAAACACCTTTAAATTTTTGACATTGCCATGACCAGGTGGCCATGGAGAACCTTTGGATGTCCTATTGATGACCATCAGTGTTCCAGACAGTGCCTTGATTGACTGGATTTCATGAAAATGGTGTAGAACAGAGATGCCAGTAATTTGGAGCCTGCTGAGTAGTCGGCCTAGAGCAGTGGTGTGCAGGTGTGTGTTAAAACATCTGTGGTCGGGTCATCTGCATCTGCCCTTCGCTTCCAAATGGTTTGTGACTGACATGCTACAAGCCACAGACCCTTGTATGTAGAGGCATCTTGTTATATGGAGAGGATTCAGGGCAATGTTTACAATCAGATTGCTATGGTCAAGGGGGCAAGCTATGTGGGATAGAAGCCTTGTTGGTGCATTCTCCTGCAGACCCTTACCCACCACACGTGACAGAACTCCCTCCATCACTGTGTCCCAGTTGAACTTCTTGTATTTCGTGAAGCAAATATCAAACTCCCAGTGCAGCTGCAAGAAACACCACAAAAATTGGAGGATGACCAATGGCTTCACATTCCACACTGGGAGACACTTAGCCACCAGTGGCCACAGTTTACCTACAAAGAGAGAATTCAGCACTGCTGCCTCATGTTCATTGGAAAATAAGAAACAATGTCCTCTAGGTCACATAGATTCTGACCCAGCTTTGATCGTCTCATTACAAAGGAAGCTAAAGCTCCTAAAAACAACCTCAGATGAAGTTTCTCAAGAAATCTTTAGGCCAGCAGAGCTCCATGTTTGTGGAGTTTTTACCCTGTCCCTTACTTTTGGAAACTCCTATACCACCTCCAAGGTTGTGAACTCCTGAGCATTTTCTATTCCAGATGTGTATTCACAGATTTTCTAACTCTTCTCCTCTAATTGTGTCTTACTTGGGATGAAGGTAATGTCAAGGCATTGTTTTGAATACACATTGGATTCTTTTTCCAATTTTCCATTCGAAATACTGAATCCCTGACTGTCAGGGGTAGAAGGAATTCACCTTAAAGAATAGCCTGACACTTACAAGAAACAGCCCCCATGGAGACATCCTGTCTGGGAGACATCATGTAGCCAACTGTGTCCCTGAGACATCCTGTTGCCATCTGTCTTCCTGAAACATCCTGAGTTTATCTCACCTTGTGAAGACATCCAGAAACTTCGGATAAGAGAGCTTTCCCATCTCCAGCATATAAATGCCCCTGTGTGAAAAATAAAAGTTTGCAGCTTGATCAGAACTCCTGTCATGCTGTCATCTCTCGTGTCTCTTGTCCCTTCATTCCTCCGCATCTAGGTTCGCTGCCCCTGTTGATGTGTCTTTCCAGCAGGGACTACTGGCACCCACTGACTGGGGCTCGAGCCTTTGACTCATTGGGAACCACGTCCTCCTGGAAGACTTCATCAAGTGGAGCTTGCGATTGCCTCAGCAGACATCACCAAGAGACAGATCCAGGAGGAGAGTGGGGATGACGCACGGTGAGTGACCCACCATGGGACAAGCAGTTTCGCCACATGATTTGTTTTTGTCAGGCCTCAAGGAGTCCTTCAAGACATGGGGGTGTGTGTTAAGAAAAAGGACTTAAATTTTTTTTTCTAATACATAGGAGAATTGTGTCCATGGTTTCACCTTGAAGTGACCATTGATGGTAAAACATGGCTTAGAGTAAGAGACTGTTTAAAACATTATTATTAAACCTTTGGCCCAGAAAAAGTGCCAGTTCCCACATTTTCTTACTGGAACTTAATTAATGAAATTCTTAAAAGTTCACCCTTTGACAATGGTACCTTACAACTTGTCAGGATTGGAGAAGAGACTATGCAAAACACCTCTCGTCTCCCCAAGGCATGCCCATCAGTTAGTATAGACATTGACCCTTCACAGTCTCCCCAGGACCCTGGGAACCTTCCTGGTCCCCCTCAAAATACCACCCTAATGAATAAGGCTCTAATGGTTACCAGACGCCTTTATCGAGTTTTAAATCCCAGAGACACATTGACCCCTGGGACGGAGGCTACCTTGGAGAAGGAAGCAGCAAGCTACCATTCAGAAGATGCACCACCTCTCAGGACCCTGCCACAGCCTATAGGACTTACACATCTACCTACCTCCTATATCCCTCCTGCCTTTTGTGCTCCAGCCCTTCAGGAGCAAAATGCCACCCAGATATTTTTTTCCCCACTTCCCTTGCCTAGCCTGGCTCCCTTGTGAGAGTCTCTCCAACATAGACGGGAACAGATCAAACTTTTAAAAGAATTAAGATCCCTTGACTCTGAGCTCTGTTCATTAGCCTTAGGCATGGAGTCAATGAAAGCTGGCCCACGGTGGTCTAATACAGAGGCTAAGCCACTCCATCAGCCTGTTCTCGCCTTCCCAGTCACCCGCAGTCAGATAGATATACCTGCAAAGGCTGAGGTCAAAGATTTAGAGGAGGATCAAGAGGAGGAAGCGGGGGAAATGGATCAAGGAGATCAGGACTCAGAGGATGAAGAGTTCACCCCTAGGCAGGAAGGAACCCAGAGTGTCTACAAAAAATTAAGCCTGCGTTTTCTTGAAAAACATAAAAAGACTTGTGCTTACAATGGCCCCACTGTGCCCTACACGTTGACTTTATTAGAAAGCCACAGCGCACAATGGCTTACTCCCAATGATTGGAAATTTTTAGACCGAGCTACCCTCAGTGCCGGAGATTTCCTGTTATGGAATGCAGATTTCAAGGAGCACTGTCAGGAAACTGCTCAAAAAAAATTAACTAAGGCCTCCTATAAATCCTGAACTTATGTTAAGCTAGTGGGCTATGAGCCATTTGACACTAAAACTAAATAGGCACGTTTCCCTGCTGGACTTTTGGCGCAGATTCAGATGGCTGGCTTACATGCTTGGAGATGCCTCCCTCAAACGGGCTTGGCTACCACTTCTTTGGCAAAAATTTGACAAGGACCCAACGACCCTTATAGAAACTTTGTTCCCCGGCTTAACCTAGCTGCAGATTGCTTGCTTGGACCAAGCAAAAGCGAAAGAACTTTTGTAAAACATCTTGCCTTTGAAAACGCCAACCCGGCATGTCAGGATGTTCTTTGACCACATAAGGAAAAAGGGAAACTTTCTGACTTTATTAGACTCTGTGCAGGGTTGGGTGCAGCCCATGCCATGGGTCTCGCCCTACGTGCCCCCTTTACCAAGGCCTTTCACAATCCTGGCTCATGTACTTGCTTTACTTGTAAACAACCTGGCGATTTTGCACGCAAGTGTCCGAAAGGCAAACAAAGCCTAGGAATATCGTCTCCTCAAACTGGGGCTAAATTGCCCCCAGCTACCATTTGTTCTAGATGTGGTAAATGTCATCACTGGGCCAGTAAGTGTAGATCTAAGACAAATGGCCTCAGACAGTCTATTTCTTCCTGCTTCTCAGGAAACTCCCTGCGGGGCCAGCCCCTGGCCACGAACTCCCCCAGGACAAAACCAGGGGCAATAAGGTTTGTTCCCTCCCAAACTCCAAACCTACCACAAAATTCTTCCCCACAATTGCCTCCCTCCAACTAGCCACCCCAGGCAGCGCAGGATTGGACCTCTGTGCTACCACCGATACAATATTAGACTCAATGCAAGGGCACCAGATAATACCCCCTAGAATTATGGGTCCCCCTTCATCTCATACGAGTGCCCTTATTCTTGGAAGAGCCTCTGCTACGTTAAATGGTGTTCTGGTCTTCCCTGGCATTAATGATAATGATTTCACTGGAGAAATAAAAATACGGGCAACAGCTATTAATGGAGTTCCGGCCATCCCAGCAGGAACAAGACTTGCACAATTAACATTCCTTCTCTTGGATTCAGGAGGCACTTCCACTGCCCAAACCTACAACGGGGGACAGCCTCCCTCGGCTCCTCTGATGTATATTGGGTTCAGCCCATTTCTCACAATAGACCCACTCTTACCTTACTTATTGAAGGAAAGGAATTCCAAGGAATTCTAGATACTGGAGCTGATGCCACAATTATTTCTCACAAATACTGGCCATCAGGTTGGCCCATCACCCCATCCTTGAATGATCTAAAAGGGTTAAGAGTCAAAAAATTTCCATGTCAGTTCTAGGGCTTTTAGCTGGACTGATAAAGAGGGTAATAAGGTGACTGTCACTCTTTTCATTGTTCCTGACCTCCCTGTTAACCTATGGGCCCGAGATATTTTGAGTCAAATGGAAGTTATTCTTGCCAGTCCCAATTCCATGGTGACTCATAAAATGCTTTGTATGAATTTTGTCCCTGGTACAGGCCTTGTGAGACTGAGACAAGGACTGGTGGGGACTAGAAAACCCATAAAAAAACCAAATACATATGGACTTGGGTATTCTGATTTTTAGTGTCGGTTCCTGACCCTCCTGTACCCCATGCAGATAAAATTATTTTGGAGACTCAGACTCTTGTGTGGGTGGATCAGTGGCCCCTTACCCCCCAGAAAAATTGGAGGCTGCCTCCATGTTAGTGCAGGAACAGCTGGCCGCCGGCCATGTAGAGCCCTCAACCTCACCATGGAATACTCCTATTGTTATCAAGAAAAAATCAGGCAAGTGGCGTCTTTTACAATATTTGTGTGCCATTAATAAAGTTATGTGCCTGATGGGAGCACTACTGCCTGGAATTTCCACACCAGTGGCTATTCCCAAAAACTATTGTAAAATGGTTATTGACTTAAAAGTTTGCTTTTTTACCATTCCTTTACATCCCGAGGATAGACCCTATTTTGCCTTTAGTCTCCCTTGCATTAATTTCCACGGCCCTATGCAGAGATTTCAATGGAAGGTTCTTCCCCAAGGTATGGCCAACAGCTCTAGTCTTTGCTAAAAATAAGCTGTTCATGCAGTAGACCCTGTGAGAGAGTGATGACCACAATTTTATGTTTTACATAATATGGATGATTCTTTAATTGCTGCACCTAATTACCATGACCTTAATAATTGTTACTTGGACCTTTAGAAAACACTCACTACCTTGAGACTACAGATAGCTCCTGATAAGGTTTAAACACAGGACCCTTATACCTATTTGGGCCTTAAACTTCAAGATAATCAGATCCAAATTCCTAAAATACAACTACGTGTGGACCATCTTCACACCCTTAATGATTCTCAAAAATTACTGGGAGATATTCAATGGCTAAGAACATATTTAAAATTACCCACTTGTGTACTTTTGCCCCTTAATGATATTTTGAGAGGTGATTCCTACCCCTCTTCCCCTCAAAAGCTTACTCCCGAGGCATGATAGGCATTAAACCAAGTCACAGAAGCCATTGCCAAACAGTTTGTTACACAAATTTCTTATAACCTTCCTCTGGTTCTGGTTCTTTTACACGCTCCTCATATACCCTCAGAAAAATTTTGACAGGATATCCATATTTTAAAAATAAAGGCTTCCCCTTGCTTTGGGTCCATTTATCCACCACATCCTCCAAGTTTATTACCGTTTATCTTGCTCAGGTAGCTTCTATTATTATTAAAGTTCGTTTGCTTTCTCGACAACATTTTGGCAAAGACACTGATAATATTTTAATTCCATATACTAATCACCAAACCCAATTTTTACAAAAGAGAGGGGATGAATGGGGTATTGCCCAATCAGGATATTTGGGAACAATTGATAACCATGTCCCCAATGACACCCTTTTACATTTTGTCCAGATACATCCATTCATTTTTCCCAAAATTACTCAAAAGGCTCCCAGTCCTCAAGCCCTTACTGTCTTTACAGAGGGTTCCAGTAATGGCTGTGCGGTCTTTGTTGTAAATAACCAGCCTACCACCTTTGATACTGTCTATCATTAAGCACAGTTTGTGGAATTGTTTGCCATAACACAAGTTTTTATAACATTTTGTGATAATCCTGTTAATATTCATACAGACAGTGCCTACATTGCTCATTCTGGGCCCCTGCTGGAGATTTCACCCGCCATTAAAGCTTCTTCCAATGCGGCCTTTCTGTTTCACCAGCTTCAGCAGCTAATTCAGGCCAAACAACACCCATTTTTCTTAGGACACATCAGGGCACACTCTGATCTTTCCGGTCCTCTAACACAGGTAATGCTCAAGCTGATGCAGCAACTCCTACCATCTTTCCAATTTTTGGTGGCTCCATTCAAAAGGCCATGGAGCTAAACAATCTTCACCAACTAAATTCCCAGAGCCTTTGATTACTTTGTAAAATTACCAGGCAACAGGCACGAGAAATAGTAAAAGAATGCCCTGCTTGCGCTCTCTCTCTCCCGATTCAACACTTGGGAGTTAACCCCTGAGGATTACTGCCAAATCAGGTTTGGCAAATGGATGTTACTCATTTTCCTGAATTTGGATAAACCAAATATATACATGTTTCTATCGATACCTTCAGCAGCTTTATTTTTGCATCACCACATTCTGGAGAGGCTACCAAAGATGTCCTTTCTCATCTTGTTTCAGCCTTTTCCATAATGGGTAAACCAATACATATTAAAACAGATAATTGTCCTCCATATACCAGTGCCAATTTTAAACAGTTTTGTGCTACCTTGCAATTTTGTCATACTACTGGAATTCAATACAAACCTCAGGGCCGAGGCATTGTGGAACGTTCCACCTTACCTTAAAGACTTGGCTATCCGGCCTTAAGGCTTCTGCCCTTGTATTTACCACTCACAGGCATTGCCTTAACCATGCATTATTTGCCCGTTTTTTTTCTTAACCTAGACAGTGAAGGCCTTTCGGCTGCAGACAGACACTGGCATCCCTTTTCCAATTCTGATCACCCACCTGTTATGTGGCGAAATCCCCTTACAAATAAATGGAAACGCCCAGATCCTGTCCTCATCTGGGAACGAGGCTCAGCTTGTGTTTTGGACCAAGAGCTAGCAGCCCCAAGATGGTTACCAGAACACCTGGTTAAACAGGTTAATGACTTACCTCAAACCGGGGACGGAGGCCCTCCCCATGAGTACAATTTTTCCTTTTTCGGATCCATCCAACAATCTGTGTGAGGATCCTGCTTAAGGAACTTAAGCTGAACAGGTTTGTGCACGGAGGCCTTGGCCCTCCACCTTCCAACATCATGGAGTACCTTTTTGCCCCCCCGCCCCCGTGAATGCAAGGGAGGATCTTGGACTCAGGCTTCCACTAGTTGGACCCAGACTGCTGACTGCATGACTAAGGTGGCTTACCTCCGTGCCGAGGTTGACCATAAACTCAGAGGAATTCATCAGCCTAAATGGGTATGTGTTAACAAGCCAAAGATTATTCCCCCTAGTACAAGTAAAGCTCTCCAAAATTGTTCTGCAACCCGTACGCATACCCAGGCGATGCATGTCTCTTGTTATGTGTCGGCCTCAATTTGTGTTAACAAGCAGGGAAAATGATTTTTTGAAGCCTCCCTAATTAAAACTCATGAAGCAGGGGGGACCACTATTCATTATACCCCCGTTCTGTTTGACCGGGGAGGAGAAGGCAAATACACCAAGCTACAGTAAGCTGGGTGTCAAGGCACTGTCGGAAAACCTTCCGACTGGCCCATTAAGGCCCCTACAGGGGTCTCTGATGGTAGAGGACCCACTTATTCTGTCAAGCATCCTCAGATAATCAAACTTTTGAAACCCCAAATCCCTGAGCTCACATATCATCCCTTAATGTAGCCGAAATCCCAGTTCCCAGGTTTAGATACCAATACATTAGATATTTTGCAAACTACCTTCTCCTTCCTTAGTAATTCCAACCCCACCCTTGCTGGTAATTGCTGGCTCTGCATGACAACAGGGGCAATCATTCCTATGGCAGTTCCTATTAATTTTACTATGGACAATGATAATACATGCCAACCCGGATTTCCCTTTAAAAAATAGCCTATAGGCACTTTTACATTATGTCTTTTAGGTGCGATGCAGAATAATACCTATGATATGGATTTTGGAATTACTTCCTTTGGAAATTGCTCAACAGTACAAAATTATTCCTCACCCATCCCATCTCATTGTCCCCCCAATGGCACAGTTGTTATGTGTGGAGAAAATGTGGCCTTCCCCAGGCTTCCAGCGAATTGGACCAGTGACTGTGTTCTTGCCTTATTACTCCCTGATATAACTATTGTCCCAGGAGACGAACCTCTAGCCTAGACACCTTAGTCAAAAGACAGAGGCGGGTGATACAGGACTTACCACTTATTGCCAGTCTTGGAATAACAGCTGCTGTGGGCACAGGTACACTGGCTTTGGCACGGCTATACACCCTTACCATCGCATGTCTCAACAACTTAAAATGATGTACAAACTCTATCAGAAACCATTAAAGATTTGTAGGACCAAATAGACTTCCTGGCAAAAGTGTTCCTTCAAAACAGACGAGGCTTAGATTTGCTGACTGCTAACCAGGGAGATATTTGATTGGCCTTAGGGGAACGATGCTGCTTTTATGCCAATAAATCAGTCATAGTATGCACTAAATTTAAGCAGCTTCAAGAAGATCTAGAAAAGAGATGAAGAGAACTATTTGAAAATCCCCTCTGGACTAAGCTTAATGGATTTCTACCCTACCTTCTTCCCCTATTAGGCCCTTTGTTGGGTTTACGTTTAATGGTGACCATAGGACCCTGCATTATAAACAGTGTGGTACAATTTATTAAAGAACACATTAATATTATGGCCTCTAAGCCCATACAGATCCACTATCATCATCTGGAGATGGAAAACCACGCTGTCAACTTTTAAAAGGATGTTCTACCCTTCTCACAGGCTTATTTCTTAAGTTTACATCCCCACAGATCTCTCTTTCTTACATAAAACTATAAGTAAAAGCTCTGACAAACCATCTTCTGCCCTTGCCATAAGGGTTCGTCTCCATGGGCCCTTCGGCTTGGGGGAAGACGCACCCATGGAGTGAGGACGTTAGGCCATAATATCGGAGGGTGCAGGAAGGACTGCAAAAGGATGGATCCACGGATCCCCAAACACAAGACCTCTGAGTGACACGCTCTGGTGCATGGCGGTTGGCATGCTTCCCCTTCAAGGCCATCTCCTCCAAAAACATGCCAAGGCCACCACGAAATCTGCTAGTAAAGATGCTTGCTCGGATCAGGAGATATTCTAAGGCCTCCTAGACAAACAGAGCTTCTAACCCCCCCTAAAAACATGGCCGGTAAGGTATGTCAAATATTTTATATAAGAAAGGGGGAGATGTCAGGGCCTAGAAGGAAGTTCTCCTTCAAAGAATAGCCTGACACTTACAAGAAACAGCCCCGTGGGAGACATCCTGCCTTGGAGATATCCCACAACCATCTATCTCCCTGAGACATCCTGTCGCCATCTGTCTTCCTGAAATATCCTGAGGTTATCTAACCCTGTGAAGACATCCAGCAACTGCCGATAAGAGAGTTTTCCCATCGGCAGCATATAAACACCCTGTGAGAACAATAAAAGTTTGCAGCTTGATCAGAACTCCTGTCTGGCTGTCATCTCTCCTGTCTCTTGTCCCTTCATTCCTCCCCAACTATGTTCGATGCCCACGTTGATGCGTCCTGCCGGCCGGGACCCCTGGCACTAACCCATATCCTACTAGACTATGACTACTAATACTAATATGATGGAGGAAAATAACCCAAATAGAATAGAAATACAAGCAGTTCAGAGGAGGCATGGTGTATAGTTGGAGTTGCCTTTTGCATGATATAGGGTAGGTGTTATAAATCTAGCTAATTTTTAATTGAAATAATTCTCCATGTGTTTTTAAAGTTAAAAAATATGTGAATACCTGGCTCCCTTTCTCTGTAGCCTATTCACCACATGTATTTTATATGCACATATAGAATCCTACATGGTATCACACGTATATTCTTGTGAGGTGGCTGACTTAGCAGATTCAAATTGTGAGAAGAGATCACTTCTCCTAAACGCTGTTGGAACTGAAAATTCAACGTATGGGGGAGCCTCCTAGTAGAAAAACATTATACATAAATCCATGTTAAGTAAAATAAATATTTTTGCATCAGTGGATGATATATATTTCATGAAGAATTTCGATTGGCATATATATTGCTACGTTTTATTGTCTGTGTTTGTGTTTTGTGTGTGTGTGTATATATATATATATATATATACTCTCCAAATTTTTCAAAATATAAAATATATGTGTCCTATATACACTACCTAAATTCATTCATGTTCATGTATGTGGATTCATAATCAACTTTTCACAAGATTATTCTCAGAAATATACATCCACCTGAAATACATATTTGTTTTCTAGTACTGAAAAGTAACTTCAGTGAATGGTGCATAAAATCCTAATATTTCTACAGTAGCTGACCCAGTTTAACATCAATGCAAATAGATTCCTATGGGACATGATGTGTAATTTGAAGTTCATTTTATTTAACACTGGTACATTACTATTTCTTCAGTTTATGCACACCATAGTATATATATTTCATCCACAGGTTCACAAATTAATAGGCATTTGTTTCACTTTCAACCATTTCCTGCTTCAGAACACATGTATTCCTCCAGGTTTCTTGACTGTTCTTCTCATGAGACTTCTTTCCAAACACATTATTTTCGATTTCCATAAAAATTTGAAGCAAAACTCCCACACTCTTCATGATAAACCATAACCCTAAAATTACCATTAGATGTATAACTGGTTGGAATGAATGATTGTATATCAATATAAGATTTCCTGTATATTTTCAGATAACAATTCAATCCATTATTTAAAGTTGGAACCAGTTATATAATTTATGTTGAGTGTCTATATGGAAGAAGCTGAAGGCCATTTTAGAGGGTTTTGGTTTTAATTGTGGTCATTTGTTGGTGGTTGGAAGAGATGACTGGGTCCACCTGGGCTTGAACACTGGTGTGATTCCCCATAAGACTGAGTTCTGGAACCGAACTCAGAGAAGTATTGCCATGAAGTCATGTTGGGATTTTAGGAGGCCACGTATGAGAGTCGCCCTAGGAAACTGAGTTCTAGGCCCAGGATGGCTTCCCACATCGCCATGGGAATCTCATCCAGGATATTACATGATTTTATTTTTAAAGAGTTGGCAGCCATAATTAAGAGACAAAACACACATGGATCTCACATTGTAGACCTCAATGGGCCTGGCTTCATGTGACCTTTTGCCCCCTCTTTGGGAAGCCTTGCCTGTGAGAGTTCTCCAGAGGTTTCATTCAAATGAGCTTCCTCAAAATTTTATGGTTCCTGGATGAATGGGAAACTCACAGTGGCTCCAAATTCATCCTTGAAAAATGGCGAGATAAATACCATGAAATTTTGGACATTCCCTTGACCAGGTGGCACTGGAAAACATTTCCATGTCCTATTGCTGATCAGGAGTATACCAGACAGTGCCTTGATTGACTGGGTTTCATGAAAATGCTGTAGAACAGAGATGCCAGTAATTTGGAGCCTTCTGAGTAGTGAGCCTAGAGTAGTGGTTAGCAAGTGTGTGATAATACATCTGTGCTGTGGCCATGGAGATCTGCCATTGGCTTCCAAATGTCCTGTGACTGACATGGTGCAGCCAGCAGACAATTATATAAAAAGGCATCTTGGTATATGGAGACGTTTCTGGGCAATGTTCAGAATCAGGTTGCTATGGACAAGGGCGCAAGCTATGTGGGATAGAAGCCTGGTTGGTGCGTTCTCCAGCAGACACTGACCAACCACATGTGACAGAATGCCGTGCAGCACTGCGACCCATTTGAACTCCTTGTATTTTGTGAAGCCAATACCAAACTCCCATTGTAGCAGCAAGAAAGACCATTAAAAGTGGAGTATGACCAAAGGGCTTCACAGTCCACACGGGGAGAGGCTTAGCCCCAATGGCCATTGTTTACCTACAAAAAGAGAATTCATCACTGCTGCACCATGTTCATTGGAAAATAAGAACACATGTCCTTCAGGTCACATAGATGCATATCTAGCTTTGATGGTCTCACTACAAAGGAAGCTAAAGCTACTGACAACAACATATATTTCAAGTGCCCAGCCTCAGAGGCAGTTTCTCAAAATGTCTTTAGGCCAGGAAACCTCAATATTCATAGACACAGGGTACAATTTTTTGTACCCCCAATACTAATTTATACGTCTTCAAAATATTGCTCCCAGAAATGGTTACGAGAAATACTCATGTCACCTGATCTACATATACATTGTATCACAGTAATATTCTGAACACAAAATGCAAAGGTCACACTTATGATTGTACCAAAACCTAAATGGAAAGTGAACCTGCATTACTAAAATCATCCATGTCCACTTGCCTAATGCTCTCAAATGTCAATCCTATTGATGACTACATATTTCTTTTTTCCTAAGATTATATAATTAAAGTCAACCCTGTTGAATGTGTAATCCTATCACTAACTTTATGCTTTGCCTGATTTCATAATGTCTCTATTGATATCTGCTTTCCTACATGTTTTCTCCAGTTCATCATTGTGACTGACTCTTCACATGTGCTGACATTTACATTCACTCTCTATATGAAACCCTATTGCTAAAGGACTTTTTTTTTCCAAATCCAATATTCACTCTTCTTCCTAAACCTACCAACTATATTCCTAATCTTACTGACTATCCCGTTTTGAATGGATGTTCTTTTCTACATTCAATCATCCAAGTAAATGTCAGGTGAGCATCAGAGGAAGAGACCACCCAGAATCTATCTCATGCAACAGCAAAGGGTTTATTGGGGGTCCAGCGTGCTGGTGCTCATACCTCACTTGAATAGAGCAGAGAGCGCTGAGAACAGCTTAAGCAGAGCTTATATACTTTCATTGAAGAGGGCAGGGAGGGAATTTTATTAATGTATCAGGGCGAGTGGGCAGTTTGCGCGCAACCGGGTGAGGGAGTGCATTCTGTAGTTTGGCCGTTGGGGACAGCACATTCTGGGAACAAGATTAGCAAACATTTCTCAAGATTTCAACAGTGTTTTGTTAAGCGTACAGAAAAACAGGAAGTGACAAGTGCCTATTTTATTAACCTTTCATTCCCCACTTCTTCTTCTGGCTACTTTTAGTCATAAAAGTGATCATTGGGGGGTGTCACATTTTATGTCTGCTAGTGGGGTATTAACATAAGTTTAACTTGTCCAATTTGAGATTGGAGAAAAGAAATTACATGGTTGAGCAAACAGAGTTTATAGTTAGCAATAATATGAGGAATACACAATTTGAAAGGGTTACCAGTCTTTTCCAGTTTCCAGCCAGAGTCTCAACAGGCCGCAGGCTTGAGATGAGAGGTATGGATCCAGGAAATGATTCTGTCTACCTTTACCGCTGTAGGTGTTATAAGTAGCACCTGGTATGGTCCTTTCAAGCGGGGTTCCAGGGATGACACCTGATGTCGTCTTACATAGAAGAAGTATCTTACTTGATGTTGATTTGGAGTCCTCTCGTCCCCAGGTTGTTAGGCAGTGGCCATCTGTTTTCACAGGTATCCTGAGTTCTTTCAAGAGCTTTAAGTCTGTCAAGCAAGGGGGTGTGAAAGGGATCGTTAGGTCTTAGAGTTGGAGTTAGGTCCCTTACTGGAGGAGGGGCACCATAGAAAATTTCATAGGGGGTGAGGTTACACAAAGAAACAGAGGGAGTATTTCTTGCATGAAACAGTTCATAAGGCAGTAGCGTAGTCCAATATTTTATGCCGGTCACTAAGCTTAATTTCGTTATGGTCTCTTTAATGTTTCTATTCATTCATTCTGCCTGTCCTGAACTCGGGGGTCTATAAGCACAATGTAACTTTCAATAAATCCCCAAGGTCCTGGCTAACCCCTGACTTATGTGGGTTATGAACGCGGGTCCATTATAACACCCTATTACTTTAGGCAGGCCGTATCTTGGAAAAATATCTCCCAGGATCTTCTTCACCACAATTTGCACTGTTTCTTTTTTTTTCTTTTTTTCCTTTTCTTTTTTTTTTTTTTTTTGGTGGGAAAGGCTTCAATCCATCTGAAAATGTATCTACAAAGACTAGGAGATATTTAAGTCCATAACTTGCTGGCTTTATTTCAGTAAAGTACACTTCCCAGAATTGTCCTTGTCTGGTTCCTCATAGGTGCTTTCCTGCAGGAAGCTTGGAAGGATAAGAATTAACCAATTGATGGACCTGACAGGCTTTTGTTAACCATTCAGTTATTTCCTTTAACTGTGAGTCGGTTAGTGGAAAACTCTGTTCTTTATCCTTCATGAATGAATGTAGTTTCTTTGAACTAAGGTGAGTGATTTGGTGTACATTATCTACTGACATAGTTAGAGCTGTGAATATAGGAGTTTTTACTGAAGGATTTAGAAATTCCACTTGGGGGCCTTCAGGGTTAAAAGTTATTTTGGCCTGGAGCTTGCTGAGCAGAACTCTGCCCATCAATGGGGCCGGGCATTCTGGAATTACTAGGAAGAAGTGATGGATTTTTCCTTTCCCCTGGTCCCAGGTCCTCTTAGTTGTCCAAGCCCGATATTTACTGCAATTAGCCCCTTGAATTAGAGACCTTTTATTTGATAGAGGGCAAAATGGGGCCTTAATGGCTGAGTATATTGCCCCTGTATGCACTTCAATGTTTACTGGGGTGCCCTCCACTTCAAAAGTTAACCTGAGCTCGGGGAGGGGATCTGATCCCCAACTTTCTTAGTCATCCTCTAGAGTCAGAATGGCTGGCTGGCGTGGCTGTCTCTTTCTAAGGCTCTCTTTGGCCCAGTGTCCTTTTTCTTTACAGTAGGCACATTGATCTGAGGCCAGGGGTGGCCTCTAGTTTGGGCCCAGGTATCCCTTCCTGTCTCCATGTTTCTTATTTCAGGCCTATTTGTTGTTGTGACCAGGACCTTAGTCAATTCCTTAGTCTGTCTTTTGTTTCTTTTATCCTCCCTTTGCTTCCTTATCTTCTTCAGTTTCTCTCGTATAGTATACCTTTTTGGCTTCGCTGACTAAATCTCTCAAAGTCATATCTTGTAATCCATCTAAGTGTTTTAAATTTCTTTAAATATCCAGGGCAGCTTGCCCAATAAAGGCCATCATGACAGATGCCTTTTGAGCCTCTGCCTGAGTATCAAAAGGAGTATATCTCCTATATGCCTGCATAATTCTCCCTAGAAACATAGAGGGAGATACGTCAGGCCCTTGAATAAACTCTATTACCTTGGCCAAATTATTTGGTCGCCTAGCAGCCACTAAGATACCCGCTATTAGAGCCCGGAGATAAGTGAACAGATGCTCCCTACCTTCAAAGGTATTGGGGTCCCTGTTTCGTCGATTCTAGGGAAAGCCGGGTTGAATATGTTGGGAAGTTGTGTCAGTCACCCACCTGGTCTGAGGATATTATTTTCTAGCTTCCAGGAGGATTCTCTTTTGTTCCTCTGTCATGAAGAGAGTCCCTAGGTGTTGTTGGCAGTTATTCCAAGTAGGCTGGTGTGAAAACATCTATGAATCAACCACACCTGAGAGACGAGTGGGGTCCTCGGTAAAAGGGGGATTGTTATTTTTCCAGTTATATAGGTCTGAAGAGGAGAAAGGCCAATACTGGTAGGCTTGCATTTTTTCCCCATGACCATCATCAATCATTGGCACATAGGGACGGAGGGGGAGCATCACGGGAGTTCCAGGGTTTTCAATCATTCATTGCCGGTGAGTTCCTTTAGCCGGGCCAGGTTCCTCCAGGGGAGGAGGGGCTGTGTGTGCAACGGGGGAGTTTTCTGGAGGGTGCTGGGCTGGCTTAGCTTCCTCCAATGGCGGAGAGGCTGAGTCAGCAGCAGGGGAATCACTTAGAGGGTGTTGGGGGTTGGGAGACCAGGGCAAGGGATAAGGAGAGGGATGAGAGTCCAGTAGAGTTAAATCTTGTGACTTAGGCAGAAAAGAGGGTGGAGGAGGAGGAGGAGCAGAGGGTTTGAGAGATCGTGGGGGAAAGATTAGGAGCGGGGGCAGGGGCAAAGAAAGGCTTCACCCATGGAGGAGATTTGCAGAGGTAATGCCGGGTTAAGATATATGGCTTTTGATCTGGATGGCTATGTGGCCCTTCCTGAAAGACAATATCTCTGACTTTTTAAATTACTGAGAAGTAGAAAAATTCTTCTAAGGGCCATCCGAATCCAAAGGTGGGCCATTCTGAGGCACAGAGAGTCTGCCAGGTCCAGCGGTTTACTGAAAAAGAAAGATTCTGAGCCCTTAAGCGGAATTTGGTCCAGTGATCAAGGGTCAGGGACAGAGGCATTGAAGTGCTCTTTCCCATAATGAAAAATGCACAAACAGTAAAGGCAACGACACATGACACAGACAAGACAAGACAATAAAGACAGGCAATGGACGTCCAACACTGAGACGAGGACTGAGTAGCCGGCAATACCTGATGGGCTGGCAATACCGAATCTGAAACAAAATATCACTGAGTTAAGGAGACTATTGTTCCTCGATTTTCAGAGTCCTCTGGGGTGTCCCTCAGGGTGGTTGCCTGTGGCTCTGTGACACATCTGTCAGCCACCGTGAGAGAGAGCTCACGCTCTTTATTGACAGCCATTTTGCCAAGACCTAACCTGAAACCTGACACCAGAAAGAGGCGCCTTACGAATCCCGAGAGGAGCCTGTTGGGGTCTCTCGTCCGCTGCTCCCAGAAATCGGTGGAACCTCCATATGTAAAGGTCGGACGAGTGTCAGGCGAAGAGACCTCCAAGAGACTGTCTCATGCAAAAGCAAAGGGTTTATTGGGGGTCCAGCATGCTGGGGCTCAGAGCTCACTTAAATATAGCAGAGAGTCCTGAGAACAGCTTAAACAGGGCTTATATACTTTCCTTGGGGAGGGCAGGGAGGGAAGTTAAGTATACAGAAAAACATGAAGAGACAACTACCTATTTTACTAACTTTTCACTAACGACTATACTTTGCCAGATTTCCTAATGTCTCTATTGATATCTATTTTCCTACATACTTTTCCCAGTTCATCTTTGTGACTGACTCTTCACATGTGCTGACATTTACATTTACTCTATACCCGAAAAGCTATAGCTAAAGAACTTTTGGTGCAAATTCTATACTCACTATCCTTTCTAAACTACGGACTATCTTCTTAATCTTACCGACTATCACTTTTTGACTGGATGTTATCTCTGACAATCAATCATCCAAGGCACAAGGTCCAATGCAATTGTATATCGATGTACCTGAGACATCTGTGCAGAAAATATATCAAAGCTAAGTATCACAATCAAGGTCCTAATACACTTCTGGGTTTTAAATCTTACCTAGATTTCTGTTTTCATACTTATATTTTACCTATATATTCTTGTAATTATCGCAGGTTATCAATACCATTTTCCATCCAGCTGAATGATTCCTAACCCAAATCAAACCTGTTATTAACCCTAACCATTCACTGTTGCCTCAATCTAACTTTACAGAAGAGCAGGGACAGAGATGGTCTTACAATACAAAAATGTAGGATTCATTCCAACTACTGAGAAACTCAAAGGTCCATGCAAAAATGATCCCTGCAGAAGTTGTAGGCAGCTATGTAGGAACTGAGAGAGCAAAAGTCATCTTCCATTATAAAAAACCTGGTCAGGATGAAGGAATGTGCCTGAATCAGCCTCTGTCTTCTTAATTTAGAGAAGAAGGACCAAACCAGGCCTGTGTTGAGAGCTGTTCCCGGGTGCCTATGGTTGATATACCATTCTAAGTTGTGAAAGTGTCACAGGAAGTAGGGGCAGCCTCAATTTCATGGGACCCTTTGAAACAACTGTTAGGACAACGTGGTTGCCAAGGCAGTGACCTTATTCAATTCCTGAAGGAAGTGACCTCACCTAACATCCTTAGTGACAGAACTCTCTGAACTTGGGATCCAGGAAGCCAGTCACCCAAATCCACTCCCAGTCCCACTCCCAGGGGTCTCAATTTCTTGGATTTACCAAGGACAGATTTAGTCTTTCTTGGTACATACTGATGTGAGGATGGCCAAATGCCAGAAAGCTCTGAAAAGTCGCCTTTACTGAGAAAGCAGGTATTGGATCACCGCTGGCTCCTCAGTACTTCACAATGTTGACCAAAGAGACCAGATCTGAGACAGGACAGGCCATTTTGGGGGAAGAAAATATGGCCCACAATCAGAGAAACTCTGGATAGTCACAGACCTACTTTCGGGAAGGAGGTGCCTTTGTGGGTGTGGGTGTGAGTTTGTGGATTTGTCTCATGTTCTCAGAATAGGTAGGAAAGTCGGTATGTTTGGTTTGGTGTAGACTGTTTCGAGTAAGTCGTTTGACAAGGCGAATGTTTCTATGTCTGTGTATCCCATGGTGTCCATGGTTGTAGACATTAGAAAAGAGAATGCATCATTTGATATGTCCTGTCTAGTTGAAAGCTTCCCAGCTTTCATCCTGCCCAATTTATGAATGGATTTCAGCTTGCCTTATTGATGGGCAACACTTGCTATCTTTTAAAGTTTCTGCTTTCTTCCTGAATTCTGGTCACTCTCCAGAATAGGCTCATGGTTTTGTGTCCAATATATGTACCACTTCCAAGCCCTGTGACATCGTCATGTACTGGATAGCTGAAGGGAATGGCGAGCATCTCAGAAAACTCTGATACCAGTGTGATCAGGATAGTCTCAGTGGAGAAAACCTTTGGGCCTTTTAATTATCAATTGTTCTGCTGCCCTCAATGTCTGAAAGGTCTTTGCCTCAGGCCACCTTTTTTTGATGCCTGAAAAAAACTGTTTTCACATGGAAATGAATGGGCATCACCTGAAGCTTTTTGCTTAATTCCGTTGGAAAGGATGTGTCTGAATCAGCCTTTTGGCCCTGTGTGAGGCTTCGGCTTAGATTCTCAGCACCTGATGGATCTAAAGAAAGATTCCATGTGTGCATCCAAAACCAAAATAGCCAAAAGAGCAGTCATTCTACATGAAGTCTCTCCCCTTCCTTTGTGAGGTTCCAGACCTACATCAAGTTAGAATAGGAATGCTTTGGGTCAAATAATTTCTTCAAAGCCCTGCAGAGGCTAGCCCATAGGTGCTTGGGTTTTGCTCATGACTCCAATTCAGACAAAGAATCTAAACCCCACAGTAGTCCTCAAATTGGAGAAGCAGAGAAGTATTAACAGCAGGCCTATGTGATCACACCAGGTTCACAGGAAGGGTGTCCAAGCCACGCTGATTTTAGGCAAATTATGGTCAAGGGAGATTATTTTGGAGACTGTCTTGGTCTGCGCCCCTCATCGAAACATCCAAGCAGAGGTTATGAAGAGTGTTTATATGAAATATCATGAGGATCATGTGGGAGTGTGTTGGTTTTAATTGTGGTCATTTGTGTGGTGGTTGGAAGAGATGACTGGGTCCACCTGGACATGAACTCTGGTGTGATTCCCCTAAGAGACTGAGTTCTGGAACTGACCTCAGAGAAGTATTGCCATGAATTGTGTTGGGATGTTAAGAGACTACGCATGAGAGTCGCCCTTGGAAACTGAGATGTATGCCCAGGTTGTATTTCCACAAAGCACTGGGAATCACAGCCAAGATATCACATGATTTTATTCTGAAAGACTTGGCAGCCATAGTTGAGAGTCAAAACACACATGGACCTTACATTGTAGACATCAATGGGCCTGGATTCACGTGACCATTTAGCCACTCTTTGGGAAGCCTTGCCTGTGAGAATTCTCCATTGTCTTTTATTGACATGAGCTTCCTCAAAATTTATTGGTTCTGGATTGATTTGAAACGCACAGTGCATCCAACTTCATCTTTCAAAAATGGCTAGATAAATACCAAGAAATTTTTGAAATTCCCATGACCAGGTGGCACTGGAGAACCTTTGGATGTCCTGTTGCTGATCATGAGTATACCAGACAGTGCCTTGATTGACTGGGTTTCATGAAAATGGTGTAGAACAGAGATGCCAATAAATTGGAGGCTGCTGAGTACTGGGCCTAGAGCAGTAGTGGGCAGGTGTGTGATAAAACATTTGTGGTGGGGCCATGTGGATCTGCCATTAGCTTCCAAGTGTCTTGTGACTGAAATGGTGCAGCAAGCAGTCCCTTCTATGTAAAGGCATCTTGTAATATTGAGAAGTCTCAGGGCAAGTTTCAGAATCAAGTTGCTATGGTCAATGGGGCAAGCTATGTGGGATAGAAGCATGGTTCGTGTATTGTCCTAGAGAAACTGACCCACCACACGTGACAGAACTCCCTCCAGCACTGTGTCCCAGTTGACCTCTTTGTATTTTGTGAAGCAAATACCAAACTCCCAGTGAAGCCGCAAGAAACACCATGAAAATTTTAGGATCACAAAATGGCTTCACAGTCCACACGTGGAGACACTTAGACCCAGTGGCCACAGTTTAGCTACAAATAGCAAATTCAGCACTGCTGCTCATGTTCAGTGGAAAATAAGAAACAATGTCCTCCAGATCACATAGATGCAGACCCACCTTTATTGGTCTCACTAGAAACGAAGCTAAAGCACTTGACAACAACATATGTTTCAAGTGCCCAACCTCAGAGGCAGTTCCACAAGAAGTCTTTAGGCCAGAAGAGCTCCAGTGTGTGGAGTGTTTACCCTGTCCCTTACTTTTGGAAACTCCTTAGCATATTCCATTCCAGATATGTATTCACAGATTTTCTAACTCTTCTCCTCTAATTTTGTCTTACTTGGGGAGTAGGTAATGTCAAGCCATTGTTCTGGATGACAGTGGGAACAATTTTTTGTAGCACATATTTGCATACACATTGGATTCATTTTACAATTTTCCAGTCAAAATTGTGAATCCCTCACACTAACCCCTACGCTACTAAACTCTGACTACTAATCATAATATGATGGAGAATAATAACCCAAACAGAATTGAAATACAAGCAGTTCAGAGGAGGCATCGTGTATAGTTGGACTTGCCTTTTGCATTATATAGGGTAGGAGTTATGAATCTAGTCAATTATTTGGTTGAAAGAATTCTCCATGTTTTTTTAAAGTTAACAAATATGTGAATTCCTGTCTCCCTTTCTCTGTAGCCTGTTTAGCACATGTAATTTTATATGCACATATAGAATCATACCTGGTATCACACGTATATTTTTGGTGAGGTGGCTGACTTGGTATATAGAAATTGTGAGAAGATATCACTCCTTCTAAAAGCTGTTGGAACTGAGAAGATATCACTCCTTCTAAAAGCTGTTGGAACTGAGAATTCAACCTATGGGTGATCCTCCTATTTGAATAGCATTATACATAAATCCATGTTCAGTAAAATGAATATTTTTGAATCTGTGGATGATATGTATTTCATGATGAATTTCGATTGGCATATATAATGCTACTTTTTAATGTCTCTCTGTGTGTGTCTGTGTATATATATATATATATATATATATATATATATATATATCCTCCAGATTTTTCAAAATATGAAATATATGTGTCTTATTATGCACTCCCAAATTTCATTCATATTCATGTATGTGGATTTATAATCTACTTTTCAAAAGATTATTCTCAGAAATATTCATCCACCCGAAATACATTTTGGTTTACTAGTACTGAAAACTATCTTCAGTAAATGGTGCTTAGAAATCCTAATATTTCGACATTGCAAGATGGCCATGAATAGAGTGCATCACACCCTTTGTACTGCGCCACTTCATATGTGAATAAGGAGTTAGAATGACGAAAAAGTATCTTGTTAGGATCTTACAGAAAAATAGGTGTGCCTGGAACCTAGAAGAATGATTTCCACCACTAAGGTCCTGTAACTGAGTCTCAAACAAGAGCCAACTATGCGACCAAAGATCTGGGGTGACTGATCTGTGCGGCCCGTGCCATGGCTACAGACGGTGGGCCTCCACTGAGAAGCGACCAGCATGCAGGGAGAAACGTTGCTGCAAATTCTGTGGAATCCGGCTGGCTCACCCGCCACTGAGCCCGGGGCTGAGCTCGGGATTTCAGATGGGGAAGAAAGCGCTACAGTTCTATCCCCCACAACCGAAACTCCATCGAGGAAACCAACGGCCACCATCTTGGAGAGCTGAAGTATCCACCGCCACTCTCCGACAGATTGCAACAACAAAACAGGTGTGTGTTACTCAGCTTATCTCCCATACAGCAGGTAATTTGCAAAAATTCTCTCTTAGGCTTTCCGGGGGAGGGATTACCAGAGAAAGCCTTCACAAAGACGGGGGGAAAACTAGTGGCACCTGACCTTCAACTTCCCCTCCCATCACCGGTGAAAACGAAACTTGTCTAGCTAGCGCAATGGGTGGGGCAAGCGGAAAAATTCAAAACAATAGAGTGCCAGGGTTCCCAATAGACACCCTCCACACCCAAGAAACGGCAGGCAAAGAGTACAGTTTGATCTGCCAAGAGGCATCACTCAGGGGAAATCTGGTGTAGCAGGGGAAATCAGGACTCGCAGAGGAAACCAGGGGACTAGAGGACAGACCCGCTTGACTAGGCGGCTGGAGAACGCCTGCCCACCAGCAACCAATCACCAGCTGGCTGCCTGCGCAATTGGGCAGCTAGAGATCACCCGTCCGCCGGTGACAGCCCATTCGCTGATTGCACGACTGGATGGCTGGAGACCGCCCGCCCGCCAGCGACCGGGAGGTGAAACCAACCAGAGACAGTCCAGTCCCACCCCCCCATTCAAACACCCCGGCAAGGAGCCTGGGGCCCGCCATAGCAGACAGGTGACATCACTGGAGCTCAGCTGTCGGAATTCCTTCCAAGCGGAATCCATTTTTGCAGGCATAGTCTACAAACACAAAAGAGAGACAACAGAGATATACAAAACCAAAACAAATCTATTGAAGAGAGCAGAAACACAGCAATCAATAGAGCTGAAAAGTAATGTGAACATCATGAAAAAACAAGGGAAAAAAATTCTACAGGAAGACCGAGAAGCATCAGAAATAGGGATAGGGAAAAAACTCAAGGCATACCTAACTCAGATGGAAAGGAATATTAGAGAAGACATGAGGCAGCAAGTCCAAGCAATAAAAGTGTATTTTGAAAATCAAATAAACAAACAAATTCAAATGGCAAAGAACGAGCTTTACCAGGAGATAGAGATCTTAAAAAGAAATATCAAACAGTAATCCTAGAAATGCAGAAAACTATAAACCAAATTAAAAACTCAAATGAAGAATATTACAAATAGACTAGATCAATTAGAAGTTAGAACATCAGATAATGAAGACAAAGTTTATCAACTTGAAAAGAATAGAGTAAACACAGAAAAGATGCTTAAATCCCATGAGCAACCTATTCAAGAGATATGGGATGTCATAAAAAAAAACAAATTTGAGTGTCATCTGGATAGAAGAAGGCATAGAGATTCAAACCAAAGGAATGGACAACATATTAAATGAAATATTTCTGGAAAATTTCCCAGAGATGAAAGATGGAATGAATTGCCAAATCCTGGAAGCCTACAGGACCCCAAGCATTCAAAACCATAATAGACCAACTCCAAGACAAATAATTATGAAGATAGCCAGAACAAGGACATACAGAACAAAGAGAGAATATTAAAAGCTACGAGAGAAAGTAGGCAGATTACATTCAGGGGTAAACCAATAAAGTTAACGACTGATTTTTTATCACAAACTTTGAAAGCAAGAAGATCCTGGAAAAAAGTATTTCAAAAGCTCAAAAATAATGGATTCCAACCAAGAATACTGTATCCAGCAAAATTAAGCTTCAGATTTGACAATGAAATTTAAGTCTTTCACGATAAACAAAAGCTAAATGAATTCACAGCCAGAACACCAGCAGTGCAAAGCATTTTGAGCAAAATACTACAAGAAGAGGATTTGAAAAGTAATGCCTGAAACTAGCAGCGGGAGGTATCTCAGTAAAGGGAGAGGAAAATAACCAAAAAGTAAAAACTAAATAAAAATAAATAAATAAATAAATAAATAAATAAACATGACTGGAAGTACAAATCATATTTCAATTGTAACCTTAAATGTTAATGGCCTAAACTCACCAATCAAGAGACATAAGCTAGTAACCTTGATCAAAAAAGAAAAAAATCCAACAATATGCTGCCTTCAGGAGACTCATATGATAGGTAAAGACATACAGAGTCTGAAATTAAAAGTTTGGGAAAAATCATACCACTCACATGACCCTCGGAAGCAAGCAGGAGTGGCCATACTCATATCGAATAAAATCAACTTCAACCCTACGTTAATCAAAAGGGATAAAGAAGGACACTATATACTGTTAAAAGGAACCTTGCACCAACAATGCATAACCATTATCAATTTGTATGCACCAAACAATTGAGCTGCAACACTCATAAAAAAAACTCGCCTCATGTTCAAGAGTCAAATAAACTACAACACAATAATTATGGGTGACTTCAACACACCACTCTAGCCATTAGACAGATCCTCTAGACAAAAACTGAATAAAGAAACTATAGAATTCAACAGCAAAATCAGTAACCTAGACTTCACTGACATATATAGAATATATCAACCATCAAAAAGTGGATACACGTTCTTCTCAGTAGCACATGGATCCTACTCAAAGGTAGACCATATATTATGCCATAGGGCAATTATTAGTAAATATAAAGTCGTGGAGATAATACCATGCACCATATCTGATCATAATGGAATGAATCTGGAAATCAATGATAAAAGAAGGAAGGAAAAATCCTACATCACATGGAAAATGAACAACATGCTACTGAATGATAAATGGTTTACAGAAGACATAAAGGAGGAGATAAAAAAAATTCGTAGAGACAAATGACAATACAGACACAACACACTGGAATCTATGGGACACAATGAAAGCAGTTTTAAGAGGGAAATTCATTTCTTGGAGTTCTTTCCTCAAAAAAAAAAAAAAGAAAAAAAACAGCAAATAAATGAACTCACACTACACCTCAAAAACCTAGAAATGGAAGAGCAAAACAACAGCAAATGTAGTAGAAGACAAGAAATAATTAAAATTAGAGCAGAAATCAAGGAAATTGCAAAAAAAACATTGAAAATATTGATAAAAATAAAGTTGGTTCTTTGAAAAAATAAATAAGATTTATAGACCCTTAGCCATGCTAAGGAAGAGAAGAAAAGAGAGAACTCAAATTACTAACATACGGGATGAAAAAGGCAATATCACAACAGACACTACAGAAATAAGAAGATAATTAGAAAGTATATGGAAAACCTATGTTCCAATAAAATAGATGATAGTGAAGATATCAATAAACTTCTTAAGTCATGCGATCTGCCCAGATTGAGTCAGGAAGACAGACACAATTTAAACAGAACAATAAAAAAGGAAGAAATTGAAGAAGCCATCAAAATACTACCAACAAAAAAAAGCCATGGACCGGATGGGTATACAGCAGAGATCTACATAACCTTCAAAAAGGAATTAATACCAATACTTTTCAAGCTATTTCAAAAAATAGAAAAAGAAGAAACTCTTCCAAATTCATTCTATGAGGCCAATATCACCCTGATCCCAAAACCAGACAAAGACACTTCAAAGAAAGAAAACTACAGACCAATATCTCTAATAAACTTGGATGCAAAAATTCTCAATAAAATCTTGGTGAATCGAATACAAAAGCATATCAAAAAAATTATGCACCATGATCATGTAGGATTCATCCCTGGGATTCAAGGCTGGTTCATTATACGGAAATCAATAAATGCTATTCACCACATCAATAGACTTAAAGACAACAACCATATGATCATCTCGATAGATTCAGAAAAAACATTCGACAAAGTTCAACATCCCTTTATGTTGAAAACACTAGAAAAACTAGGGATAGCAGGAACTTACCTCAAGATTGCAAAAGCTATATATGATAAACCTCAGGCTGGCATCATCCTAAATTGAGAAAAGCTGAAGGCATGCCCTCTAAAATCTGGAACAAGAGGGATGCCCTCTATCACCACTTCTATTTAATTTAGTTCTTGAAATACTAGGCATAGCAATTAGACAGACAAAAGAAATTAAAGGCATAAAACTAGGAAAAGTAGAACTTAAATTATCGCTATTTGTGGATGACACTATAATATATTTAACAGACCCAAAAGGGTCTACAGAGGAACTGCTAGAGTTAATAAATGAATTCAGCAAAGTGGCAGGATATACAATCAACTCGCATAAATCAAAGGCATTGCTGTATATCAGCAGCAAAACTTCTGAAATGGAAATGAGGAAAACCACTCCATTCAAAATATCCTCAAAGAAAATAAGATAATTGGAAAAACAATTAAATAGTTGGGAAACCACCTAACAAAAGAGGTGAAAGATTTATAAATGAAAATTACAGAACCCTAAAGAGATAGAAGAGATCTTAGAATATGGAAAAATATACCCAATTCATAGATAGGCAGAAATAACATCATCAAAATGGCGATATTACCCAAATTCTCTACAGGTTTAAATTGATGCCAATCAAAATCCCAACTACATTTCTTGTAGAAATGATAAAGCAATCATGAAATTCATATGGAAAAACAAAAGACCCAGAATAGCAACAGCAATTCTAAGCAGGAAGTTTGAATCTGGAGGTATAGCGATACCAGAGTTCAAACTGTACTACAAAGCAATAGTAACAAAAACAGCATGGTACTGGTACCAAAACAGGCAGGTGGACCAATGGAACAGAATAGAGGACACAGAAACCAATCTACAAAATTACAACTTTCTTATATTTGATAAAAGGGGCTAAAAACCTGCAATATACGAAGGATAGCATCTTCAACAAATGGTGCTAAAAAAATTGAAAATCGATATGTAACAAAATGACACTGAATCCCTTTCTCTCGCCCAAGAATTAATAACAAGAATAAATTAATGGGACTTACTTAAACTAAAAAGTTTTTTTTTTTTTTCTCAGCAAGAAAAACAATAAGAGAGGTAAATAGAGAACCTACATCCTGGGAACAAATTTTTACCCCTCACACTTCAGATAAAGCCCTAATATCCAAAATATACAAAGAACTCAAAAAATTAAAAAATAAGATAACAAATAACCCAATCAACAAATGAGCCAAGGACCTGAACAGACACTTCACAGAGGAGGACATACAATCAATCAACAAGTACATGAAAAAATGCTCACAATCTCTAGCAGTCAGAGAAATGCAAATCAAAACCACCCTAGGATACCATCTCACTCCAGTAAGATCGGCAGCCATTAGGAAGTCAAACAACAGTAAGTGTTGGCGAGGATGTGGGGAAAAGGGGACACTTGTACACTGCTGGTGGGACTGTAAATTGGTGCAGCCAATTTGGAAAACAGTATGGAGATTCCTGGGAAAGCTGGGAATGGATCCACCATTTGACAAAGATATCACCCTTCTTGGACTATTCTCTGAGCATCTTAAAACAGCGTACTATTGGGATACTGCCACATCAATGATCATAGCGGCACAATTCACAATAGCTAGACTGTGGAACCAACTTAGATGCCCTTCAATAGATGAATGGATAAAAAAATGTGGAATCTACACACAATGGAGTATTACGCAGCACTAAAAAATTACAAAATCATAGAATTTGCAGGGAAATGTATGGCATTAGAGCAGAATATGCTAAGCGAAGCTAGCCAATCCTTAAAAAACAAATGCCAAATGTCTTCTTTGATATAAAGAGAGCAACTAAAAACAGAAAGGGAGGAAGAGCATGAGGAAAAGATTAACATTATACAAAATGAGTGAGGGGAGAGAAAGGGAGAGAGAACAGAAAGCATATGGAAATGGTAGGAAACCCTCAATGATACACAAAATTACACATAATAGGTTGTGAGGGGAAATGGGAGGGAAATAATGGAGAGAATTAAACAACAGCACATGAGGTAGAGAGGGAAGATGGGAGGGGAGGGGAGGGGGGATAGTAGGGGATAGGAAAGGTAGAAGAATACAAGAGTCACTAATACGCCATTATGTAAAAATGTGAATGTGTAACCAATGTATTTCTGCAATTCTTATTTGGGGAAAAAAATGGGAGTTCATAATCCAAATGAGAAAAATGTATCAAAGATGATATATCATGAACTTTGTAATGTTTTGAACAACCAATAAAAATAAATAAATAAATAAAGGTTTAAAATTCAGTGGGAAGAAATCAGCTAAAAAAGTGTTGAGATGCATTCATTTTTCTTAGCAGAAACTTTTTTTTGTGTAGTTGTAACTATCACAAATTTATTTTACCAGAAATTTGGCTTTTGAAAATGCACATAAATTGAGATTAAAGGATAATTCACCTACCTTCCTGAAAAATTCATAGCATTTCCTATATTTTTCATATTTCATTTTTTTAGTTAATATTTTGTCATGGACCAGGTCTAGCCTTAGGCTATTCTTCCAGAATACTACCTCATCTGACAAGTTCGTACAATGTGTTGGATTTTTCTTTTCTTCTTTTATTTAATTGTTTCTAGCTAATAATGTGTATTTCTCCTTATCTTTATTTGGACATACATACCCAACTATATCTTTGCATTTTATGTTTTACTGGGGAAGAGACTCATCAAAAGCTTTTTGTTATATGTATTAACAATCAAACATTCAGAGCATGCAATTATTCTTAATTTTGCATGAAAATATCTTTGCACAATTTTTCTTATAAAGATTTAGAATTATTAATAATTTCCCTGCTGTAATGAGTAACTACTTACAAGAAGAATTAAACAATTGACTTTATATCAATTATGAATATGAAAAGTACTAAAATAAATATTTGGCAATTAATACACAATTGATAGAAATTGAAATCACGAGAAAGCCATTTAAAATGTCAGTGCATATGGTCCTTAAATAATAGGTTTTTAAAAAATTTTTTCTCTAATTCATAAGATATATTATGCCATATTATCGCTTAATGTGATATAAAACCTTAAATTATCAGTATAGATAAATAAGAAAGAAACCTGTTTACTTAAATATGTTTAATTGATTTTCACTGTAAGATGTTAATTCTGGAAGACTTGAGAATTAAGAATGATATGGTCTATATTATATCTAACAGGCTAATCAAAGTACTTTTAAATATAAATGTATATATACATTTATATTTGTAATGCATATGCATGAATATAGATACATATATATAATAAATGTATAGTGATATATCTATCAGGTGATTATAATTTTAACGTTTTCTCAAGAAAAAAGAATGACTATAAAAAACAGTCTTAAATTTAATTTTCATAGCAAGATACTGTTTGTAATGACATGAGAGAAAAATTGATATGGATGGAAAATGAAAAAGGAAGAGAGAGAAGGGGGAAAATGAGGAAGAAAGTGAGTAAAGAAGAGGGAGAGGCATGTTCGATGTTAAGAAAAAAGTGGAGGGGCTGGGTTTATGGCTCAGTGGTAACATGATTGTCTAGCATGTGTGAGGCACTGGGTTCTATTCTCAGCACCACATAAAAATAAACAAAATGAAGGTCCATCAACAACTGAAAAACAAAAAAATAAAAAAGTAGAAATATTACCAAAATTCCAAGCTTTGTTGAATGTTAAATAAAAAACAATATGTTACATAGCCTTATGTAATTTCTAGACTCCCCAAAACAGTCCTTAAATGTTAGATCATTAGTGCTATAACTAAAAATCCATTGTTCCTTCCTCTACATTCTGTGGCATGCTAGTACTAAAATAAATTGTATTATAACACCAAAAAAAAAAAGCCAAATCATAATATTTCTACAGTAACTGACCCGAGTTTAACATCAATGCAAGTAGATTCCTATGGGACATGATGTGCATTTTGACGTTCATTTTTATTCAACACTGGAACATTACTATTTCTTCAGTTTATGCACATCATAGGATACATATTTCATCCACAATTTAGCAAATTTATACGCATTTGTTTAACTTCAAATAACTTCCTGCTTCAGTACCCATGTATTCCTCCATGTTTCTTGACTGCTCTTTTCATGAGACTTCTTTACAAACACATTATTTTCGATTTCCATTATCATATTTGACGCAAAACACCCGTCATGATAAACCATAACCCTAATATTACCATTAAATGTATAAGTGGTTGGAAAGAATGATTGTATATCAATATAAGATTTCTTACTTAGTTACAGATATCAATTCAATCCATTATTTAAAGTGGAACCAGTTATATTATTTATTCACAGTATGGTCTATTCATGTATTATCTCTATATTCATAGACACAGGGTACACCTCTTTATACCCCCAATACTAATTTATACGTCTTCAAAATATTGCTCCCAGAAATGGTGGAACAAATACATGTAACCTGATCTACATATACATTTTATCACAGTAATATTCTGAACAGCAAAAAGCAAAGTTCACACTTATGATTGTATCATACCTAAATGGAAAGTGAACATGGATTACTAAAAATATCCATGTCCAGGTTGCCTAATGATCTCAAATGAAAATCCTATTGGTGACTACATATTTGTTTCTTTCAAAGATTATATATTCAAACTCAACCCTGTTGAATATGTCTAAAGCTGTCACTCAGTTTACACTTTGAATGATTTTGTAATGTGTCTATTGATATCTGCTTTCCTACACATTTTCCCCAGTTCATCATTGTGACTGAATCTTCACATGTGCTATCACTAACATTCACTCTCTAACCGAAACCCTATTGCTAAAAAACTTTGGTCCAAATCCTATATTCACTCTTCTTCCTAAACCTACCTACTGTCTTCCTAATCCTACCAACTATCCCTTTTTGACTGGATGTTCTCTTCTACATTCAATCATCCAAGGTGCAAGGTCCTATGCCATTGTATATCGATTTATCTGAGACATCTGTGCAGAACGTGATTCAATGCTAAGTATCCCAATCAAGGACCCAATGACCTTCTGGGCTTCAATTCTTACTTAGATTTCTCTTTTCGTTCATATATTTCACCTCTATATTCTTATAAATATCGCAGGTTCCCAATACCATTGTTCATCGAGCAGAATGGTTCCTAACCAAAATTGAAAATGTTATTAACACTAACCATACACTCTTCCCTCAATCTAACTTTACAGAAAAGCAGTGACAGTGTTGGTCTTACAATTCAGGAATGTATGGGATCTTCCACCTGATGAGAACCTCAAAGGTATGTGCAGAAATGATCCCTGGAGAAGATGTAGGCAGCTATGAAGGACCTGAGAGAGCAAAAGTCATCTTCCATGGAAAACAACCTGGTAGGATGAAGTTTGGTGTCTGAATCAGCCTCTGTCTTCTTAATGTAGAGAAGACGGACCAAACCAGGCCTTATGGAGAGCTGTTCCTGAGAGCCTATGGATTATATCTCATTCTAACTTATGAAAGGGTCACAGGAAGTAGGGGCAGCCTCCATCTAAAGGGACCATAAGAAGCAACTGTTAAAACAAAGTGTTTGCCAAGGCAGTGACCTCATTCAGTTCCTGAAGGAAGTGACCTCACCTCACTTCCTTGGTGTTGGAACTCTCTGAACTTGGGATCCAGGAAGCCAGGCACCCCGAGCCAGTCCCAGTCCCAGTCCCAGTTGTCTCACTTGTTTGGATTTACCAAGGACAGGGTCAGTCTTTCTTGGTACCTACTGATTTGAAGATGTCCAAATGCCAGAAGAGCTCTGAAGAGGGGCCTTTCCTGAGAAAGAAGGTAGTGGCTCACCGCTGGTTCCTGTCAACTTCACAGAGTTGGCCAAGGAGACCAGATCTGAGAGAAGACAGGCCATTTCGGAGGAACATAGTATGGCCCAGCAGTCAGAGAACACTCCGAATAGTCACAGACCTACTTGGGGGAAGGAGGTGCCTTTGTGGGTGTGGTTGTGGGTTTGTGGTTTGGTCTCATGTTCTGAGAATAAGTTTTTTCAGATATCAGCTCCGGAGCCCAGGAATTAGTTCTCATTGGGGCTAAGGTTCCCCACCAGCGAGATTTGAAATTGGCGCTGGCTGCATTGTTAACAAGGGCGGGGACTTTTCACGCCACTGCAGAAAAGAAGAAGGTAGGAAGAAGAAGTCCTTAGGCGCCATGTTGGGGTTTTTCTCTGGGGTATGGCTGCCATTTATACTTTTCCTAACATTCCTCCCTTTTTGTTTTTTTAGAAATTGGGGTGTTGTTTGTCATTTCTGGCTGATTCCTGCTGTGTAGGGGTGCTGTGGGGCCTAGAAAGGGAAGTGGACGAATGCTCGGGGGGCAGGTCTTGGGATATCATGGCAGCCAGAAATAAAACCCAGTGGTATAGATAGCTGCTTCAGTAGGGGTAAAGTCTATGAAAGTTCCCTGATGCCACAAGTTGTCGATGGCATGAAACCAGTCCTGGATGGAGGCGATTGTTGGTATCAGCCACTGGTCCTGTAACAGAGACTCAAGGAAATACTGGAAGCGTTGCCTGGACATGGCGTCACCAGCACCTGAAGAAGATCAGAGCGAATAAAAACAGAATGAAGATAAAAATTAAAGCAAAGGTCAATTTTTGGCAGAAGTTCCATGTTGGGGGACTGACATAGAAGAGGCCAAGGGCCATGAGGAAGCTTAGAATATCATAAAGACTCATGAATCCAGGATGGCAGATTAGGAGGTTCTCCAAGCTCGTTGCCTCCCGCTGTCTGATGTATGTTGCATTCCATCGTGCCTGGTAGTGAGCTTCATCACTGAGTGAACTGTTCTCTTGGAGATGTTAGGGGTTCATCGGTCATCAGAGGCTGGTATTGCCTAAGCAAAAGCTGGTTGAAATTTTGATTAAAAATTTTTTGCAGTTGGGTTTGAAGGAACTTCATTATGCATGGCAAGAGAGCACAAAAAGGGAGCATCCCAATAAGGGGCCCCAAGATAGGTAGTAAGTACATGGCAAGATAGGATTGGAAGAACCCTGTTATGGGATTGGAGGAGCTAGGTTTGAGCAATTTGGTCGATAATTCCTGCAATTTAACAACATTTTTTTCTATCAGCCCAGATTCATTAACATAATAGCAACATTCCTCTCTGAGGAATAGGCATGTACCCCCTTTTTCTGCAGTGAGAAATCAATTGCCCTTTGGTTCTGCAAAGCCACGTGTGCCAATGAAGTAACCTGGTGCTGCAAGGAGCCCAGAGACTCAGCAGTGGTATCGAGTGCTTCCTGCAGTTTTTGTTGCAGGTCATTGGATGCCCATAGAACATGACCTATAGCTCCACCAGAGAGTCCGAGACCCGCCACTGAGGTTGTTAAAGTGAGGCCTACAAGAACCGGCAGAAAGACTGCCCTACGGGTTCGGGAAGGTAGGACCAACTGTCGGAATTCGGTGGGAGTATACAAAGACAGCTGAGGAACTACAGTAACCAAGAAACAGGTGCCAGAGACATTGATCTTTGAGGTACTTAAAGACCCATTACACCAGAGGAAATTTCCAGGTTGCATAAATGCAGGGCTCGATTGGGTGCTTAAGCTCAAGGAACAAATTGGTAAAGGATTCATTATTGGCAGGTGGAAATAGATGAAAGCAAATAAAGCATTGGTGGAATAACTTTCCCACAGTGGGATACGTGTCACATGTAGGGGTTGTCCTTTCTTAGAGAAATTGTAGGTTTTTGCTGAAATATTTCCTGCCGCTAATGGGACCGCTGGTAGAAGTGGACGACTAATTGAAGCACAGAGAAAGCACTGAGAAGGAGGCACAGAAAGAGGGGTGGATTTTAATAATTGAAGAGTTTGGTGTAACAAATTGAGCCATGTGTCAGGGGGACCTGAGGGGGTTGAAGGGTCTGAATCCTTTTTGGATGAGCTATGGATAAGATCTCGAAGTTTTGATTCTGACTCCTTAATGTGGTCGACTACCTGGATGGTTGCCTTAGGTGGCATAATCAGGGTGCTGCCAAAAGTCATCCACATTGTGGGTCTGGCTGAGGTTGTTCCAGCATAGACAGCAAACTCAACATAGCCCCAACGTTTGGCCTTGGGGTCAGGTATATCTAAAGTATACCATCCATTGTTATCAGATGAAGAGCCTTAATGCCACTTTAGGTAACTAGATGTCCACCCTTTTGGGTAACCAAGTGAGTGGTAAGAATAGCTACCATGTTCATCATGGAACCTGCATGACCAATAGGGGCACCCATTATATATCTCAGGCCACCAATCACAATAGTCTTTTGTTTGATCAAAAAAAAAGCAAATGAAAGGCCAGTTCCAGCTACCAGGGACGAAGGTCCTTGAAGGTGACAATTTTAGGGAAATAGAGGTGCAATTGTGGATGAAGCAAGTAGTTGTATCCACTGCACCGACCTTCTGCATGCCATGTTCTGAGTACCGTTCCTGAAGAGTGAATAAATACATGGTAGGAGAGGTGGGTAAAGACCAGTCCCGATAGAGTACAGAAAATAAGCAGAGCACAAAAAAACAAGCAGTTACAGAAGATTAGGGTGTTGGGAGAGCTCATTGTGACTTTTTTAAGAGGAATTGGGCTGCATGGAACACCGTGTGAGCTGCAACTTAAATGGGTGAGATGAGTGTGGAGAGCAGGAGTTAAGGGGAGGTTCAGGAGGTGATTCTTGGAGTTCCTCTGGGTGGTCCTGTCGTCAGCAGTTGGGACCTCCTGGTGATATGGCTTCAACCTAGAAATGTGAATCCAGGGAGTGAGACGGTTGTCTGGTAAGGAGAGTTTGGCGGCAGTGGGGGTACAGAGAATGACAGGATAGGGGCATTTTCATTTTGGGGCAAGAGTCCCTTTCTCCTCTGGGGTATTATAATAGACTAGACTCCCAGGTGTTATGGGAGGAGTGTTTGGAGAGGACACTGGGTCCGGATGAAGCCAGTCCTGATATTTCCAGATTTCCGAGCAGAGATGATATAAAAGAGGCAAAGACAAATCTCGGGTGAGAGATCCTTGTGAAATGACCAACCCAGGGGGTATAAGAGGTCTTCCATACATTATCTCAAAGGGAGACAGTAAAGATGGTTTTTAGGGAGAGCTCTGATTCGAAGCAAATCCAAGGGAAGGAGTTTGACCCAGTCTAAGTTTAATTCCATTGTCAATTTGGTAAGGACTTCCTTTAGAGTACGATTTACCCTTTCCACTTTCCCTGAAGCTTGGGGGTAATATGGACAGTGGGAATGCTACTTGAAGGAGAGGGCTTGAGAGACCTTTTGTGTGATCCTAGAAATAAACTCAGGGACATTGTCATATTGTAGAGAAGTGGGCATACCAAACCTGGGGATGATGTCTGTCAGTAAGATTAAAGCTACAGTGGAAGCCGTTTTATTGGAAGTGGGAAATGCCTCAATCCAACCAGAGAAAGTGTCCACAAAGACAAGGAGGTATTTAGTGCGCCATACTGTGAGCATGTTGGTGAAGTCTACCTGCCAGTCAGCAGTGGGAATGTGTCCCCGGGCTTGGTGGGAAGGGAAAGGTTTGGGCCTTAAAGGAGTATAAGTGTTGGTCCACTGACAGATCTGACAATTAGAGGCTATATTCTGTAGCATGGCTTTGTCAGAGAGGGTGAGCGAGAAGAAGCTCTGTAAAAAGAGGGTCAAAGACTGAGAATTGGAAAGGAATAGATTATGAAGGAACTTGAAGAGATTCTTGTTCTTACTGGAAGAAGTAGGGGCTTCAGATGAGCTGTCTAAAGTGGCCATTATATGTCCCCAAGGGGGTCCATCATTGGAAGTGGTAGCAGCCATTTGTGCCACCTGGTCAGCTTTGGCATTGCCCTCAGTGATAAGAGAGAAGTCCTTCTGATTAGACCTACAATGGACAACTCCCACCTGGGTGGGTAAGTGGGAGGCCTCTATCAGATTTGTTATAAGAGCCGAATTAGTGATCACATTACCTTTGGTGGTAAGTAGGCCTCGCTCCTTTTATATTGCAGGATGGGATAAGATATGGAAGACATATTTTGAATCAGTATAAAGGGTGAGGGATTTGCCTTGTGCTAGAAGGCTGGCACGAGTGGCTACTATAAGTTCAGACTGCTGGTTGGTAGTTCCTGAAGGCAGAGCTTTGGCCTCTATAATCTCAGTGGCTGATACTACAGCGTATCCAAAGTAATGAGTGCCGTTCTGCCTAAAGGAACTGCCATCAGTAAACCAGATAAGGTCAGGCTTGGCTAGTAGTCACTCGGAAATGGAAGAATGACAGGGGAGGAAATCATCTAAGGTTTCCAACCAATTATGAGCTGGTGTGTTAGACGTGGGAGTCATTGGGAGCAGTGAGTCAGGGTTCTGTGCAGAGCAGGGAAGGAAAGTAATATTAGGGTTTTCCAGAAAGGAAGTGAGGAGCGACAGAAATCTGGATGGAGGAAGGGTTTGAAAGCCCTTATAAGCTAAAAGATCCTTCAAGTGATTTGGGGAGTGGATAGTTAAAGGGGCCCCAAAAGTAAGCTTAGAGGCTTCTTTGTGTAAAATTTGTCCAGCAGCCATAGCTCTTAAGCAAGGGGCCCACTCACGGATGGTAGGGTCAAGTTGCTTGGACAAATATGCCACAGGTGCAAATGTAGGCCCATAGTTTTGACCTAAGACCCCAAGTTCTTGCCTCCCATTTTCATGGACATATACATGAAATGGTCTTGAAAGATCAGGAAGGTGAAGGGCAGGTGCCTTTAAGACAAGTTGCTGAAGCCTGCGCAAGTTGTAGTTTGGGGAGGAGGCAAGAGATTCACTAGGGGGTCCCTTTGCTAGGTCATACAGGGGTTTGGAGAGAAGAGAATAATTTGGGATCCAGACCCTAAAATAACCTGCTAGTCCTAGGAATGATAGTATTTTGGCTTTTGTATGGGGCACTGGAAGATAAGAGAGGAGTTGCCTCCTATCCAGTGTTATTTCCTTTTTTCTGGGTGTAAGGCAAAAACCAAGATAGGTGACAGAAGACTGGGAAACATGGGCCTTGTGGGGAGACTCCCTATTTCCCTTGTCTGCTAGGAAATTAAGAAGCTGAGCAGTGTGGGATTGAGAGTGTTCCCAGAGGGACTACATAGAAGAAGGTTATCGACATATTGAAGGAGAGTAGAGTCAGGACAGGTCGGGTGAAAGGATGTGAGGTCCTGGGCAAGAACTTGGCCAAAGAGATGGGGGCTATCCCTGAATCCCTGTGGGAGGACAGTCCAGGTAAGCTGATGAGAATGGCGGGTGTGAGAGTCAGTGCAAGTAAAAGCAAAGATATACTGAGATTCTGAGAACAAGGGAATAGAAAAGAACGCATGTTTTAAATTTTGGACCAAGAAGTGGGTAATAGTGGCAGGGATCTGAGAGAAAAGGGTGTAAGGGTTGGACACTAGCGGGTGGATGGGGACCACAGAGGAGTTGACAAGGGGAAGGTCTAGAACCAGCCTGTAGGACACGTTAGGTTTCTTTACTGCCAGAATGGGGGTGTTGAAAGGAGAGTGTGTAGGCCTAAGATACCCCTTTCATAATAAATCCTGGATGATGGCTTCTAATCCGAGGAAGGCTGTGGTTGTGAGTGGATATCATGGTTGACTAATATATCTTGAAGTGTCCCGTAAGACAATATGAATAGGACTGCATTTAGGCATAAAGGGTGTAGTTGTGTCCCAAAACTCAGGGTTAACTGGTTTAGATAGTTGTGGGAGAGTGCATGAAGGAGGTGTATCTGCCCCTAGGAACATCACGAGGAAATGAGAGGTAGGAGAGGTGTGGGGTGATATGTGAATGGTGACTTTTAATAGTGAGAGTATGTCCCTTTCCAGAAGGGGAATGGGGCAATGGCTCATAACGAGAAAGGAGTGAGTGAAGGACAAAAGGGATTTTGAGGGAAAATACGTTTACCTCCTACCACGACAATAGGAGTTTTTGAGGGTGTGGTAGGACCCCAATACTCCCTCAAGACTGAAAAAGTGGCACCAATATCCAAGAGGAAGGTAATGAAGCGTCCATCCACCAGGAAGGTGACCCTAGGCTCTTGATTCTTGATGGTAATAGTCTGGAGGGAAGGCCCAGGGCTCCATCAATCCTCCTCTGCCAAGCCCAGGAGAGGCTGGGGTTGCTGGGTGGCTGAACAACCTCCCTTCCGGGTTGTTGGGCAGTCTGCCCCCCAGTGTCTCCTTTGATGGCATGTTGGGCAGGGGTTTTACGGTGTTCTCGGCGAAGGACAATCCTTACCACATTTGAAGAAAGCTCCAGGGGGTGTCACATTGGGACGGCATGGTGATGGCCTTCTCTGAATGACCTGGGCCAACATTTGGAATTTGGCATTTTCATCTCTCTGCCTACGGCAATCACTTTCATCCTCTCTACCATGAAAAACCTTTAAAGTGACAGCGAGGATTTTGGTCTGAGGAGTAGCAGGGCCCTGTTCAAGCTTTTTAAGCTTGGCTTTAATGTCAGAGTATTTTTGGGCGAGAACATATGTCATTAAGACATGACGGCCATCAGGGGTTTCTGGGTCGAGTTATGTGCACTGTTGAAGGGCCTTGGTTAGTCTATCCAGGAATTCTGAAGGTGTTTCCTCCTTCCTTTGAATGACCTCCTGCACCTTTTTAAAGTTAACAGCCTTGCGGGTGGCCTTTTTCAGGCCCGCCAAGAGGCAGGATGTAAAAAGGTCATGAGTCTGTAAGCCTTCAGGGGTGTTGTAATCCCATAGGGGATCCTGCTCTGGGACAGCATGAGGGCCCGTGGGGTGGTTAGGATTGGTCCTATGATTTTCATCAGCATGGGCTTGGACTAGCTCCCAGACCCATTGCCTTTCCTCGGGGAGATGTGTATTGGCCAAGAGCATGTATATGTCATGAAGAGTGAGGCTATATGCTTGCAGGACCCATTGAAACTCCCGTATGTAAGTGGTGGGTTTAGTGGTGATTGAGCCTAACTTCCTCTGTAGCTGAGTAATGTCTGACCTGGAGAAGAGCACGTGGACTCTGATGACACCCTCGGGACCAGCTACCTCACGAAGGGGTGCGATTGTCTTAGGGGTGGGAAGGAGTCCTTTAGACCTGGTAACAGGAGGACTGAAAGAGGCAGGCGGCGGACAGGAAGGAGAGGAAGGGGAAGGGAGTGTCTCTTTGGAAGAGGAGGAGGTAGAGCAGGCAGAAGAGGACGGAGGGGAGGGGGATAAAATGGAAGGCTGAGGATCCATGGAATCAGGCAGAGGATGAGGAGGATATAGCAGAAGAGAAGGGGCAGATGGGGCTGGGGATAAGGTAGGGGTTCATCTGCTGGGTCGAATGAGGAAGAATCTGTGAAGTCAGAAGTAGAAGTAGGGGAAGAGAGGGGATTGCAAGCAAGGAGGACCTGAGGGGGAGGGCAGGAGGAGCAGAGACAAGGTGCTGTGTGGGAAGGCTAAAACCTTCAATACAGGGAATCTTCCTCCACTTTTTCAGACGCTGGCAGTAGTTAAAAAGGTCCCGGGGGAGGTTTGGATCTAAGGATCCTTCTTGGACTGATCCCCTCATGGAAACCTCAAGCCACAGGTTATGATGAGTGTCTATATGGAAGAAGATGAGGGCCTTGTGGGAGTGCTTTGGTTTTAATTGTGGTCATTTGTGTGGTGGTTGGAAGTGATGACTGGGTCTACCTGGGCTTGAACTCTGGTGTGATTCCCCTTAGAGTCTGAGTTCTGGAACTGATCTCAGAGAAATATTGCCATGAACTGTGTTCAGATTTTAGGAGGCCACGCATGGGATTCGCCCTTGGAAACTGAGATCAAGGACAGAGTGGCTTTCCACAGAGACTTGGAATCTCAGCTAGGATATCATATGATTTTATTCTGAAAGATTTGGCAGCCATAGTTGAGAGTCAGAACACCCATGGACGTCACATTGAAGACCTCAATGGGCCTGGCTTCATGTGACCTTTTGAAGACTCTATGGGAAGACTTGCCTGTGAGAGTTCTCCAGAGCTTTCATTGAAATGAGCTTCCTCACCATTTAATGGTTCCTGAATGAACTGAAACCCACAGTGTCTCCAACTTCATCCATGAAAAAAAGCTAGATAAATACAATGAAATTTTTGAAATTCCAATAAACAGGTGGCACTGGAGAACCTTTGGATGTCTTGTTGCTGATCATGAGTGTACGAGAGAATGCCAAGATTGACCGGGTTTCATGAAAATGGTGTAGAACAAAGATGCCAGTAAGTTGGAGCCTGCTGAGTAGTGGGCCTATTGCAGTGGTGGGCAGGTGTGTGATAATATATCTGTGGTGTGGCCATGAGGATTTGCCATTGCCTTCCAAATGGCTTGTGACTGACATTGTGCATCCAGCAGACCCTTCTATGTAAAGGCATCTTCTTACATGGAGAGGTTCCAGGGCAAAGTTCAGAGTCAGATTTCTATGGACAAGGGGGCAAGCTCTGTGAGATATAACCTGGTTGTTGCATTCTCCTGCAGACCCTGACACACCACAAGTGACTGAACTCCTTCCAAAACTGGGTCCCAGTTGAACTCATTGTATTTCATGCAGCAAATACCAACCTCCAGTGCAGCAGCAAGAAACATCACGAAAAGTGGAGGATGAACAAATGGATTCACAGTCCACACGGGAAGACACTTAGCACCCAGTGGCCACAGTTTACCTAAAAAGAGAAAATTCAGCACTGCTGCCTTATGTTCATTAGAATACAAGAAACCATGTCCTCCAGGTCACATTGATTCAAACCCAGCTTTGATGGTCTCACTAGAAAGGAAGCTAAAGCTCCTTACCACAACATATGTTTCAAGTGCCCAACCTCAGAGGAAGTTCCTCAAGAAGTCTTTAGGCCGGCAGAGCTCCATGTTTTTGGAGTGTTAACTGTTAGACAAGGACACAAGAAAAGACCACTGACTCTAATTAAAATCAAATTAAATTAATCTTATTATTTCCACCTTTCATGCTGCCTCCCCTCCCAAAACAGCCGGAACAAGACAGCAACCCCAGCTTTCCTACAGCCCAGCTTTATAGCCCAGAAAGTTACACAAAAGGGGTGTTACAGATAACAGAACTCTGACAAGCATCACACTAATGGTAGTTTAGATTTTTTTTGCTGTCCCTACATCAGAATTCAGAGGACCATTAGAGCCTCAGAGAGGGATGTTGTCTGGCCAGAGAAGGCAAATATTTATGATGTGTCACTAAAGTTTCAGAGAGGGCTGCTATCTGGTCAGAGAGCTGGGCATGCGTGAGTTCAAGGCACGGGCAGGCATTTCAAGCAGGTTCAGAATTTGCAGTAATTTATGGTAAAGCCAAAATTATCTTTTCATGGCTTTGTGGCAAGATGGCTCCCAATTTTAATAAAAGATCAGGTTGGGTCTATCATTTCCCCCTTTTCTCTGTGTCCCTTTCAAATCTTTAATAGATTAGGGGAAGAGCACTGAGGAAATTTTAATCCCTCAGGTAAGATTCTCCAAATTTTTAGAACTCACCCAAAACCGATCTCCCTGATTTTACCTGACTTAATTAATTACTTATATTGATAGTCTATTTATCTTTCTCTTCATTGTTGTAAGAAGAGTGGCGTCAATCATTATTTCTTCTTCTGACCTGAGACAGGGTGAAGTGAGTGGGCGTGAGGGACATGAGTTGCCTTTTATAAGTCAGTTGGGGGACATGAGTTGCCTTTTAGAAGTCAGTTTGGATTGAAGTCTGGTTGGGGAAGAACAGGTTGTAAAGTCATCTGGGGATGGGTTCTTCTATGAGAGAAACAAAAACCATGAGTACTGAATAAAAGTTGCAGCAGCTGGAACATGTCACTGTATGGAAGTTCCCTCACCAGTCTTTAATATCCCCAGTTATCAGGACTATCAAATTAATATTTAACTTTTAGTGTTACAGTTGTCCCTCCCAGTAAGATACAGTTTAACAATTTAATGTCATCTGATCTTGTAAAATCCTTTTTTTTGTATGACCTCTATGTCTAATAGAGAAACCTTTAATTCTGTTACTCAGGGCTGGATAATCGTACTAGCAAACACCAAGCCTACCTGTGTAGGTTAGGAATATCTGCAGGCCTTAAATTAGAAATTTTTGCCTGTGGCAGCTCTTCTTGATAGTCTCTTTTTATAAGTATCAGGCATTCCTGTCTGAGAATCCTTCTTTGTAGCCTCCAGTCTTACTTATTTTGGGAGGCTAAAATAAAGTGCATACCTTAAAATATTATTATTATTATTATTATTATTATTATTTTTATTATATTATTATTATTTAAAATGCCCAGGAATGGCTGTATTTTGGTCTTAACTGTCTTTCCAAAGTGTTTAAGATGAAGCAGTCAAACGGACTTTTGTTTCTATCTATTGTTAACAGTCAGCTGAGCTTTATGGGAGTCAATTCTGGAAAAACGAGAGCAGATTTTCAATTCTGCTAGTGCCATTTGCGCTAGGTGGGTCCAGGTCTTGCTTGACCATTTGGCTTCCCTCAGAAGCATCAGGGATATCTCCTTTCTCTGATGACTCTCTTAACAAATGCACTGATTGGCTTTCTGTTCTCCAGTGGTCTCATTAATCTCCCTGATCAGGAGGTTATGTGGCTCATAGTTGAAAAGCTCTTTAGAGAAGTCCCCTGTTCCCTGGATTCAGATTGACTCAGAGGGTAAGAGCCAAAATATTGGTTTTCTTGGTCCTTTTCATTTAACTTTAATTTTAAATCCTAATCTTAAACATCCAGCAAATAAATTTTAACAGCCTTATATTAAGAGTACTGGACTTTAATGTCTATAACTTTATAATTATCTTTTAATTAATTGGGATCTGTATTATTCTGTCTGTATTGTAGGTGATGACTTATTATCTTGAATAAACCCATGTTGTGTTCTTAAAGCAACTAACAGGGAATCTTTAGATCACTTATAAGAAAATTTCAAAATAAAATTAACAAAAGTAAAAATACTTAGTTCGTGTAATAGCTACCCTAAATTTTTTGGCTGAGTATTACTTTATATCCCCTGTTTTAGATCCTAGGAATCTTGACATTTTTTAGGTTTTTAACATAAGTTTAAAGAAATATTATCTTACCTACTGGTTTCGTAGTCATTCTCACATATAGTAAAATGGGACACACAGCCTTTTATCTCAGGTAAGGCAGGGCTCTTTATAAATCTTAAATATTTTAGTTCTAAAGCTGATCTTTACTTTTAAATATCATTTGACAAAGTTTACATAAATTGCGGTCTCATGAACATTAGCTAACACCATATGATATCACATTTAAAACATGAATTAAAGAAAGCCTGAAAGTTTTCAACTTTTACATAGATTAGGCTCTCATTAACTTAAAAATACATTTAAATTGTTCCACAATGTAAAAAGTAACATGAAACTTTACATATCTTATTGATAACAGGTAAATAAATCTCCAATATATTTTTTTACCATACAACTTCAGAACACCAGCTTGATATAATGCTCTTTTAAAGTTTCTACCTTACAGATTTGCATACCTGTAAGATATGAAAACATTAATAGCATCACAATTACATTGATGTTTCTACATTAACCAAGTTTACCTTTTAAAGAATTGGCAGTACAGTGCTCTAAAATAACAGTTCTGATTTAATAAGTTGTTTAATTTTTATGGTTCCTTGCTCTAGAAAAAATAAAACTTAATAAACACAATGTTATGGGTAAACTTATGTTTCAAAAAATTTTTGTCTCATTAACACATGACTGATTTTTAAAATCTTATATAGAGTTTAGTAAAAACTCATACAGACCTTAGTAAATGAATCAGATATCTAACAAAAGTACTCACGAATGAGTAATCCCATATCAAATTTACTTTACTTATTTTTCAAAATATTAGAGAAATATATTGAACAGTGTAAACCATTTTTATGTTGAAGAAAATGTCCTAGAACCAAGGCACATTAGACGTTTTGTAGATATTAATATTTTATTAGATTTTTGAACACCTAGAAAAATTTGTAAGCTTAAATTTAAAAACATTTATTTTTATCTGTTTATCCAATTTAAATTGAAACATTTAAACCACGTGAACTAAAGATCTTTGGATCCACTTTTTAAAATTTGTTTTTATGAGCGCTTTTTTTATGAGCACTCCTTATATATGTTAATTTGTGTATCATATATATGATATACGAACATATGTATATATAGACAGACAACACATAACAAAATTGTACACACATAATAATAGTAAAGGCCTTGTAGTTTTTCGCAGGTTAAATCTTTATTGCAATGTTTCAAAAAGTCCACAGTTGGTCAAAGATAGAACTGATCAGAAAAACATTAACCTAGGTCTGCATTCTCAGAATCATGAGCTCAAAAAGAAAATACAGAATCTAAGGAAAAAAATAAGAGTCCTAGAAAAAACGACTGGCCAGTAATTAGTAAATACCATACAATTTACTTTTTTTTTCCGTTAGGCATCAAATCAGTCTCCTACTAAGCTTGCAGGCTTCTTTCATTTGCATTTCAACATAAGTCATGGCTGAGGTCTGGAAGGAGCAGGAAAAAACTGCTATTCTGAGCAGACACCTCAGGCCTAAGGCATTTTAACCATAATTTTCAGGTTCGGGTGTTGAAAATTATGATACAAGTTTAAGATACAATTCACAAAATTTTATGTCTTTACATCTTATTTTGTCAACAGATACCATAGTATGGTTTACTATCCTTGTCCAAATTAATGCACTGGTACACACAGTGACATTTTCCCTGGCTACCGAAATCAAAATTGGTTAAAAAAAAAAAGACTGAATGATTGGGAAGTTACTTGCCAATTGGAAGTAGAGTTCTTCAGTTTTCCATCCTAAGTATTTAAGTTCTCTGGCATGAATTACCTGAAATCTTAAACTAAACAATTACCTAAACCCGACTTTTAACTGCAAGATTGTGCAATGCTTCAAAAACCCATTCAGATACCATTTTGTTATGATAAAACATCATCATTTAGACACACATTCAGCTAAGATCATTCCCAAGAAAAATTTTATAATATCAACACATTATTGCACATGCCTTAAAGGACCAGAAAAAAAGACACAAGACAGACAGAAAGGAGGTAGAGACTATGGTTGCCAGACAGAATCCTTTAAACCAGAGCAGAAAAGAGAAAAATCTACTACACCAGTGGCACCATAAAAATCTACTACACCAGTGGCACCATGGGGGGGACCAGGTGTTTTAACAGAGGGGCAACCTGAAATGGAAAATAAAGTGTCTATATGGTGACTTTAATGAATTTAGTGTCCCCTTTTTCTTTTTCTCTTTTTTAACAAGACAGAGGTGGCGTAATTCTTACAGTGCACGGAAGGAAGGAGGGTATTCCCTGAATCAACAGGGCTTTGGCAGCTGCTGGGGGTCCCCCAGTCCCTCCTTTTACTTACAGGATTAGCTCCTCTGGTTCAGTTCCACCCCAAGCAAGCTCCATCTCCTAACATTTCAGTAGACAGCTCTCACAAAGTTCTGGGGCGGAGGGGGGATACCAAATTTGTAACTTAAAGTTCGGTTCCTGACCTAGAAGCCAATTTATACCAATTAAATAATGAGGAATGGGTTGTGAGAAAAAGAAAAGGGGAGGTTAATTGCTTTGCTAACAAAGGAGAAACACAGGGGACTCTGCCAAATTTTGTGACTCTCTTGATCTGGAGGGACAAGGGGTTTTAAAGGAGTTTCACTTGTTAACCTGGGAGATACTCAGTTCTTAGGTCCCCAGCAGGCATTGCCCTTTGCAATGGGTGTGCTCCAGGCAGCCAGCTAGGGGCTTCTATCATCCTGCTTAACAAAGGGGGGTAAAGTTCATCGCAGTTCCTTAAAACACAGTTCAAACGGGTGTCAGGCTTACTCTCTTTATTACCCATTTTCACGTCCAATATCCTTAAGTTTTTACCACTGAAATCACACAACAAAATGAACAAAAGCAAACAAACAAACAAAAAAATAGAACGCAGAACAAAACACACACACACACACACACACACACACACACACACACACACACACAGAAAAACAGAAACCCGGCGCCTAAACAGAAAAACAGTGGTACAGTGCAAGATCTTGCTAAAGCTCTAGGGTACGAGCGCGTGCGTGCCCGTGGGCACCTCTCTACACTTCCAGAGGAATTTCCTACAGAACAGAACAGAGGACAGAATGATTCTTGTTACTGTCCTGGACAGGAGTATATGTGAGTCTCCCCAGGCCACATCTCTGTCATCAGAAGAGATCTCCCTTAACCGGATATCAGATGTTATAAAGGCACCACTTACCTATGGAGGCCTCCTCCATCAGGTGCTTGCTAATAGTTTTAGTGCGGAGGTTCACTGCAATGCTCCCGGGACTGAAGGCTCTCTTCCTAATATAGAGAAGATGGACCAAACCAGGCCTGAGTGGAGAGCTGTTCCTTGGTGCCTATGGTTTATATACCATTCTAATTTGTGAAAGTGCCACAGAAAGTAGGGTCAGCCTCCTTCTCATGGTACGCTTGGAAGCAACTGTTTGGACAAAGTGGTTGCCAAGGCAGTGACCTCATTCAGTTCCTGAAGGATGCGACCTCACCTCACTTCCTTGGTAATGGAACTCTCTGAACTTGGGATCCAGGAAGCCAGGCACAGAGAGCCAATCCCCGTCCCAGTCCCAGTGGTCTCACTTGCTTCGATTTAGCAAGGACAGAGTCAGTCTTTCTTGGTACCTACTGATGTGAGGATGGCCAAATGCCAGGAAAACTCTGAAGAGGGGCCTTTTTTGAAAAAGCACGTAGTGGCTCACAGCTGGCTCCTGACCACTTCACAGAGTAGGACAAGGAGACCAGATCTGAGACAGGACAGGCCATATCGGGGGAACACAGTATGGCCCAGCAGTCAGAGGACACTCCGGAGAGTGAGAGACCTACTTGGGGGAAGGAGGTGCCTTTGTGGATGTGGATGTGTGCTTGTGGTTTTGTCTCATGTTCAGAGAATAGGTAGGAAAGTCGGTTTGTTTGGTTTGGAGTGAACTGTTTCTAGTAAGTTGTTGGACAAGGCGAGTGTTTCTATGTCTGTGTAACCCACTGTGTCTGTGGTTGTAGACATTAGAAAAGAGAATGCATCAATGGATGTTTCCTGTCTATTAGAAAGCTTCCCAGCATTCATCCTGCCCAACTAATGAATGCTCTAGGGCTTGCCTTATCAATGGGCAACACCGGCTATCTTCCTAAGTTCCTGTTTTCTTCCTGAATTCTGGCCACTCTCCAGAATAGACTCATGCTTTTGTGTCCACGATATGTAGCACCTCCAAGCACTGTGACATGGACATGTACTGGATAGCTGAAGGAATTGGCAAGAATCTCAGAAAACTCAGATACCAGTGTGACCAGGATAGTCTCAGTGGAGAAACCCTGCAATTGGCCTTTTGATTACCTATTGTTCTGTTGCCCTGAATGTCAGGAAGGTCTTTGCCTCAGGCCACGCCTTCGAGATTCCAGAAGAAAACAGTTTTCAAACGGAAATGAGTGGGCATCACCTGTGGCTGTTTGCTTAATTGCTTTGGAAAGGGATGTGTCTGAATCAGCCCCTTGGCCCTGTGTGAGCCTAGAGCTTAGATTCTTAGCACCTGATGGATCATAAGAAAGATCCCATGTGTGGATCCAAATCAAAATGACCAAAAATCAGTCATTGTGGATGAAGTCTCTCGCATTCCTCCGTAAGGTTCTATACCTCCCTCAAGTGAGAATAGGGATCCAATGGGTCAAATGAGTTATTCAAAGCCCTGAAAATGCTAGCCCATAGGTTCTTGGGTTTTCTTATGAATCCAATTCAAATAAAGAATCTAAACTGACAGTCAGTAGGCCTCAAATTGGAGAACAGAGGTGTGTTAACGGCAGGCATATTTGATCACTCCTGGATCACAGGAAGGGTGTCCAGGCCACCCTGACTTTTGGTAAATGAGGGGAAAGGGAGCTTATTTGGGACACTGTCTTGTGCTGCGCCTCTCATGGAATCCTCCTGCCAGAAGTTATGATGAGTGTCTATATGGAAGAAGATGAGTGTCATGTGAGAGTGTTTTGGTTTTAACTGCGGTCATTTGTGTGGAAGTTGGAAGAGATAACTGGGTCCAACTTGGCTTGCACTTTGGTGTGATTCTGCTTAGAGACTGTGTTTTGGAACTGACCTCCGAGAAGGTACAAGGTCCTATGACATTGTATATCCATATTTCTGCGACATCTCTACAGAACGTAATTCAATGCTAAGTATAACAATCAAGGGCCAAATGAACTTCTGGACTTCAAATCTTACCTAGATTTCTGTTTTCATACTTATATTGAAAGGTTAATAAAATAGATACTTGTCACTTCCTGTTTTTCTGTATGCTTAACAAAACACCGTTGTAATCTTGAGAACTGTTTACTATTCTTGTTCCCAGAATGTGCTGTCCCCAACTGCCAAACTGCAGAATGTACTCCGTCAACCAGTTGCACGCAAACTGCCCACTTGCCATTACCCATCAATAAATTTCTCTCCCTGCCCTCTCCAAGGAAAATATATAAGCATTTCTTAAGCTGTTCTCAGGGCTCTCTGCTCTGTTCAAGTGATCTCTGAGCCCTTCATGCCGGACTCCCAATAAACCCTTTGCTGTTGCATGAGACAGTCTCTTGGTGGTCTCTGCCACAGATGCTCGCCCAACCTTTACATCTGGTGGCCCTAGCGAGATCCGGCAGCTGCAGACAAAATACACCCAACGGGCTCCTCTGGGGGTAAATAAGACCCATCTTTCTGGTTTCAGGCTTCAGGTTAGGGTATGGCAAAATGGCTATTGGTAAAGAGCGTGAGCTCTCTCCCATGGTGGCTGACACACATGCCACAGAGCCACAGACCATGTCCCTGGGATATAGACTCAGGAAATCGAGGAACAATAGTCTCCTCGACTCAGTGATATTTTGTTTCTGATTCGGTATTGCCAGCCCTTCAGGTTTTGCCGACTAGTCAGTCCTGGTCTCAGTATTGGACGTCCATTGCCTGTCTTTATTGTCTTGTCTTGTCTGTGTTGTGTGTCGTTGCTTTCACTGTCTGTGTATATTTTATTATGGGACAGATCATTTCAATGCCTCTGTCCCTGACCCTTGATCACTGGACCAAATTCTGCTTAAGGGCTCAGAATCTTTCTTTTTCAGTAAAACGCCAGACCTGGAAGATTCTGTGTCACAGAATGACCCACCATTGCAGTCGGATGGCTCCTAGAAGGATCTTTCAACTTCGCACTTATTTGAAAAGTCCGAGATATTGTCTTTCAGCAGGTGCCACATAGACATCCAGATCAACAGCCATATATCTTAACTTGTCAGTACCTCTACAAATCTCCTCCTCCATGGGTCAAGCCTTTCCTTGTCCCTGCACCTGCTCCTACTCCTTCCCCCACAATTCTATCTCTCAAACTCTCTGCTCCTCCTCCTCCACCCTCTGTTCTCCTTGAGTCTCAAGACTCTACTGGTCTCTCCTACCCCTCCTTATCATCTGCCCTCGTCTCCCAACCCCCAACACCCTCTAAGTGATTCCCCTTCTGCTGACTCAGCCTCTCCACCATTCGAGGAAGCTAGGCTGGCCCAGTGCCATCAAGATGACTGTCCCACAGCACAGACAGCCCCTCCTTCCCTGGAGGAAGCTGGCCCGGCTAAAAGAACTCAGAGAACTCACCGACGTTTTCACACCTGCCTACTTGGGGTGACTGTCAACACCACCTAGCGACTCTCTTCATGACAGAACAATGAGAGAAAAATCTCCTGGAATGTAGAAAAAATATCCTCAGACCTGATGGGCGACCAACACAACTTCCCAACATAATGAAATCTGGCTTCTCCTTAAACCTATTCAACAGGGACCCCAACACGTTGGAAGATAGGGAGCATCTGTTCAATTATTGCCAGGCTCTAACAGCGGGTCTCCAAGGGACCGCTGGGTGACCAACTAATTTGGCCATGGTAAGAGAAATTATTCAAAGGCCTGATGAATCTCCCTTTATGTTTCTAGAGAGAATCATGGAGGCATATAAGAGATATACTTCTTTCGACCCTTAGGCAGCGGATTAAAAGGCATCTGTCATGATGGCCTTTATTGAGCAAGCTGCCATGGATATTAAAAAAAAATTTAAAAGAGAGATTTAGTCAAAGAAGCCAAGAAAGTATACTATAAGAGAGAAACAGGGAGAAAGAAAGGGAGCAAACGGAGGATGAGAGAAGCAAAAGACAGACTAAGGCATTGACTAAGGTCCTGATCACAACAAGAAAGAGGCCAGAAATTAAGACACAGGGTGACAGGAAGGGCCCATGCCAGAGGCCACCCCTGGCCTCAGATCAGTGTGCCTACTCTAAAGAAAAAGGATACTGGGCCATAGAGTTCCCTATAAAGAGACAGCCACGCCAGCTGGCCATTCTGACTCTGGAGGATGACTAAGAAAGTCGGGGCTCAGATCCCTTCCCCTAGCTTAGGGTAACTTTTGAAGTGGAGGGGACTCCAGTAAACTTTGAAGTGAATACAGGAGCAGTATACTCAGCCCTTAAGGCCCTATTGGGCCCTCTATCAAATAAAAGGTCTCTAGTTCAAAGGGCTGATGACAGTAAATATCGGGCTTAGACAACTAAGAGGACCATGGACCTGGGGAAAGAAAAAATCCATCACTCCTTCCTAGTAAGACCAGAATGCCTGGACCCATTGATGGGCAGAGATCTGCTCACCAAGCTCTGGGCCAAAATAACTTTTAACCCTGAAGGCCCCCAAATGAAATTTGTAAATCCTTCAGTAAAACTCCTATAGTCACCGCTTTAACTATATTAGTAGAAGATGAACGTCCACTCTTCACACCCCCCAAGACTGATCAAACAAGCAAGCTACCCCAAAAATGGATAACAGATTACCCAGATGCCTGGGCAAAAACTGCGGTGTTAGGTCTGGCCATGAAACAACCTCCAATAACAGTGGAGTTAAAAACCTCAGTCTCCCCAATCAATGTCAAATAATATCCTCTAAGCAAAAAAACTAAAGGTGGGATAAGGCCCCATATTCAGAAATATCTTGCCTTAGGAGTCCTAAGGCCCTGTCAATCGGCCTGGAACACTCCCCTGCTACTAGAAAAAAAAAACCAGGAACCGGGGACTATCGCCCCATTAAAGAGCTAAGAGAGATCAACAAAAGAGTGCAGGACATTCACCCAATGGTACCTAATCCATACAATCTGCTTAGCACTCTGAACCCTGAGCGGAAATTATATACTGTTCTGAACTTAAAAGATGCTTTCTTTTGCTTGCCTCTGCATAAAGATAGTCAGTTGCTGTTTGCTTTCAGGTGGGTAGACCCAGAAACCAAAACGTCTGGTCAACTAACTTGGACTAGACTCCCACAGGGGTTCAAAAACTCCCCCACTCTCTTTGATGAAGCCCTCCACAGAGATCTCAACAACTTCAGAACTACGCACACTGAAGTTACCCAGCTTCAATATGTGGATGACCTGCTACTGGCAGCCAACACCAAGGAAAACTGTGAGTCTGGGACCCAAGCACTATTATATGAGCTTGCTCAACTCGGGTATAGAGTTTCGGCCAAAAAGGCCCAAATTTGCTAGCATGAAGTAATCTTCCTGGGCTATTCCCTTAGGGGCAGTAAACGATGGCTCACTGAGCCCAGAAAACAAACCATTGTGTAGATACCACCCCCATCTTACAGCAGACAACTCAGAGAATTTCTTGGGACTGCTGGCTTTTGCAGGTTATGGATACCTGGGTTTGCGTCCTTAGCTGCTCCTTTATACCGCTGTTAAAGGAAGATGCCCAATTCCAATGGAACCCTGAGTACCAGGAAGTTTTTGATAACATCTAAGGACACTGACACTGAACACCTCAACTTCACTGAGCTCAGCCTGCAATTACAGCAAGCCCTACACTACGTTAAAAATGCACATCAACTCACTCACCTTGGTTCAAAGAAACTGCAGGCATTACTGTAGGATTAAGAACAGAGTTCTCCACTAACCAACTCACAGCGAAAGGAAATAACTGAACGGGTAACAAAAGCCTGTCGGATCCGTCAATTGGGTAATGCTTACCCTTCCAAGTTTCCTAGAGGAAAGCACCTACGAGGAACCAGACCAGGACAATTCTGGGAAGTGGACATTAATGAAATTAAGCCAGCAAGGTATGGACTTAAATATCTCCTAGTCTTTGTAGATACATTTTCAGGATGGATTAAAGCCTTACACACACACACACACACACAAAAAAAAAAAAAAAAAAAAAAAACGGCGCAAATGGTTTTCAAGAAGATCCTGAAAGATATTTTTCCAAGATACGATCTGCCTAATGGACTGATAATGGACTGGTGTTCATGGCCCAGGTAAGTCAGGTGTTAACCAGGACCCTGTGGATTAATTGGAAGTTACATTATGCTTATATATCCCAGAACTCAGGACAGGTAGAAAAAATAAATAGAACCATTAAAGAGACCTTAACGGCCCCCTTAGGGATCTGGTGGCTATCTCTCCACCCAGACATTTTTCAGCTCTGTAGAGGTCTTTCCTTTTGAGATATACCTGATGAAGAGGATCTCACTAAAATTTCATTAAATCCCTTCCATACCATAGATAATTGAAACAAACATTATGGATGCAGGGACACGCGAGCCAGATGCAGGTTGGCTAGCCTATATTACTATGTATGCCCGGCAGACTATCAAAGCGACAAACAGCCATGGCTTTGTGGGGGAAAAGCCGACTTCTTGTGTAAGTCATGGGGATGTGAGCATACAGGGGCTGCCTGGTGGAACCCAAACTCCTCATCAAATTCAGTACACAGCATTGGGCATATTACCAATTAGACAACCAAAAACTATGGCCCCCAGAGGGTTCTCTAGATCTTCAAATTCTGCATGACATTTTTAACTTTGGCAAGTGCTCAAAAGGGGGAAATTCCCCTATGTGGAATCCTTTTTCCTCCTGCGCTCACATCCTGTACTATGCTTCCGCAATAGTTCCTCACACTCAGCCTTCTGCTCTAGACTCTCTGCTTTCACTCCCACCTCAGCAACCTGATTTCTCCCCTCCAATTACTAGATCAAAAACCCAAACCTCTGCTGGATCTCAGAACATTGCCCCCTTGCTGAGGAAGCAGGTACCGAGGTACCCCTCCACCCACTCACTCCTCTCTTTTCCTGTCAGTGTCTGCACTAGGTCCCACCAAGTCCTCTAGCATGCTTAGCCAAAGCTCAAACCAGCTGAGAAGAGCCCTCAGACCCCTATCAAAGATGTAATGAAAATGACCTTTAAAGTTGATTTGTCATCACTGAAAACAGGTTCTAAGAATTTAAAGTCCCTCACAGGCTTTTTGGAATACTCACTCCCGTCTTCCCCTCTGCTCTACCTGTTCTACTGCTCAAGTTTTTGTTCTATGAAAATCCCAAACCCCTTTCCCATTATTCTTTGGCATCTCTCCTTCCTCATTCTCAGATCCACAGAGCTGCTCTCAGCATTGCCTTCCCTGTCATCCCCCTCTGTACCAGGTCCACAGAAATGTCTTAAATGACCTTCTCCAGAAGTCTTCACCAAGGCTTACTTTAGGTCTTTCAGCAAAAGAGTCCCTCTGAAAAAGTTCAATGGAGATAAACTTCCACTCTTCTTGTTGCCCTGTTCTACTTGGCCACTGGCTGGAAAAATCACCACCCCTAAGCTAGACATCGCCTTACCAGTTTTTCACAAAATATGTGAACAAGGACTCTGGCCTTGAGCTGGGGCTTCACAGAGATGGCTACATTTCTAAGATAAAAAAGTTACCAACTGGGCTCCATGGTGACAGCTGGCAAGGAGGAAAAAAAAGAGACAAAAAAGCTCTCCCATTCCAAGATGTCCTTGAAAAGTTAACGTGCACAGAACAGAGGAAAAAAAACAGAAACAAAAACTGATTTGTGTAAATTTCTGCAGACTGTGAACTTCTAAGCCCCTTCCCTTACATGTTGGGTACAAATACTAAAACTACCAAAACTTGGGCTTCAGGGGATTAATTGATTACAACAGAAACAATGCCCTCTAAATACGGATGCAACCAAATAAAACTGCTTTCCTGTCTTTGGTGCTATCTTAGGTGCCTTTCCTTGTCCATCCCTACAACAGTATAATTCTATACACTTTAACATTATTTATGTTTTCATAAAATGGTCAATAGATGCGATTAATTATGTAATGATGCAGATGTTTTCGAGAGTGCTCTATCAGGATGCAGGTTCATTTAAAGATCAAATAGGGGGGCATACAACCCGGTTCCACCAGGAACCTGTATCCCTCACTTTAGCCATCCTATTAGGAATAATAGTTGCTAAAGGGGTGGGCACAGGAACAAATGCCCTAGTCCATGAGACACACCAAAGACACAATTAGAAGCAGAAATAGACCAAAGCTTAAAGACATTAAAAACCGCATCACAGCTTTACAGGAATTTTAACCTCTCTCTCTCTGAAGTTGTTTACAGAGCAGGCGAGTGTTGGCCCTCCTCTTCATGAGAGAAGGGTGCCTTTTTGCTTGCATTGAGGAAAGAATGATGTTTTTATGCCGACAATACTGGAGTTGTAAAAGAATCTATGAGTCAATTAAGAAAACGACTTGAAGAGGGTCAAAGAAAGACAGAGGCCCCCAAAAGGAGGTTTGAGTCTTGGTTCACATAGTCCACCTGGTTAACTACGCTTTTATCCACCCAGGCTGGTCCATTAATAATTCTCATATTATTGTTAACTGTAGGAACCTGTTTGCTCAACCATGTAGTTTCTTTTCTCACCCAAATTGAACCTGTTATTAACCCTAACCATACACTGTTCTCTCAATCTAATTTTACAGAAGAGCGGGGACAGAGTTGGTCTTAAAATACAGCAATATAGAGGATCTTCCACCTGCTGAGAACCTCAAAGGTCCATGAAGAAATGATCCCTGGAGAAGATGTAGTCAACTATGAAGGACCTGAGAGAGCAAAAGTCTTCCATGGCAAACAACCTGCTCATGATGAAGGGATGTGTCTGAATCAGCCACTCTCTTCTTAATGTAGAGAAGATGGACTAAAACAGGGATGTGTTGAGAGCTTCTCCTGCGTGCCAATGGTTGACATACCATTCTAACTTGTGAAAGTGTCACAGAAAGTAGGGGGAGCCTCCTTCTCATGGGAACCTTAGAAGCAACTGTTAGGACAAAGTTGTTGCCAAGGCAGTGACCAAATTCAGTTCCTAAAGGAAGTGACCTCACCTAACTTCTATGGTGATAGAACTCTCTGAACTTGGAATCCAGGAAGCCTGGCACCCAGAGCCAGTCCCGGTCCCAGTCCCAGTTGTCAAACTTATTTTGATTTACCAAGGACAGACTCAGTCTTTCTTGGGACCTACTGATGTGAGGATGGCCAAATGCAAGAAAAGCTATGGAGAGGGGGCTTTCCTGAGAAAGCAGGCATTGACTCACCACTTGATCCTGAAAACTTCACAGAGTTGGCCAAGAAGACCAGATTTGAGACAGAACAGGCCATTTCTGGGAACATAGTATGGCCCACGAGTCAGAGGACTCTCCAGATAGTCACAGACCTACATGGGGGAAGGAGGTGCCTTTGTGATGTGGGTGTGAGTTTGTGGTTTTTGTCTCATGTTCTGAGAATAGGTATGAAAGAAGGTTTGTTTTGTTTGGAGTGAACGGTTTCTAGTAAGTCGTTTGACAACGCGAGTGTTTCTATGTCAGTGTATCCCACTGCGCCCGTGGTTGTAGACATTAGAAGAGAGAATGCATCAATGAATATGTCCTGTCAGGTAGAAAGCTTCCCAGCATTCATCCTTCCCAATTAATTAATGGACTGCAGCTTGCCTTATTGATGGGCAACACCTACTATCTTCCTAAGATCCTGTTTTCTTCCTGAATTCTGTCCACTCCCCAGAATAGGCTCATGGTTTTGTGTTTAAGATATGTACAACCACGAAGCTCTGTGAAATGACCATGTACTAGATAGCTAAAGGGAATGGCGAGCATCTCAGAAAACTCAGATATCAGTGTGATCAGTAAAGTCTCAGTGGAGAAACCATGCTTGGGGCCTTTTGCTTACCTTTTCTTCTGTTGCCCTGAATGTCAGGAAGGTCTTTTCCGCAGGCCACCACTTTGTGAAGCCTGAAGAAAACAGTTTTCAAATGGAAATGAATGGGTATTACCTGTGGTTCCTTGCTTAATTGTTTTGGAGAGGATGTGTCTGAATCAGCCTATTTGCCCTGTGTGAGGCTGTGGCTTAGTTTCTCACCTTCTGATGGATATAAAGAAAGATCCCATGTGTACGTCCAAAACCAAAATGGCCAAAGAGCAGTCCTTGTGGATGAAGTCTCTCGCCTTCCTCTGTAACTTTCCTGAACTCCATCAAGTCAGAATAGGGATCCTTTGGGTAAAATGAGATCTTCAGAGCTCTGCAGAGGGTAGCCCATGGTTGCTTGGGTTTTCTCAAGACTCCAATTCACATAAAGAATCCAAACCCCACAGTCAGTTGACCTCAAATTGAAGAAGTGGAGCAGTATTAATGGGAGGCCTATTTGATCTCTCCTGGTTCACAAGAAGGGTGTCCATGCCACCCTGAATTAGGCAATTTAGGTGCAAGAGAGCTTATTTGGGACACGGACTTGAGCTGTCCCCCTCATGGAAAACTCTAGCCAGAGGTTATTATGTGTGTTGGAGTCTTTTAATTTAAATTGTGGTCATTTGGGTGGCGGTTAGAAGAGATGACTTGGTCCACATGTGCTTGAACTCTGGTATGATTCCCTTAGAGACTGAGTTCTGCAACTGAACTCAGAGAAGTATTGCCATGAATAGTGTTGAGGTTTCAGAAAGCCAGGCATGAGTGTCGCCCTTGGAAACTGAGTTCTAGGCCCAGGGTGGCTTTCCACAGAGCACTGGGCCTCTCAGCCAGGATACCACATGATTTTATTCTGAAAGACTTGGCACCCATCATTGAGAGTCAAAACTCATATGGACCTCACATTTTAGAGCTAAATGAGCTAAACATCATGTGATCTTTTCACCACTCTTTGGGAAGCCTTACCTGTGAGTGTTCTCCAGAGCTTTCATTGAAATGAGCTTCCTAACCATCTAATGGTTCCTGAATGAATTGAAACTCACAGTGCCTCCAACTTCATCCTTGAAAAATGGCTAGATAAATACCATGAAATTTTTGAAATTCCCATCACCAGGTGGCACTGGAGAACCTTTGGATGACATGTTGCTGATCATGAATGTTCCAGACAGTGTCTTGTTTTACTGGGTTTCATGTAAATGGTGTAGAACAGAGATGTCAGTAAGTTGGACTCTGTTGAGTAGTGGGCCTAGAGCAGTGTTGGGCAGGTATGTGATAAAACATCTGTGTGGGGCCATTTGGATCTGCCATTGGCTTCCAAATGGCTTGTGACTGATATGGCGCAGCCAGCAGAACCTTCCGTGTAAAGGCAACTTGTTATATGGAGAGATTTCAGGACATTGTTCAGAATCAGGTTGCTATGGTCAAGGGGTCAAGCTATGTGGGATAGAAGCCTGGTTCTTGTATCATCCTGCAGACCCTGACCCACCACACGTGACAGAACTCCCTCTTGCACTTTGTCCCAGGTGAACTCCCTGTATTTCGTGAGGCAAATACCAAACTCCCAGTGCAGCAGGAAGAAACACCACGAAATGGAGGATGACCATATGGCTTCACAGTCCACACGGGGAGACACTAAGCGCCCAGTGGCCACAGTTTACCTACAAAGAGAGAATTCAGCACTGCTGCCTCGTGTTCATTGTAAAATAAGAAACTTTGTCCTCCTGGTCACATAGATGCAGACCCAGCTTTGAGGGTCTCACTACAAAGGAAGCTTAACTCGTGACAACAACCTATATTTCAGTGCCCAACCTCAGTGGCAGTTTCTCAAAAAGTTTTAGGCAAGCAGAGCTCCATGTTTGTGGAGTGTGTACTTTGTCCTTATTTTTGGAAACTCCTATACCACCTCCAAGTTTGTGCACTCTTGAGCATTTTCCATTCCAGAAATGTAATCACAGATTTTGTAACTCTTCTTCTCTAATTGTGTCTTACTGGGGGCGAAGGTAATGTCAAGGCATGGTTCTGGATGAGAGTGGGAAGATTTGTTGTAGCACATATTTGCATACACATTGGATTAATTTTCCTATTTTCCATTCGAAATTCTGAATCCCTGACACTAACACATATTCTACTAGACTCTGACTACTAATTCTAATATGATGGAGAAAAATAACCCAAACAGTATATAAGTACATGCAGTTCAGAGTTCGACTTGCCTTTTGCATGATAAAGGGTAGGTGTTATAAATCTAGTCAATTTTTAATTGAAATAGTTCTTGATGTGTTTTCAAAGGTAACAAATATGTGAACTACTGTCTCCCATTCTCTGGAGCCTATTCAGCACATGTATTTTTATATGCACAAATAGAATCCTGCATGGTATCACACGTACATTCTTGTGAATTACATGACATAGCAGATACAAAGTGTGAGAAGTGATCACTCCTCCTAAACCCTGTTGGAACTGAAAATTCAACCTATGGGTGAGCTTCCCAGTAGAACAACATAATACATAAACCCATGTTCAGTAAAATGAATGTTTTTGCATCTTTATGATATATATTTCATGATGAATTTCGATTGGCATATATATTGCTACTTATTAATGTCTATGTTTGTGTGTGTGTGTGTGTGTGTGTGTGTGTGTGTGTGTGTATATATATATATATATATATATATATATATATATATATATATTTATACTCTCCAGATTTTTAAAAATATGAAATATATGTGTCTTATATACAATCCCTAAATTCATTCATGTTCATGTATGTGGATTAATAATCAACTTTTCACAAGATTATTCTTAGAAATATTCATCCACCCGAAATACATATTTGTTTCCTAGTACTGAAAACTAAATTCAGTGAAAGGTGCATACAAATCCTAATATGTCTACATTAACTAACCCAGTTTAACATCAATGCATGTAGGTTACTATGGAACATGATGTGTATTTTGACGTTAATTTTTATTCCACACTGGTACATTACTATTTCTTCAGTTTATGTACATCATAGAATATATATTTGATTCACAAGTTGGCAAATTTATAGGCATTTGTTTCACTTTCAATCACTTCCTGCTCCAGAACACATGTATTCCTCTATGTTTCTTTACTGGTCTATTCATGAGACTTTTTTCCAAATATATTATTTTTGATTTCCATAATCAATTTTGAAACAAAACTCACAAACCCTTCATGATAAACCACAACCCTAAGATGATCATTAGATATATAACTGTTTGGAATGAATGATTGTATATCAATATAACATTTCTTATATATTTTCAGATATCTATTCAATCCATTATTTAAAGTGGATCCAGTTATATTATTTATTCACAGTATGGTCTATTCATGCATTATGTGTATATTCATAGAAATAGGGTACACCTCTTTGTACGACCATACTAATTTATAAGTCTTCAAAATATTGCTCCAAGAAATGGTGGAAGAAATACTCATGTCACCTGATCTACATACACATTTTATCACAGAAATATTCTGGACACCAAAAGCAAAGGTCACACTTGCAATTGTACCAAAGCCTAAATAGAAAGTGAGCATGGATTACTAAAAACATCCATGTCCAGGTTGCCTAATGCTCTCAAATATCAATCCTATTGGTGACTACATATTTGTTTCTTCCTAATATTATATATTCAACCTCAAACCTGTTGAAAATGTCTAACCCTATCACACACTTTATACTTTGCTTGATTTCCTAATGTCTCTATTGATATCTGCTTTCCTACATGTTTTCCCCAGTTCATCATTGTGACTGACTCTTCACATGTACTGACATTTACATACACTCTCTACCCGAAACCCTATTGCTAAAGAACTTTTGGTCCAAATCCTATACTCACTCTTCTTTCTAAACCTACCGACTACCTTCCTAATCCTACCGATTATCGCTTTTTGACTGGATGTTCTCTTCAACATTCAATCATCCAAAGTACAAGGTCCGATGCCAGTGTATATTGATTTATTTGAGACATCTGTGCAGCACATAACTCAAAGCTAAGTATCCCACTCAAGTCCCCAATGCCCTTCTGGGCTTCAAATCTTACCTAGATTTCTGCTTTCATAGTTATATTTCACATATATACTCTTGTAAATACCACAGGTTGCCAATGCCATTATTCATCCTGCAGAATGATTCGTAACCCAAATCGAACCTATTATTAACCCTAACCATACACTCTTCCTTCAATACAACTTACAGAAGAGCAGGGACAGAGTGGATCTTACAATATAGGAATGTAGATTATCTTCCACCTGCTGAGAACCTAAAAGATCCATGGAGAAATGATCCTTGGAGAATATGTAGGCAGCTATGTAGGACCTGAGAGAGCAATAGTCATCTTCCATGGCAAACAACCTGGTCAGGAAGAATTGATGTGTCTGAATCAGCCTCTGCCTTCTTAAAGTAGAGAAGATGGACCTATGCAGGCCTGTGTGGAGAGCTGTTCCTGGGTGCCTATGGTTGATATACCATTCTAACTTCTGAATGTGTCACAGGATGTTGGGGCAGCCTCCATCTCATAGGAACCTTGGAAGCAACTGTTAGGACAAAGTGGTTACCAAGGCAGTGACCATATTCAGTTCCTGAAAGAAGTGACCTCACTTCACTTCCTTGGTGATGGAATTCTCTGAACTTGGGATCCCGGAAGCCAGGCACCCAGAGTCAGTCTCACTCCGAGTCCCAGTGGGCTAACTTATTTGTTTTTCCCAAAGACATAGTCAGTCTTTCTTGGTACCTACTGATGTGAGGATGGCCAAATTCCAGCAGAGCTCGGAAGAGGGGCCTTTCCTGAGAAAGTAGGTAGTGGCGAACCACTGGCTCCTGACAACTTCACAGAATTGGCCAAGGAGACCAGATCTGAAACAGGACAGGCCATTTTTTGGGGAACATAATATGGCCCACCAGTCAGAAGACACTTCGGATAATCACAGACCTACTTGGGTGAAAGAATCGCCTTTGCTGTTGTAGGTGTGAGTTTGTGGTTTTTTCTGATGTTCTGAGAATAGCTAGGAAAGGTGGTTTATTTGGTTTGGAGTGGACTATTTCTAGTAAGTCCTTTGACATGGTGACTGTTTCTATGTCTGTGTATCCCAGTGTATCCGTTGTTGTAGACATTAGAAAAGAGAATGCATCAATGGAAACGTTGTCTCTAGTTGAAAGCTTCCCCACATTCTTACTGCCCAATTGATGAATGGACTGCAGCTTGCCTTATGGATGGGCAACATCTACTATCTTCTTAAGTTCCTGTTTTCTTCGTGTTTTCCAGCCACTCTCCAGAATAGGCTCATGGTTTTGAGTCCCAGATATGTAACACCACAGGGCTCTGTGACATGGCCATGTACTGGATAGCTTAAGGGAATGGGAGCATCTCAGAAAACTCAGATATCAGTGTGACCAGTAATGTCTCAGTGGAGAAACACTTCTTTGGGCCATTTGCTTACTTCTGTTTCTATTATCCTGAATATCAGAAAAGTCTTTGCCTCAGGCCACCCAGTTGTGTAGCATTAAGAAGACTGTTTTCATATGGAAATGAATGGACATCACCTGTGGATCTTTGCTTAATTGCTTTGGAATGGAATGTGTCTGAATCAGCCTCTTGTCCTTGAATGAGGTTGTGGCTTAGATTCTCAGCACCTGATGGATCTAAAGAAAGATCCCATGTGGTTCCAAAACCAAAATGACCAAAAGAGAAGTCATTGTGGATGAATATTTTTGCCTTCTTGTTTTAGGTTCCTGACCTCCATCAAGTGAGAATAGGGATCCTTAGGGTCAAATGAGTCTTTGAAATCCCTGCAGAGGCTAGCCCACATGTGCTTGGGTTTTCTCATGACTCCAAATCACATCAAGAATTTATAGGCTTCAGCCAGTAGGCCTCAAATTGGAGAAGCGGAACACTTTAACAGCAGGAATATTTGATCACTCCTGGTTCACAGGAATAGTGTTCAGGCCACCATGTTTTTAGGCAAATGAGGGGCAAGTGAGCTTATTTTGGACACTACCTTGTGCTCATTGAAACCTCCAGCTAGAGGTTATGATGAGTGTCTACAAGGAAAAAGATTATGGCCCTGTGGGAGTGATTTCATTTTAATTTTGGTCATTTTTGTGGCAGTTAGAAGGGATGACTGGGTCCACCTGGGCTTGAAATCTGGTATGATTTACCCTTAGAGACTGAGTTCTGGAACTGACCTCAGAGAAGTATTGCCATGAATTGTGTTGGGATTTTAGGAGGCCACACATGAGACTCACTCTTGGAAACTGAGATCTTGGCCCAGGTTGGCTTTCCACAGAGGCCTGGGAATCTCAGCCAGGATATCACATGATTTTATTCTGAAAGACTTGGTAGCCATAGTTGAGATTCAAAACACACATGGACCTCACATTGTAGACGTCAATTGGCCTGGCTTCATGTGACCTGTTGGCAACTCTTTGAGAAGCCTTGACTTTAAAGTTCTCCAGAGCATTCATTGAAATGAGCTTTCTCAACACTTAATGGTTCCTGAATGAATTGAAACCCACAGTGCCTGTAACTTCATCCTTGAAAAATTGCTAGATAAATACCATAAAAGTTTTGAAATTCCCATGACCAGGTGGCACTGCAGAAACTTTGGATGTCCTGTTGCTGATCATGTGTATACCAGACAGTGCCTTGTTTGACTGGGTTTCATGAAAATGGTGTAGAATACGAGATGCCAGGAATTTGGAGCCTGGTGAGTAGTGGGCCTAGAGTAGTGGTGGGCAGGTATGTGATGAAACATCAAGGTGGGGCCATGTGGATCGGCTATCGGCTTACAAATGACTTGTGACTGATATGGCGCAGCCCCCATTCCCTTGTAGGTAAAGGCATCTTGTTATGTGGAGAGGTTTCAGGGCAATGTTCATAATCAGGTTGCTATGGTTATTGGGACAAGCTATGTGGGATAGAAGACTGGTTGGTACATTCTCCTGCAGACGCTAACCCACCCCACGTGACAGAACACGCTCCAGCACTGTATCCCAGATGAACTTCTTATATTGTGTGAAGCAAGTACCAAATTCCCAGTGTAGCAGCAAGACACACCACGAAAAGTGGAGGATGATCAAATGTCTTCACAGTCCCCACCGGGAGACACTTAGCCTCCAGTGGACATAGTTTACCTACAAAGAGAAAATTGAGCACTGCTGCCTCATGTTCATTGGAAAATAAGAAATCATGTCTTCCAGGTCACATAGAAGCAGACCCAGCTTTTATGGTCTCACTACAAAGGAAGCCAAAGCTCATGACAACAACATATATTTCAAGTGCCCAACCTCAGAGGCAGTATTCCAAGAAGTCTTAGGCCAGCAGAGCTCTTTGTTTGTGGAGTGTTTACACTGTCCTTTACTTTTGGAAACGCCTCTACCACCTCCAAGGTTGTGAACTCCCGAGGATATTCCATTCCATACATGTATTCATAGATTTTCACACTTTTCTACTATAATTGTCTTACTTGGGTGAAGGTAATGTCAAGGCATTGTTCTGGATATGAGTGAGAAGATTTTTGTGTAGCACATATTTACATACACATTGGATTCATTTTTCAATTTTCCATTTGAAATACTGAATCCCTGACACTAACCCATACCCTACTAGACTCTGACTAATGATCCTAATATGATGGTGAAAAATAACCCAAAAAGAAAAGAAATACAAGCAGTTCAGAGGAGGCATGGTGTATAGTTGGAATTGCCTTTTGCATTATATTTTGTAGGAGTTATAAATCTAGTCAATTTTTTGTTGAAATAGTTCTACATGTGTTTTTAAAATTATCAAATATATGAATCCCTGTCTCCCTTTCTCTGTAGCCTATTCAGCACATGTATTTTTATATGCACATATAGAATCCTACCTGATATCACTCGTATACACTTGTGAGGTGGCTGAATTGGCAGATGCAAATTGAGAGAAGAGATCACTCCTCCTAAACGCTGTTGGAACTGAAAATTCAACCTATGGGTAAGCATCCTAGTTGAATAACATTATACATAATTTCATGTTCAGTAAAATTAATATTTTTCAATCTGTGGATTATATATATTTCATGATGAATTTCTATTGGCATATATATCGCTACTTTTTTTTATTGGTTGCTCAAAACATTACAAAGCTCTTGACATATCATATTTCATACATTAGATTCAAGTGGGGTATGAACTCCCATTTTTACTCCAAATACAGATTGCAGAATCACATCAGTTACACATCCATATTTTTACATAATGCCCTATTAGTTACTGTTGTATTCTGCTACCTTTTCTATACTCTACTATACCCCCTCCCTTCTCTTCCCATTTTTTCTCTCTACCATACCTACTGTAATTCATTTCTCTCCTTGTTTATTTTCCCACAACCTCTTATATGTAATTTTGTGTAACAATAAGTGTCTCTCTCCATTACCATGCAATTTCCCTCTTCTCTCCCTTTCCCTCCCACCTCATGTTTCTGCTTAATGTTAATCTTTTCTTCATGCTCTTCCTCCCTGCTCTGTTCTTAGTTGCTCTCATTATATCAAAGAAGACATTTGGTATTTGTTTTTTAGGGATTGGCTAGATTCACTAAGCATAATCTGCTCTAGTGCCATGCATTTCCCTGCAAATTCCATTATTTTGGCATATTTTAGTGCTGCGTAATCCTCCATAGTATATAAAAGTCACATTTTTTTATTCATTCATCTATTGAAGGGCATCTGGGTTGGTTCCACAGTGTAGCAATTGTGAATTGTGCTGCTATGAAAATTGATGTTGCAGTATCCCTGTAGTACGCTCTTTTAAGGTCTTCAGGGAATAGTCCAAGAAGGGCAATAGCTGGGTCAAATGGTGCTTCCATTCCAAGCTTTCACAGGAGTCTCCATACTGCTTTCCAAATTGGCTGCACCAGTTTCAGTCCCACCAGCAATGTACAAGAGTACCCTTTTCCCCACATCCTCGCCAGCACTTGTTGTTGTTTGACTTCATTATGGCTGCCAAACTCACTGGATTGAGATGGTATTTTAGGGTGGTTTTTATTTGCATTTCTCTTACTGCTAGAAATGGAGAGCATTTTTTCATGTACTTGTTAATTGATTCTATGTCCTCCTCTGAGAAGTTTCTGTTCAGGTCCTTGGCCCATTGGGTTATTGGTTATCTTATTGTATAATTTTCTGAGTTATTTGTATACTTTGTATACTCTAGATATTAGGGCTCCATGTGAAGGGTGAGGACTAAAAATTTGTTCCCATGATGTAGGCTCCATATTTACCTATCTTATTGTTTCTCTTTCTGAGAAAAAAAAAATTCAGTTTAAGTAAGTCCCATTTCTTGATTCTTGTTATTAACTCTTGTTTTATGGGTGTCCTATTAAGGAATTCGGAGCCTGACCACACAATATGTAGATCGGAGCCAACTTTTTCTTCTATCAGACGCAGAGACTCTGATTTGAATCTAGCTCCTTGATCCACTTTGAGTTAACTTTTGTGCATGGCGAGAGGAGGGGATTCAGTTTCATTTTGTTGCATATGGATTTTCAGTTTACCAAACACCATTTGATGAAGATGCTATCCTTCCTCCATTGCAGGCCATTAGCTCCTTTATCAAATATAAGATAGTTGTAGCTTTTTGGATTAGTCTCTGTGTCCTCCATTCTGTACCATTGGTCCACCCACCTGTTTTCGTACAAGTACCATGCTGTTTTTATTATGATTGCTCTGTAATATAGTTTGAAATCTGGTATCGCTATACTGCCAGATTCACACTTCCTGCTTAGAATTGCTTTTGCTATTCTGGGTCTTTTATTTTTCCATTTGAATTTTATGATTGCTTTATCTATTTCTACAAAAAATTCCTTTGGGATTTTGATTGGCATTGCATTAAACCTATAGAGAACTTTTGGTAATATCGCCATATTGATGATGTTAGTTCTGGCTATCCATGAACGGGGTATATTTTTCCATCTTCTAAGATCTTATTCTATTTCTCTTTTTAGGGTTCTGTAGTTTGCATTATATAAATCTTTCACCTCTTTTGTTAGGTTGATTCCCAAGTATTTAATTATTTTGAGGAAATTGGGAATGCAGTGTTTGGACTCATTTTTGTTTCAGAAGTTTTGTCGCTAATATACAGAAATGCCTTTGATTTATGCATGTTGATTTTGTATCCTGCCACATTGCTGCATTCATTTATTAGTTCTAGTAGTTTTTTCTGTAGACCCTTTTGGGTCTTCTATGTATACAATCATGTCATCTGCAAATAGTGATAATTTAAGTTCTTCTTTTCCTATTTTTATGCCTTTAAAGTCTTTCATCTCTCTAATTGCTCTGGCCAGTTTTTTCGAGAAATATATTGAATAGACGTGGTGATAGAGGACATCCCTGTCTTGTTCCAGATTTTAAAGGGAATGCCTTCAACTTTTCTCCATTCAGAATGATGCTAGCCTGAGGATTAACATAGATAGCTTTTACAATGTCCAGGTAAGTTCCTGTTATCCCTAGTTTTTAAAATGTTTTGAACATAAAGGAATGCTCTACTTTGTTGAATGGTTTTTCTGCGTCTATTGAGATGATCATATGGTTCTTATCTTTAAGTCCAATGATGTTGTGAATAACTTTTATTGATTTCCGTATATTGAACCAGCCTTGCATCCCAGGGATGAATCCTAGTTGATCATGGTGCACAATTTTATTGATGTGCCTTTCTATCCAATTCACCAGAATTTTAATGAGGATTCTTGCATCTAGGTTCATCAGAGATATTGGTCTGTAGTTTTCTTTCTTTGAGGTGTCTTTGTCTGGTTTCAGAATCAGGGTGATGTTGGCCTCATAGAATGAATTTGGCAGAGCTCCCAGTTTTTCTATTTCCTTAATAACTTGAAAAGTATTGGTATTAATTCTTCTTTAAAGGTTTTGTAAAACTCTGCTGTATACCCATCCGGTCCTGGGCTTTTCTTGGTTGGTAGTCTTTTGATTGCTTCTTCTACTTCATCCATTGATATTGGTCTGTTTAAATTGTGTGTTCCCTTATGACTCAGTCTGGGCAAATCATATGACTTAAGAAATTTATCGATGTCTTCACTATTTTCTATTTTATTGGAATACAGTTTTCCAAATAATTTCTAATTTTCTTCTGTATTTATGTTGCATCTGTTGTGATATTGCCTTTTTCATCCCGTATGTTAGTAATTTGAGTTCTCTCTCTTCTTCTCTTCGTTAGCACGGCTAAGGGTCTGTCGATCTTATTTATCTTTTCGAAGAACCAACTTTTAGTTTTGTTAATTTTTTCAATAGTTTCTTTTGTTTCAATTTCGCTCTGATTTTAATTATTTCTTGCCTTCTGCTACATTTGGTGTTGTTTTGCTCTTCCTTTTCTAGGGCTTTGAGATAAAGTGTGAGCTCATTTATTTGTTGTTTTTTTTTCTTTTTTTGAGGAATGACCTCCAGGCGATGAATTTACCTCTTAAAACTTCTTTCATTGTGTCCCATAGAATCTGATATGTTGTGTCTGTATTTTCATTTATCTCGAAGAATTTTTTTATTTCCTCCTTTATGTCTTCTGTAACCCATTGATCATTCAGTAACATATTGTTCATTTTGCAGGTGATGTATGATTTTTTCTTTTTTCTTTTATCATTGGTTTCCAGTTTCATCCCATTATGATCACAAAAAATTCATGGTATTATCTCCTCCCCTTTATATTTACTGAGGGTTGCCCATTGATCATTCAGTAACATATTGTTCATTTTGCAGGTGATGTATGATTTTTTCTTTTTTCTTTTATCATTGGTTTCCAGTTTCATTCCATTATGATCACAAAAAATTCATGGTATTATCTCCTCCCCTTTATATTTACTGAGGGTTGCCCTATGGCATAACATATGGTCTATTTTTGAGAAGGATCCATGTGCTGCTGAGAAAAAAGTATATCCACTTGATGATGGTTGATATATTGTATATATGTCAGTTAAGTCTAGGGTATTGATTGTGATATTGAGTTCTATAGTTCCTTTATTCAACTTTTGTTTGGAGGATCTGTCCAATGGTGAGAGAGTTGAGTTGAAGTCACCCATAATTATTGTATTGTGGTCTATTTGATTCTTGAACTTGAGGAGAATTTGTTTTATGAACGTCTCAGCACCATTATTTGCCTCGTGAATATTGATAATTGTTATGTCTTGTCGGTGAATGGTTTCTGTTAACAGTATATAATGTCCTTCCTTATCCCTTTTGATTAAATTAGTCTTGAGGTCGATTTTATTTGATAGGAGGATGGCCACCCCTGCTTGCTTACGAGGTCTGTGTGCATGGTATAAATTTTTCCAATCTTTCACCATCAACTTGTGTATGTCTTTTCCATTCAGATGTGTCCCCTGGAGGCAACATATTGTTGGATTTGTTTTTTTTTTAATTCAAGTTACAAGCCTATGTCACTTTATTGGAGATTTTAAGCCATTAACGTTTAGAGTTACTATTGATATATGGTTTGTACTTCCACCCATGTTTGCCTATATCTTTTTTTTTAAATTAGATTGTTTCTCCATGATTAGCTTTTCCCCGCCCTCTGTCATTACTGGGGCACTTCCCACTGATGGTTTTCGTTGTTGATTTTCATTTATTCCTTGTATAGTGTTTTGCTCCAGATGCTTTCCAATGCTGGTTTTCTGGCTGCAAATTCTTTTAGCTTTTGTTTATCATGAAATATTTTTATTTCGTTGTCTTACATTAAGCTTAATTTTGCTGGATACATAATTCTTGGTTGGCATCCATTGTCTTTCAGTGTTTGAAGTATGTTGTTCCAGGATCTTCTCACTTCCAGCATCTGTGATAAAAAAATCCATTGTTAACCTTTTTGGTTTACCCCTGATTGTTATCTGCCTCCTTTCTCTGGTAGCTTTTAATATTTTCTCCTTGTTTTGTATATTGGATATCTTCATAACAATGTGTCTTGGCATGGGTCTACTGTGATTTTGTGTGCTCAGTGTCCTGTAAGCATCTACAATTTGTTTATGTGTTTCCATTTTTATTTCTGGAAAGTTTTCTCTAATTATTTCATTCAGCAGGTTACTCATTCCCTTGGTTTAAATCTCTGTACCTTCCTCTTTCCGGATCACTCATAAGTTTGTTTTTTTATGTTATCCCATATCTCTTGGATGTTTTCTCATAATTTTTTACAGCATTTCTTTCTTGGCTAGAGTTTTTTTCAAGATGATATATTTTGTCTTCATTATCTGACATTCTGTCTTCTACTTGCTCCACTCTGTTAATGATACTCTCAATTGAGTTTTTAATTTGGTTTATCATTTCCTTCATTTCTAGAATTATTGTTTGATTTTTCTAATAATCTCTATCTCCTGATAAAGATGCTTAATTTCTTATTTTATCTGTTTATGTAATTCATTTTCAATGCGTTCTTTCACTGTTTTTGTTGTCTCGTATCCTCTTTAAGGTTCCATTCCATCTGTCTAAGGTATTCCTTGAGTTCTTTATATGACCATTTTTCTGATGACTCTAGATGCTCTTGAATATTTAGGCTGTCCTTCATTGTTTGCACTATTTTTCTTCCTTGCTTTTTTATGCTTCTCATGTTACTTCTTGTTCTGTTTGACTACTGAGTTACTGCTTACTCTTATAAATTTATTTGATGCTTGGAAGGAAAGATATTAGAAGGGAAGGGAAGAAGTCACTAAGGAGAATGAGAGTAGGCAGGTAGAATTCAAGGAAAGGGGTATAACAAAATTGAAAAGAAATGAAAAGACAAAAGAAAAAAATAGAAAATAAAGAAAATTTTAAGTAATAATGATAATTTAAAAATGAAAATTAAAATTTAAAATAATAATAATAATAATAAAATAAAAAATTAAAAAAAATAAAAACATTAAAAAAGTTAAAGAACAACAACAAAAATGAAAATCAAAGAAAAAGAAAAGCATACAAATAAAATAATATTAATACATGCAGTCCTAGTGTTCAATTTACTTCTCTTCCAGTAGGTGGAGCTGTGTGCACTGGGCCAAGATTCTCCTCTCAATTAGCGGGAACCAATCACTGTGGAGCAGCTCTTCCTCCCAGACTGGGCGGGTCTCCAATCCTGAGTGCCTAGGGCTTTCTCTTGTGCTTCCTCAAGCCAGGCCCTGCTCACCTTTGACGCTCACCACAATACTGGTTACACGCCAGGCCTCTGCTCCTGGTAGCCCTGTTTTAATGAACACCTGGGCACACTCTCCCTGTTTGCCTCCCTCAGACCCTAAGTTTGTAGAGCTTTGGCCTGAGAACCCCCAGCGAATTTTCTTGTCCTCCGGGAGCCATGCCCCCGGTAGGTGGTGTAAGAGACCTCAATTGTCAGCACTGGTGGGAGTGGTAGCCGGGAATTCCACGCCGCGAGTCCCGAGCCAATCCTGATTCCCTAGGTCTGGCTATCGCGCTCCTGGGAGATCTGGGAGGGGCCATTACGGCAGAGCTGGGAAGGGCCCTTGAGGTTTCCGCATGGTTTTGAAAGAGATGGCAATGGGATTACACACTTCTCGCGTTGGTTTCAATGAAGTTATCTCCTCCGCCTGTAATGTCAGTTCTCTGCCATGGTCGTATCCCATTAAAATGGTGACCATTCGTTCCCTTTGCTGGGTGACCAATGCAACAGGTGGGTCCTGACTATATCTCCCAAGCCCCATTTCTATCCTGTGGCCACTGCCTATGAAGGCTCAGTTGTCTTTTAACTCTGTCAATTCAGAAAGACCGACCAGTTATTTCAGAGGGAATGTTAGTGCTGAGTCACAAAAACCAGACGAATCTAAGCTTGAATGCAGCCAATCCGGCTCTGTGTGTGTTCTGAGGGGCCCAGACTGTTCGCCCCAGATTCACAACAGGTCAACATTGCCTAGTGATTCTGAGCAAACAGCATTTAGACAGTTTACGACTCCCTATGCCCGTGCAGCTGGAGAGATCATAGACTTGATTTCTCCATGCCTGCCTTCATAATGGATCTCCTGTATTGCTACTTTTTAATATCTGTGCATGTGCGTGTGTGTGTGTGTGTGTATATATATATATATATATATATATATATATATATACACTCTCCAGATTTTTCAAAATACAAAATATGAAATATATGTGTCTTATTATACACTCCCTAAATTCATTCATATTCATATCTGTGGATTTATAATCAACTTTCCACAATATTATTCTCAGAAATAATCATCCACCTGCAATACATATTGTTTCCTAGTACTGAAAACTAAATTCAGTGAATGGTGCATACAAACCCTAATATTTCTACAGTTACTTAGCCAGTTTAAAATCAATGCAAGTAGATTCCTAGGGGACAGATGTGTATTTTGACTTTCATTTTTATTCAACACTTGTACGTTACTATGTCTTCAGTTTATGCACATCATAGGATATATATTTCAGTCACAAATTAGAAAATTTATAGGAATTTGTTTCACGATCAATCACTTCCTGATTCAGAACACATGCATTCCTCCATGTTTCTTGACTAGTCTTTTCATGAGACTTCTTTCCAAACACATTATTTTTGTTTAACATCATCACTTATAAAGCAAAACTCAAACACCATTCATCATAAACCATAATCCTAATATTACCATTAGATATATAACTGGTTGGAATGAATGATTGTATATCAATATAAGATTTCTTATATATTTTCACATATCAATTCAATCCATTATTTAAAGTGGAATCAGTTATGTTATTTATTCATAGTATGGTCTATTCATGCATTATCTCTATGTTCATAGAAACAGGTTACACCTCTTTGTGCCCCTAATACTAATGTATACATCTTCAAATTATTGCTCCCAGAAATGGTGAAAGAAATACTCATGTCACCTAATCTACATATACATTTTATCACAGTAATATTCTGAACAAAAAAAAAATAAAATGTCACACTTATGATTGTACCAAAGCCTAAAAGGAAAGTGAATGTTGATAACTAATAGCATCCATGTCCAGGTTGCCTAATGCTCTCAAATGTCATTCCCATTTGTGACGACATATTTGTTTTTTCCTATGATTATATATTCAAACTCAAGCCTGTTGAAAATGTCTAATCCTATCTCTCACTTTATACATTGCCTGATTTCGTAATGTCTCTATTGACACCTGCTTTCCTACATATTTTCCCCAGTTCATCATTTTGGCTGACTCTTCACATGTGCTTACATTTTCATTCACTCTCTAAACGAAACCCTATTGCTAAAGAAGCTTTTTATTCCAAATCATATACTCACTCTTCTTCCTAAACCTACTGACTATCTTCCTAATCCTACCGACTATCCCTTTTTGACTGGATGTTCTCTTCTACATTCAATCATCCAAGGTACTAGGTCCTATGCCATTGTATTTCGATTTAACTGAGACAATTTTACAGAATATAATTCAACACTAAGTATCCAAACCAAGGGCCCAATGCCCTTCTGGGCTTCAAATCTTTCTTAGATTCCCGTTTTCATACATATATTTCACCTATATATTCTTATAAATATCGCAGGTTCCCAATCCCATTATTCATCCTGCAGAATGATTCCTAACCCAAATCGAAAATATAATTAACCCTAACCATACACTAACTTTGCAGGAGAGCAGGAACTGTGTGGGTATTAAACTACAGAAATCCAGGGGATCTTCACCTGCTGAGAAACTCAAATGTTCATGCAGAAATGATCCCTAGTGAAGATGAAGGCAGCTATGAATTACCTCAGAAAGCAAAAGTCATCTTCCATGGCAATCATTCTGGTAAGGATGAAGGGTTGTGTCTGAATCAGTCTCTCTCTTCTTAATGTATAGAACATGGACCAAACCAGTCCTGTGTGGAAGCTGTTCCCGGGTGCTTATGGTTGATACAGCATTCTAACTAGAGAAAGTGTCCCATGAATATCGGGGCAGCCTCCACCTCATGGTACTTTTGGAAGCAACTGTTAGGACAAAGTGGTTGCCAAGGCAGTGACATCATTCAGATCCTGAAGGAAGTGATCTCACCTCACTTCCTTGGTGAGGGAACTCTCTGAACTTGGGATCCAGGAAGCCAGGCACCCAGAGATAGTCCCTGTTCTAGTCCCAGTGGTCTCACATGTTTGGAATTACCATGGACAGAGTCAGTCTTTCTTGGTACCTACAGATGTGAGGATGGCCAAATGCCAGGAAACCTGTGAAGAGGGGCTTTTCCTGAGAAAGCAGGTAGTGTCTCACCGCTGACTCTTGAGAACTTCACAGAGTTGGCCAAGCAGACATGATCTGAGCCAGAAGAGGTCATTTCCGGGGAACATAGTATGGCCCACCAGTCAGAGGACACTCCGGGGAGTCACAGACCTACTAGGGGGAAGGAGGTGCCTTTGTGGGTGTGGGTGTGAGTTTGTGGTTTTGTCTCATGTTCTGAGAATAGGTAGGAAAGGCGGTTTATTTGGTATGGAGTGGAATATTTCTATTAAGTCCTTTGACAAGGTGAGTGTTTCTATGTGTGTGTATCCCACTGAGTCCATTGTTGTAGACATTAGAAAAGACAATGCATCAATGGATGTGTCCTGTCTAGTAGAAAGCTTCCCAGCATTAATCCTGCCCAATTCATGAGTGGACTCTGGCTTGCCTTATGGATGGGCAACACCTACAAACTTCCTAATTTCCTGTTTTCTCTCTCAATTCTGGCCACTCTCCAGAATAGTATCATGGTTTTGTGTCCAAGATTTGTACCACCTCCAAGATCTGTGACATGGCTATGTAATGGATAGCTGAAGGAAATGGCTAGCATCTCAGAAATCTCAGATATCTGTTGACCAGGAAAGTCTCAGTGGAGAAACCCTGCTTTGGTCCTTTTGCTTACCTATTGTTCTGTTGAATGTCAGGAAGTTTTTTGCCTCAAGCCACCACTTTGTGAAGCCTGAAAAAAAGAGTTTTCAAATGGAAATGAATGGGCATCACCTGTGGCTCTTTGCTTAATTGCTTAGGATTGGGATATGTCTGAATCAGCCTGTTGGCCCTGTGTGAGGCTGTGGCTTAGATTCTCAGCACCTGATGGATCTAAAGATAGATCCCATGTGTGCATCCAAAACCAAAATGGCAAAAAGATCATATATTTTTGATGAACTCTCTTGCCTTCCTCTCGTAGGTTCCTGATATCCAACAAGTGAGAATAGGGATCCTTTGGGTCAAATGTGTTCTTCAAAGCCCTGCAGAGGCTAGGCCATAGGGGCTTGATTTTCATGACTCCAATTCACTTAAAGAATCTAAACCCCAAAGCTAGAAGGCCTCAAGTTGGAGAAGCCAAGCAATATTAAAGGCAGGCCTATTTGATCACTCCTGGTACACAGGAAGAGAGTCCATGCTACCCTGACTTTAGGCAAATGAGGGGCAGGGAGCTTATTTTGGACACTGTCGTGGGCTGCGTCTCTAATGGAAACCTCCAGCCAGAGGATATGATGAGTGTCTATATGGAAGAAGATGAGGGCCATGTGAGAGTGTTTTGGTTTTAATTGTGGACATGTGTCTGGCGGTTGGAAGAGATCACTGGGTCAAACTAGGCTTGCACTCTGGTGTGATGCCCCTTAGAGACTGAGTTCTTTACTGATCTCAGAGAATTATTGCCAGGAATTGTGTTGGAATTTTAAATGGCCATGCATGAGAGTTGCCTTTTGAAAGTGACATCTAAGCCCAAGTTGACTTTCCACAGAGGACAGGGAATCTCAGCCAGGATATCACATGATATTATTCTTAAAGACTTGGCAGCCATATTTGAGAGTCAAAACACACATGGACCATACATTGTAGACCTCAATGGGCATGGCTTAATCTGACTTTTGGGCACTTTTGGAAGCCTTGCCTGTAAGAATTCTCCAGAGTTTTCATTGAAATGAGCTTCCTCACCATTTAATGGTTTCTGAGTGAATTGAAATCCACAGTGCCTCCAACTTCATCCTTGAAAATTGGCTAGATCAATAACATGAAATTTTATAAATTCCCATGACCGGGTAGCACTGGAGAACATTTGGATGTCCTGTTGCTGATCATGAGTATACAGGACAGTGCCCTGATTGACTGGGTTTTATGAAAATGGTGTAGAACAGAGATTCCAGTAAGTTGGATCATGCTGAGTAGTTGTACTAGAGCAGTGGTTGGCAGGTGTGTGATAAAACATCTGTGGTGGGGGCATGTGGATCTGCCATTGGCTTCCAAATGGATTGTGACTGACATTTTGCAGTCAGTAGAACCTTATATGTAAAAGCATATTGTTATATGGAGAGGTTTCAGGGCAATGTTCAGAATCAGGTTGCTATGGTCAATGGGGCAAGCTATGTGGGATAGAAGCCTGGTTGGTGCATTCTCCTGCAGAACCCGACCCACCACACTTGACAGAACTCACTTCAGCACTGTGTCCCAGTTGAACACTTGTATTTAATGAAGCAAATACCAAACTCCCAGTGCAGCAGCAAGAAACACCACGAAAGTGGAGGATGACCAAATGAATTTACAGTCCACACGGGGAGACACCAGTGGCCACAGTGTACCTACAAATAGAAAATTCAGCACTGCTGCCTCATGTTCATTGGAAAATAAGAAACCATGTCCTCCAGGTCACATAGATGCAGAACCAGATTTGATGGTCCTACTACATATGAAGCTAATGCTTCTGACAACAGCATATATTTTATTGCCCATCCTCAGAGGCAGTTTCTTCAGATGTTAAGCTGGCAGAACTTCATGTTTTTGGAGTGATTACCCTGTCCCTTTTGGAAACTCCTCTACCACTTAAAATTTGTGAACTTCTGAGCATTTTCCATTCCACATATGTATTCACAGATTTTCTAAATCTTGTCCTCTAATTGTGTCTTATGTAGGGCGAAGGTAATGTCAAGGCATTGTTCTGAATGAGAATGGGAAGATATTTGTGTAGCACATATTTGCATACACATTGGATACATTTTCCAATTTTCCATTCGAAATACTGAATCCCTGACACTAACACATACCCTACTAGACTTTGACTTCTTATCCTAATTTGATGGAGAATAATAACCCAAACAGAATACAAATACAAGAGGTTCACAGGAGGCATGGTGTATAATTGGACTTGCCTTTCATATGATAAATGGTAGGTGTTATAAATCCAGCGAATTTTAATTGAAATAGTTCTCCATGTGTTTTAAAAGTTAACAAATATGTGAATAACTGTCTCCCTTTCTCTGTAGCCTATTCATCACATGTATTTTTATAAGCACATATAGAATTCTACCTGGTATCAGTCGTACATTTGGTGAGGTGGCTGGCTTGGCAGATACAAATTGTGAGAAGAGATCACTCCTACTTAATGCTGTTGGAACTGAAAATTCAACATATGTGTGAGCTTCTTAGTTGAACAACATAAATCCATGTACATTAAAATTAATATTTTTGGATCTGTGGATGATATATATTTCATGGTGAATTTCAATTCACATACATAATGCTACTTTTTAATGTCTGTGTGTGTGTGTGTGTGTGTCTGTGTGTGTGTATATATATATATATATATATATATATATATATATATATATATATATATTCACTCTCCAGATTTTTAAAAATATTTAGTATATTTTTTTTATACCCTCCCTAAATTCATTCATATTCATGTATGTGGATTTATAATCAACTTTTCACAAGATTATTCTCAGAAATATTCCTCCACCTGAAATACATATTTTTTTCCTAGTACTGAAAACTAACTTTGGGGGATCACATGATGGTGGCGAATGGAGTGCATTACCCCCATGTACCGCGTCACTGTGCGGGAGAATGACGAGTTAGAACGGCTAAAACCTATCTTGTTAGGAATTTCCAGCAAATTTGGGGTGCTCCACAACCTAGTGGACATATATCCATCTCACGAGGATCAGCTACCGGGGCTCAAACGCGAGTGATTTGTCCGCACGGAGGGTCATGCTGCTTATTCAGCAAATTGCCCTGCAGCTAGAGTCTGTGGCGCGCACTGGGAAACGACGAGATAGCATCGCAAATATACAGTGATGCGGATTCTATGGGCTCCTGCCAGCTATGCAATTACTGTGCTCAGTGCTGAATTCTGGGATTGAGACGGGGATGGATGCGGTCCAATTCCGTTCTCCATACCGGTCAGACCACAGAGGAAGCCAGCGTCCACCATCTTGAAGAGCTGACGTCACCATCCCTGTTTTCGACTGATCGCAGCTCATTCAGCTATAGAACAGGTAATTTCAGGATGCCATTCACCTTTGTCTCGCAGACAAATTACTCAGGCTCAGTGCTAAAGAACCCGCAGAAACTGCGTCTTGGAGCCTGCTCCTATTAGAACATACACTGAGCCCAGAGCGGCCAAATTTGGCCTCCCCGAACTGATCTTGCTCAGGGCTAAAGAACCCGTGGAAACTGCTTCCCGGTCCGGGTCTTGCTGAATAATGTGGAGGTAAATATCAACCACACCTTCATAGGCAGTGGCAACAGGATTGAGACGGGGCTTGTGAGGGCAAGTCAGGACTCACCCATTGCATTGGTCACCCAGCAAAGGGAACGAAATGCTGCCTTTTGCATGGGATACCAACATGGCAGAGATCTGATGTCATCAGAAAGCAGCGGAGGAGATAACTTCATTGATACCAGCGGTGACAGAAACAGTTAGTCTCCTGGTAAAGAAAGTGAGTCACAAACACCCGAGTCTCTCTCACTTTTTCATCAAGCCAGAGGGGCAGAGCAGAGCCGCTGCCCATGCTCGGAACAGGCCCAGCGACACACCTGCATGATAATCACTTCACCCCAGTTGGAATAGAGGAAGAGCAGAGCCGCCGCAAGTGCCCAGAACAGGCCCAGTGACCAGCAGGCGTGGTAGTAACGTCACCTCAATTGGAGTAGTTGCAGAGCAGAGCCTTCTCCCGCGCCTAGTACAATCCAAGTGGCCCACCGGCATGGTAGTCACGTCATCCCAATAGGAATAGGGGCAGAGCAGAATCTTTGCACGTGCCCGGAACAGGCCCAGCAACCTACCGGCTTGGTAGTCACGACACCCCAATTGGAGTAGCGGCAGAGCAGAGCCACCACCCGCACCCTCAAGGTAGACAAATTTGCACCTGACCAGCAGAAGAGGCCCAGCGGCCTGCCAGCATGGCAGACACTTCACCCATTTGGAGTAGGGGCAGAGCAGATCCATCGCCCATGCCCTCAAGGTAGGCAGACCTGTGACCGACCACAGAACAGGCCCACCCACCCGCCGGCGTGGTAGTCACGTCACCCCAATTGGAGTAGGGCAGAGCAGAGCCGCCGCCCGCGCCTCCAAGGTAGGCAGACCTGCGACCGATCGGCAGAACACCCCAGGGGTCCACGGGTGTGGTAGACACGTCACACCAATTGGAGGAGGGGCAGAGCAGAGCCGCCTCCCACGCCTGCATGGTAGGCAGACCTGCGACCGATCAGGAGAACAGGCCCAGCGGCCCATCAGCGTGGTAGATAGATCACCCCAATTGGAGGAGCAGCACAGCCACCCCCCACCCCTGCAAGGAAGATTTTTCAAATATACAAGAGCAATATAAATATATAGGGGGAAAATTTCAAAATCACAACAGTTTCACCAAGCAGAAAGAAACGCGAGCCGTATGAAAAGACAAAGAAAAAAGGACCACAAGCAATGCAGGTCAACACAAATTTAGAAGAGTTAATAGCTGCAGCAGATGGAATGTCAGATAAAGAACTCAGGATATACATGCTTCAGATGATCTGGAGTCTCCAGGAAGACATTAGACAGCAAAATCAGACAATGAAAGATCACTTCGACAATGAATTACACAAACAAATCCAAGAAGCAAAAGATCAATTATACAGGGAGATAGAAGTTGTAAAAAAAAACAAACAGAAATCCTAGAAATGCAGGAAGCAATAAACCAACTTAAAAACTCAATTGAGAATACTACCATCAGAGTAGAACACTTAGAAGATAGAACATCAGACAATGAAGACAAAGTATTTCAACTTGAAAAGAACATAGACAGCTCAGCAAGACTGTTAAGAAACCATGAACAGAACATCCGAGAAATATGGGATAACATAAAGAGACCAAACTTTTGAGTCATTGGGATACAGGAAGGTATAGAGGTCCAAACCAAAAGAATGAGCAATGTAATCAATGAAATAATATGATAAAACTTCCCAGACTTGAAGAATGAGACAGACTCCCAAGTCCTAGAAGCCAACAGGACGCCGAATGTGCAAAATCATAAGAGATCCACACCTAGACACATTATAATGAAGATACCCAACATACAGAATAAAGAGAGAATTTTAAAAGCTACAAGAGAAAGGAAGCTGATTACATTTAGGGGTAAACCAATCAGGATAACAGCTGATATTTCAACACAGACTCTGAAAGCTAGAAGATCCTTGAAATATATGTTTTTGTCAGGAGCTTTAGCTTCATTTCTAGTGAAAGCATCAAAGCTGTGTCTGCATCTATGTAACCTGGAGGACATGGTTTCTTATTTTCCAAAAGACATAAGGAGGCAGTGCTGAATTCACTCTTTGTAGGTAAACTGTGGCCACTTAAGGCTAAGTGTCTCCTGTGTGCACTGTGAAGCCATTTGATCATCCTCCACTTTTCATGGTGTTTCTTGCCGCTGCACTGGGAGTTTGGTATTTGTTTCACTAAATAAAACGAGTTCAACTGAGACCCAGTGCTGAAGGGAGTTCTGTCACGTGTGGTTGGTCAGAGTCTGCAGGAGAATTCACCAACCAGGATTCTATCAGACATAGATTGTCCCCTTGACCATAGCAACCTGATTCTGAACATTGCCCTGAAAATCTGCATATAAAAAGATGCCTTTACATGGAGAGGTTTCAGACATATAAGTTTCTGCTGGATGCACCATGTCAGTCTCAAGCCCTTTCGAAGCAATGGCAGATCCACATGGCCCCACAAGAGATGTTTTATCACACACCTGCACACCACCGCTCTAGGCCCACTATTCAGTAGGCTACAAGTTACTGGCATTTCTATTCTACATCATTTTCATGAAACCCAGACAATCAAGGCACTGTCTGGTACACTCATGATGAGCAAAAGGACATGAAAGGTTCTCCAGTGCCACCTGGTCATTGGAATGGCAAAAATTTCATGGTATTTATGTAGCCACTTTTCAATGATGAAGTTGGAAGCACTGTGGGTTTCAATTCATTCAGGAACCATTAAATGGTGAGGAAGCTCATTTCAATAAAAGCTCTGGAGAACTCTCACAGGCAATTTTTCCCAAGGAGTTGGCTAGATCTCAGTTTACAAGGGCGAATCTCATTAGTGGCCTATTCCACTGCCACACAAATGACCACAATTGAAACCAAAACACTCCCACATGACCCTCATCTTCTGCCATAGAGAAACTCATCATAACCTCTTGCTGCAGGTTTCCATGAGGGGTGCAGCCCAAGACAGTGTCCAAAATAAGCTCACTTACCCCTCAATTGCCTGAAGTCAGGTTGGCCTGGACACCCTTCCTGTGAACCAGGAGTGATCAAATAGGCCTGCCCTTAATACTGCTCTGCTTCTCCATTTTGACTCTTACTGATTGTTGAGTATAAATTCCTTTGTGTGAATTGGAGTCATGAGAAAATCCAAGCACCTATGCATTAGCCTCTGCAGGGCTTTGAAGAACTCATTTGACCCAAATGATATCTATTCTCACTTGATAGAGGACAGGACTTACAGAGGAAGGCAAGAGACTTCATCCACATTGACTGCTCTTTTGGCCATTTTGGTTTTGGATTCACAGATGGGATCTTTCTGTAGATCCATCAGGTGCCGAGAATCTAAGCCCCAGCCTCACATAGGGCCAAGGGGCTGATTCAGACACATCCCTTTTTAAGCAATTAAGCAAACAGCCACAGGTGATGCCCATTCATTTTCATTTGAAAACTGTTTTCTTCAGGATTTACAAAGGGGTTGCCTGAGGCAAAGAAATTCCTGACATTCAGGGCAACAGAACAATAGGTTAGCAAAAGGCCCAAAGCAGGGTTTCTCCACTGAGACTTTACTGGTCACACTGATATCTGAGTTTTCTGAGATGCTCCGATTGCCTTCAGCTATCCAGTACATGGCCATGTAACAAATCTTGGAGGTGGTACATATCTTGGACACCAAATCATGAGACTATTCTGGAGAGTGGCCAGAATTCAGGAAGAAAACTGGAGCTTAGGAAGATAGTAGGGTTGTCCATTCATAAGGCAAGCTGCAGTCCATTCATCAATTGCTCAGGATGAATGCTGGGAAGCTTTCTACTAGACAGGACACTTCCATTGATGCATTCTCTTTTCAAATGTCAACAACCACGGACACTGTGGGATACACTTTTTGAAACCCTCGCAGTGTCAAACGACCTTCTAGAAACAATCCACTCAAAAACAAACAATCCACTATTCCTACCTATTCTCAGAACATGTGACAAAACCACAAACTCACACCCACACCCACAAAGCACCTCCTTCCCAGAAGTAGGTCTTTGATTATCCGGAGGTTCCTCTGACTGGTGGGCCATACTATGTTCCCCCGAAATGGCCTGTACTTTCTCAGATCTGGTGTCTTTGCCAGAACAACTACCTGCTTTCTCAGGAAACAGCCATCTTCATAGCTTTCCTGGCATTTGGCCATCCTCACATCAGTTGGTACCAATAAAGACTGACTCTGTCCTTGGTAAATACAATCAAGTGTGCCAACTGTGACTGGGACTGGCTCTGGGGGCCTAGCTTCCTGGTTCCAAAGTTCAGAGAGTTCCATTACAAAGGAAGTGAGGGGAGGTCACTTTTTTCAGGAACTGAATGAGGTCACTGCCTTGGCAACCACTTTGCTCTAACAGTTGCTTGCAAGGGACCCATGAGATGGATGCTGCCCCAATTCCTGTGACATTTTCACAAGTTAGAATGGTATATCAAACATAGCCACCCAGGAACAGCTCTCCACACAGGCTTGGTTTGGTCCATCTTCTCTACATTAAGAAGAGAGAGGCTGATTCAGACACAACCCTTCATCCTGACCAGGCTGTTTGCCATGGAAGATTACCTTTGCTCTCTCAGGTTCTTCATACCTGCCTACATGTTTTCCAGGGATAATTTCTGCATGGACCATTGAGGTTCTAAGTAGGTGGAAGATCCCCTCCATCCCTGCATTGTAAGACCAACTCTGTTCCAGCTCTTCTGTAATGTTAGATTGAGGGAACAGTGTATGGTTAGGCTTAATAACCAGTTCGATTTGGGTTAGGAATCATTCTACGGGATGTATAATGGTATTGTGTAACTGCGATACTTACAAGAATATATAGGTGAAATATAAGTATGAAAACAGAAATCCAGGTAAGATTTGAAGTCCAGAAAGTCATTGGGTCCTTGATTGGATTACTTAGCTTGAATTACGTTCTGCACAGATATGTCAGATAAATTGATATACAATGGCATAGGAACTTGTACCTTGGATGATTGATTGTAGAAGAGAACATCCCCTCAAACAGAGATAGTCAGTAGGATCAGGAAGATAGTCGGTAAGTATCAGAAGAACAATGAGTATAGGATTTGGACCAAAAGGTATTTAGCAATAGGGTTTCGGTTAGAGAGTGAATTTCAATAACAGCACATGTGGAGGGTCTCCAACAATGATGAAGTGGGGAAAATATGTAGGAATGCAGATATCAATAGAGACATTAGGAAATCAGGCAAAGTATAAAGTGAGTGATAGGATTAGATATTTTCAACAGGGTTGAGGTTGAGCATATAATCTTAGAAAGAAACAAATATGCAGTCACCAATAGGATTGACATTTGAGAGCATAAGGCACCCTGGACATGGATGATTTTAGTAATCCATGTTCACTTTCTATTTAGGATTTGGTAGAATCATAAGTGTGACATTTGAATTTTGTGTCCAGAATATTACTGTGATGAAATATATATGTAGATCAGGTGACATGAGTATTTCTTCCACTATTTCTGGAAGCAATATTTTGAAGACGTATAAATTTGTATTGGGGCTACAAAAAGGTGCACCCTGTGTCTATGAATACAGAGGAAATGCATGAATAGACCATACTGTGAATAAATAATAAAACTGGTTTCAACTTGAAATAATAGATTGAAATTAATGTGAAAATATATAAGAAATCTTATATTAATATACAATCATTCATTCCAACCCATTATACATTTAATGGAAATATGAGGATTTTGGTTTATCATGAAAAGTGTGTGAGTTTTGCTTCAAATTGATTATGGAAATTGAAAATAATTTGTTTGGAAAGAAGACTCATGAAAAGACCAGTCAAGAAACCTTGAGGAATACATGTGTTCTGAAGCAGGAAGCGATTGAAAGTGAAACAAATGCCTATAAAATATCGAAATTGTTGATGAAATATATGTCCTATTGTGGTAAGCCATTGTTGTAGATTGTGGCCGCCATTAGAAGATGGCGCCGGCTTCCACTGTGGCCTGTGATAAACAAATTCTTTTGTGGAGAGTTGGCACGCTATCCCTTGCCACCCTATAAGAAAGATCCACGCAGCGGCTTAAGATTGGTACGTGGGAGACTTTATTTGGCTGTGCTTGGGCGCTCGCCAGTAGAGAGGGGGGTCACAAAAAGATACTTTAATCAAGGCCTGAATAAACTGCTGAAAGAAGATTCCTGAGTTGCGTCTTCCTTGCGGGCAAGGGGTTGCAACAAGTGGTGCTGAAAACCCGGGAACCAGAACTTTCAGCAGTCAGGGGTGGTGAACCAGTTAGTCCCAGGTAAGTAGGACCCGCGGTCAAAGCGGAGATCAGTCCTAGATATGTGGGACCCGCTATCAAAGCGGAGATCAGTCCCAGATAATTGGGACCTGCAATCAAGGCGGAGATTAGTCCTAGGTAATTGGGACCCGCTATCAAAGCGGCAGCTCCTCGTAAAGCCAGAGAGAGCATTACATCTTATTGCAGCTGCACTGTGTACTTTCGCTCTTACTTTCACTTTTGATTTTTGTGTGTCTTTTGTTGTGTCATGGGTGCCGTATCTTCAAGTCCGCTTCTCCTGGCCCTAGATAACCTGTTACGTTCCAAGGGCCTAGAAGTGAAACGTAGTACTTTACAGAGATTTTTACAGAAGACAGATATTGTTGCACCGTGGTTCGCGTTCTCGGGTAGCCTCACTCTACCTAGCTGGGATAAGTTAGGCACAGATCTTGACTTTGCTTCTGAGCAGGGCATATTAGATGGTGGGGTGATACCCCTTTGGAAGATGATCCGTAGTTGCCTCGCAGATGGCAGATGTCAGGAAGCACTTACTAAAGGACAAGAAGTTTTAGAGCAATTACATGAAGAAAGATCAGAAATGGCAGGCAGTGAGGTATTTCAGGAGGGTGGGAGTGTGCGGAGCGAGAAACAGGGGAGGAAACAATTATCTCCGGCAGGCAGTGACGTATTTCAGGAGGATGGCAGTGTGCGGAGCGAGAAACAGGGGAGGAGGCGATTGTCTCTGGCACGGAGTGAAATATATCAGGAGGAAGGGAATGTGCAGAGCGAGAAACGGGGGAGGAAACGCTTGTATCCAGATCTCAGTACACTGCGCACACTCCCATGCAAAAGTGGGTCAGAAGAGGAGGACGATGAGGAGGAGGAGCTCGGGAGACTGTCTCGGCAGCTAGGAAGTCTAACTATGGGAGAAGGGAACAAAAATAAACAGGAGCTCAGAAGAAAAAAAAAAAATGATCCTCCGGACCCGCCGCCGTACGGTGGGGGTGTTTCAAGGAGAGCTTTCCATGCCCAAACACGGGGGCTGTTAACATTTTTATTGATGGTTCCAAGTCTGGAATGGGAGCCTACATAATTAATGACTCTCCCCCTATCCAGCATCAATTTGCTCCTGGAAATCCACAATGGGTAGAACTACAAATTGTTATTGAAGTTTTTAAACAGTGTTCTTTTCCTTTTAATCTTATTTCGGACTCCAGCTATGTGGTACAAGCACTAAAAGTCCTGGAGGCTGTGGGAACTATTAGTGATGCCCACAATGTGTCTGTTTACTTTACTCAGCTTCAACAGCTTATCTCTAACCGCACTGCTTCTTTTTATCCAATGCATATCAGGGCTCACACCTCTCTTCCTGGTCCGTTATCCCAAGGTAATGCCTGTGCGGACTTAGCCACTAGAGGTCAATTGATATGCTTGGCTTCCTCCTTAGAGGGGCCTAAGTTGTTTCACCAAAACTTCCATGTTAATGCATTAACGCTGCGCAGGCGTTTTTCCATTTCAAGAGCGGATGCTCGGCAGATAGTATTGCAATGTCCCCATTGTGTCACATTTCTTCATCCCCCTAATTATGGAGTAAACCCACGGGGATTAAAGCCATTGATTGTTTGGCAAATGGATGTGACACATATACCTGACTTTGGTAACCTTAAGTATGTGCATGTTTCCGTTGATATGTGCTCTGGAATTATCCATGCTTCTGCTTTATCGGGAGAAAAGGCACGTAATGTCATTACTCACTGTTTAGAGGCATGTGCAGCATGGGGTGGACCTTCATCCCTTAAGACTGATAATGGAACTGCTTATACTGGCAGACAATTTACAGCTTTTTGTTCTACTATGGGAGTGCAACTTACTCATGGTTTGCCTTATAATCCTCAAGGACAAGGCATTGTTGAGCGTGCTCATCGCACCTTAAAGGAAACTTTACAAAAACAAAAAGAGGGAATAGGAGCTGAACACACCCCTAAAGAACGCCTGTCCTTAGCTCTATTTACCATTAATTTTTTGAATTTGGATATTCATGGTCGCTCTGCGGCCGATAGACATGTGTCCCCTCAGCCCTCTGTGATTGGCTATGTTAAGTGGAAGGATGTTCTTACGGGCCAATGGAACGGCCCTGACCCCGTGCTGACATGGGCACGAGGATCTGTATGTGTTTTTCCCCAGGATCGTATGGAACCGTTGTGGGTCCCTGAACGCTTGACAAGAAGAGTCTCGACATCAACTGACCAGCAACAAGAGATACCACAACAATCCTGTGATGAAGATCTTCATTCTGCTAAGTGCTCTGGCTCTGGTGCTGGTGCCGATGGCACAGGCGACACCAATGCGGTGGTGGGCAGTGGCACGGGCCTGGCCAATGCCGATGCCGGTTCATGGTAATTCTAGTGTCCTCCCCACTCTTTTTTCAACCTCATGTGAGATGTCTGCTCCCTGTGCCTCTCCTAGAGGGGACATGGAGAGAATTTTTAATCAATCTCAAGTTAATGTCACAGGAGTTTTTTGTTTCAGCCTTAGAAACACTAATTGCATTAGCCTTAAGACCAAAAATTTGACTAACTGGGAGGACCCATTGCGGTCCAATCAGGTCTCAGGAAGCATTATCAGTGCTGTATTGAGCAAGGTAGCTTCGAGGAAGCAATCAGGCTCAGAGACCCCCGCAAACAGCAGCTCTGCTCTTAACATAACTACCTTGGCTATTATCTCCGAGGTACTAATCCCAGTGCCTCCTTTTTCTAGTAGTATTTATAATGTCACTCATTTCAAGGACTCTCCTTTCTGTTCCCCTAATCTTGGTTTCCCCCCAACATTTACGCCTTGTCAGGATCATTCTTGGAAGAAACATCAAGTTGCTAAAGGTTTCTCCCTTTCCCCCTCTCTTAATAGGTATGTTTATAACTTTAACAATAGTGCCAGCTCCTCTACAGGAGTAGGTTGGTCCTGGTTTCAATGGCTGATTTCCAATGAAAAGGGGGCTTCAGCCGATATTTCTGCACTGGCTCAGTTGCTAGGAGCCAAAAGTTGGCTGGCTAATATTTCTTTTACTGTTAGGGAAAGTGAACAAGGTAATAGACTTACATCTGTTTCATTCAACTCTCTGTTGTATAATGCAAAATTCCCTCCTGCAATGGTCTGTGTCCAATCCCCCTTCTTATTCCTTTTGGCTGAGGCCACCTCATCGGGGATGCTGGATTGTTCTCATACTACCTGTCTCTTATCTGAGTGTTGGAATGGTTCCTGGACTGTAGCAGTGATTATGAAAATTCCAACTTTTGTCCCAATCCCGGTCACTGCGGATCCTGATAAATTCCCTATTGTTGAGCTACTTAGAGTCCGCAGAGATTTTGGAATCACAGCGGCTATAGTGACAGCCGTGGCGGTATCTGCTGCTGCAGAGTTTACGGCTGGAGTGGCTATGGCCAATCAAGTACAAACTGCTGCCACCATTAATCACCATTAATCAAGTTGTCCAACAATCTTCCACCATACTTGAATCCCAAAATACAATTAATCAACATATTTTGTCAGGGATTTTAGCTGCCAACCAAAGAATAGACTTATAATTTTGTTCAACTAGGAAGTTCACCCATAGGTTGAATATTCAGTTCCAAAAGCGTTTAGGAGGAGTGATCTCTTCTCACAATTTGTATTTGGTGAGGAAGCCACCTCACAAAAATGTAGGTGTGATACCAGGTAGCTTTCGGTATGTGCATATAAAAATACATATGTTGAATAGGCTACAGAGAAAGGGAGACAGTAATACACATATTTTGAACTTTAAAAACACATGGAGAACTATTTAATTAAAAATTGACTAGATTAATAACACATAAACTTTATCATGCAAAAGGCAAGTCCAAATATACATCATGCCTCCTTTGAACTGCTTGTATTTATATTCTGTTTGTGTTATTTTTCTCCATCATATTAGGATTAGTAGTCAGAGTCTAGTAGGGTATGGGATAGTGTCAGGGATTCTGTATTTTGAATGGAAAATTGGAAATTGTATCCAATGTGTGTGCAAATATGTGCAACCCAAAACTTCCCACTCTGATCCAGAACAATGCCTTGACATTACCTTCGCTGCAAGTAAGACACAATTAGAGGAGAAGAGTTAGAAAATTTGTGAATACATGTCTGGAATGGAAAATGCTCAGGAGTTCACAAACGTCGAGATGGTAGAGGAGTTTCCAAAAGCAAGGGATATGGTAAACACAACACCAACATGGAGCTCTTCTGGCCTAAAGACTGTTTGAGAAACTGCATGTGAGATTGGGCACTTGAAATATAAGGTGTTGTCAGAAGTTTTAGCTTTATTTTTAGTGAGACCATCAAAGATGGGTCTGCATCTATGTGACCTGGACGACATGTTTTCTTATTTTCCAATGAACATGAGGCAGCAGTGCTGAATTCTCTCTTTGTAGGTAAACTGTGGCCACTGGGGGCTTAGTGTCTCCCCGTGTCGCTGTGAAGCCATTTGGTCATCCTCCACTTTTCGTGGTGTTTCTTGCTGCTGCACAGTGAGTTTGATATTTGCTTCACAAAAAACAAGGAGTTCAACTGGGACACAGTGCTGCAGGGAGTTCTGTCACTTGTGGTGGGTTAGAGTCTGCAGGAGAATGCACCATCCAGGTTTCTATCACTCATTGCTTGCTACAATGCCCCCTTTTCCATTGCAACCTAATTCTGAACATTGCCCTGAAACCTCTCTATATAACAAAGTGCCTTTACATAAATGGGTCTGCTGGCTGCTGCAAGTCAATCACATGCTATTTGGAAGCCAATGGCAGATCCACATGGCCCCACCACAGATGTTTTGTCACACACCTGCCCACACCTGGTCAAGGCGCACTACTCAGAAGGTTCCAACTTACTGGCATCTCTGTTCTATGCCATTTTCATGAAACCCAGTAAATCAAGGCCCAGTTTGGTACACTTATGATGAGCATCTTGAGATCTAACTGTTCTCCAGTGCCACCTGGTCATGGGAATTTTAAAAATTTCATGGTATTTATCTAGCCATTTTTCAAAGATGAATTTGGAGTCACAGTGGGTTTCAATTCATTCATGAACCATTAAATGTTGTGGAAGCTCATTTCAATGAAAGATCTGGAGAACTCTCACAGGCAAGGCTTCCCAAAGAGTGGCCTAAAGGTCACATGAGGCCAGGCCCATTGAGGTCTACAATGTTAGGTCCATGGGTGTTTTGACTCTCAAATATGCCTGCCAAGTCTTTCAGAATAAAATCAGGTTATATGCTGGCTGACCTTCTCAGTGCTTTGTGGAAAGCCACCCTGGGCCTAGATCTCAGTTTCCAAGGGCAACTCTAATGCGTGGCCTCCTAAAATCCCAACACAATTCATGTCAATACTTCTCTGAGGTCAGTTCCAGAACTCAGTCTCTAAGATGAATCAAACCCGAGTTAAAGCCCAGGTGGACCCAGTCTTCTCTTCCAACAGCCAAATAAATGACCACAATTAAATCCAAAACACTCCCACATTGCCCTCATCTTCTTCCATATAGACACTCATCATTACCTCTTGCTGGAGGTTTACATGAGGGGTAAAGCACAAGACAGAGTCTGAAATAATCTCCCTTGCCCTCATTTGCCTAAAGTCAGTGTGACCTGGACACCCTTCCTGTAAACAAGGAGTGATTTAATAGGCCTGCCACTAATACTGCTCTGCTTCTCCAATTTGAGGCCTACTGACTGTCAGGTATAGATTCTTTATGTGATTTGGATTCATTAGAAAACCCAAGCACCTATGGGCTAGCCTCTGCAGGGCTTTGAAAAACTCGATTAATTCAAAGGATCCCCAAATTCACTTGATGGAGGTAAGGAACCTAACAGAGAAAGGCAATAAACTTCATCTAAAATGACTGATTTTTTAGAAATTTTGGTTTTGGATGCACACATGGGATCTTTCTTAAGATCCATTAGGCGCTGAATATCTAAAACACAGCCACACACACGGCCAAGAGGCTGATTCACACACATATCTCTCAAAGCATTTTAGCAAACAGCCACAGGTGATGCCCATTCATTTCCATTTGAAAACTGTTTTCTTCAGGATTCACAAAGGGGTGGCCTGAGGCAAAGACCTTCCTGACATTCAGGGCAACAGAGGAATAGGGATGCAAAAGGCCCAAAGCAGGTTTTCTCGACTGAGACTTTCCTTGTCACACTGATATCTGAGTTTTCTGAGATGCTCCCTTTCCTTTCAGCTATAGAATACATGGCCATGTCACAGAGGTTGGAGGTGGTACATAACTTGGACAAAAAACCATGAGCCTACTCTGGAGAGTGGCCAGATTCAGAAAGAAAACAGGAACTTAGGAAGATAGTATGTGTTGCCCATTGATAAGGGAAGTCACAGTCCATTCATAAATTAGGCAGGATAAATGCTGGAATTCTTTCTACTAGACAGGACACATTTATAGATGAATTCTCTTTTCTAATGAATACAACCACGGACACAGAGAGTTACACAGACATAGAAACTCGCATTGTCAAAGGAATTACTAGACACAGTCCACTCCAAACCCAACAAACTGCCTTTCCTACTTATTCTCAGAACATGAGAAAAACCACAAACTCACTCCCACACCCACAAAGACACCTCCTTCCCCCAAGTAATTCTGTGACTATCCTGAGTGTCGTTTGACTGGTAGGCCATACTATGTTCCCCCAAATGGACTGTCCTGTCTCAGATATGGTCTCCTTGGCCAAATCTGTGACGTTGTCAGGAGCCAGAAGTGGGCAAGTACCTTTTTCTCAAGAAAGGCCCCTCTACAAAGCTCTCCTGGCATTTGGCCATCCTCACATCAGTAGGTTCAAGGAAACACTGACTCTGTCCTTGGTAAATCCAAACAAGTGACCTCACTGGGACTTGGACTGGGAATGGGACTGGCTCTGGTTGCCTGGCTTCTGCATCACAAGTTCAGAGAGTTCCATCACCAAGGAAGAGAGGTGAGATCACTTACTTCAGGTAGTGAATGAGGACACTGCCTTGGCAATCACTTTGTCCTAACAGTTGCTTCCAAGGGTCTCATGAGATAGAGGCTACCCCTACTTCCTGTGACACTTTCACAAGTTAGAATGGTGAATCAACCATAGGCACCCAGGAACAGCTCTTCTCACAGGCCTGGTATGGTCCATTTTCTCTACATTGAGAACAGAGAGGCTCATTAAGATACAACCCTTCATCCTGACCAGGTTGTTTGCAATGGAAGATGAGTTTTTCTCTTTAAGGTCCTTCATAGCTGTTTATATCTTCTCCAGGAATCACATCTGCATGGACCTTTTAGGTTTTCAGCATATGGAAGATCCCCTACATTCCTGTATTGTAAGACCAACACTGTCCCTGGTCTTTTGTTAAGTGAGATTGTGGGAACAGTGTATGTTTAGGGTTTAATAACATGTTTGATTTGGGTTAGGAATCATTCTGCTAGATGAATAATGGTATTGGGAACCTGTGACATTTATTAAAACATAGAGATAAAATATAAGTATGAAAACAAAAATCTAGGTAAGATTTGAAGCTCAGAAGTACATTGAGCTGTTGATTGTGATACTTAGCTTTGAATTATGTTCCGCATATATGTCTCAGATAAATCGATAATCAATGGCATAGGACCTTGTACCTTGGATGATTGAATGGAAAAGAGAACTTCCACTCAAACAGGGAAACTCAGTAAGATTAGGAAGATAGTCAGTAGCTTTCAGAAGAAGAGTGAGTACAGGATTTGGACCAAAAATTCTTTATCAATAGGGTTTCGGTTAGAGAGTGAAAGTAAATATCATCACATGTGAAGAGTCACTCACATGGTGAACTGGGGAAAATATTTAGGAAAGCAGACATCAATAGAAACATTAGGAAATCAGGCAAAGTATAAAGTGAGTGATAGGATTAGACATTATTAACTGCATTTAGGTTGAATATATAATCTTAGGAAGAAACAAATACGTAGTCACCAATAGGATTGATATTTGAGACTATTAGGCAACCTGGACCTGGATGTTTTTAGTAATCCATGTTCAATTTCCATTTAGGCTTTGGTACAATCATAAGTGTGACTTTTGCTTTTTGTGTCCAGAATATTACTGTGATACAATGTATATGTAGATAAGGTGACCTGAGTATTTCTTCCACCATTTCTGGGAGCAATATTTTGAAGAAGTATAAATTAGTATTCGGGGTACAAACAGGTGTACTCTTTGTCTTTGAATATGGAGAATATGCATGTATAGACCATACTGTGAATAAATAATATAACTGGTTCCAACTTTAAATAATGGATTGAATTGAAATGTAAAAATATACAGGAAATCCTATATTGATATACAACCATTCATTCCAACCCGTTTTACATCTAATGGTAATATGAGGATTATGGTTTATCATGAAGAGTGTGTGAGTTTTGCTTCAAATTGATTATGAAAATTGAAATTAATTTGTTTGGAAAAAAGTCTCATAAAAAGACCAGTCAAGAAACCTGGAGAAATACATGTGTTCTGAAGCAAGAAGTGACTGAAAGTGAAACAAATGCCTATAAATTTGCGAACTTGTAGATGAAATATATATCCTATGATGTGCATTAACTGAAGGAGTAGTAATGTGCCAGTGTTGAGTAAAAATGAACGTCAAAATAAACATCATGTCCCATAGGAATCTTCTTGCATTGATGTTAAACTGAGTCAGTTAATTTAGAAATATTAGGATTTGAATGCACCATTCACTGACGTTAGTTTTCACACCTAAGAAACAAATATGTATTTCAGGTAGATGAATATTTCTGAGAATAATCTAGTGAAAATTTGATTATAACTCCACATACATGAACATGAATGAATTTTGGGACTGTACATAAGACACATCTATTTCATATTTTGAAATATATGGAGAGTGTGTGTATATATATATATATATATATATATATATATATATATATACACACACACACACACACACACACACACACAACAGACATTAAAAAGTAGCAATACATATGCCAATTGAAATTCTTCATGAAATATATACCATCCACAGATCCAAAAATCTTCATTTTACTGAGCGTGGATTTATGTGTAATATTGTTCAACTAGGAAGCTCACCAATAGCTTAAATTTTCAGTTCCAACAGTGTTTAGGAGGAGTGATCTCTTCTCATAATTTGTATCTGCCAAGTCAGCAGCCTCACAAAAATGTACGTGTGATACCAGGTAGGATTCTATATGTGCATATAAAAATATATGTGCTGAATATGCTACAGAGAAAGGGAGACAGGAATTCACATATTTGTCAACTTTAAAAACACATTGAGAGAGGGAGGGGCAGATCTGCCAATCGCTCCTTCAAGGTAGGCGGACCTGCGACCCACCGGCTGAACAGGACCAGTGGCCTGCCACCGTGGAAGACACATCGCCCTGGTTGGGGGAGGGGCAATGCCGCCGGGCCTGCAAGGTAGGCAGACCTGTGACCCACAGAAGGACAGGCCCAGCAATCTGCGGAGGGGCAGAGACGCCCTCCGCGCCTGCAAGGTAGGTGGACCTGCGACCACCGACAGACCAGGCCTATGGCCCGCCAGCATGGTAGACACATCGTCCCGGTTTGGGGGAGGGGCAGAGCAGGCACACGCGCCTGCAAGGTAGACAGACCTGCAAGGGACAGACAAAACAGACCCAGTGGCCCGCAGATGGTCAAAGCTGCCGCCCACGCCTGCAAAGTAACCCGACTTGCGACCCACTGGCAGAACAGGCCCAGTGCCTGCAGAGGGGCAGAGCTGCTGCTCGCACCTTCAAGGTAGGCGGACCAGCTACCGACTGACAGAACAGGCCCAGCAGCCTGCTGGTGTGGTAGGCACATTGTCCCAATTGTAGGAGGGGCAGAGCCACCACCCGTGCCTGCGAGAGAGACTTTGAAACTATACAAGCAATAAAAATATATAGGGGAAAAATTCAATAACACAACAGTTTCACCAAGCAGAAAGAAACATGAACAGAATGAAAAGACAAGGAAAGAAAGGACCATAAGCAATGCAGGTAAAGTCAACTTTAGAAGAGGTAATATCTGCAGCAGATGGAATGTCAGATAAAGAACTCAGGATATACATGCTTCAGATGATCTGGAGTCTCAAGGAAGACATTAGAGAGCAAAATCAGACAATGAAAGATCACCTTGATAATGAATTACATAAAAAAATCCAAGAAGCATAATATCAACTATGCAGGGAGATAAAGATTATAAAATCAAACAAACAGATATCCTAGGAATGCAGGAATCAATAAACCAACTTAAAAACTCAATTGAGAATACTAACAGCAGAATAGAACACTTAGAAGATAGAACATCAGACAATGAAGACAAATTATTTCAACTTGAAAAGAACACAGACAGCTCAGGAAGACTTTTAAGAAAACCATGAGCAGAACATCCAAGAAATATGGGATAACATAAAAAGACCAAACTTAAGAGTCATTGGGATACAGGAAGGTATAGAGGTCCAAACAAAAGGAATGAGCAATATATTCAATGAAATAAAAGAGAAAACTTCCCAGACTTGTAGAATGAGACAGAATCGCAAATCCTAGAAGCTTACAGGATGCCAAATGTGCAAAATTATAAGAGATCCACACCTAGACATATTATAACGAAGATGCCCAACATACAGAAAAAAGGAGAGAATTTTAAAGCTACAAGATAAAGGAAGCAGATTATATTTAGTGGTAAACCAATCAGGATAACAGCTGATCTTTCAACACAGACTCTGAAAGCTAGAAGATCCTGCAATAACATTTTTCAAACACTGAAATTAAATGGGTTCCATCCAAGAATTGTGTATCTAGCGAAAATTAAGCTTCAGGATAGAAGATGAAATTAAAACTTTCCACGATAACAAAAGTCAAAAGAATTTGCAGCTAGAAACGATTTCTTCAAAACATCCTTGGCAAAACACTACAGGAAGAGGAAATGGAAAATAACAATGAAAACCAACAGTGGGAGGTAGGACAGTAAAGGGGGGAAAATAATCAAGGAGGAAAAAAACCATGTTTAGTAACATAAATATACAAAATATGGCTGGAAGAACAACCCATATCTCAATAATAACCCTAAATGTTAATGGCTTAAACTCACCAATTAAGAGACACAGGCTAGTAGAATGGATCACAAAACAAGACCCAAAAGTATGCTGCCTACTGGAGACACATTTGTTAGGAAAACATATACATAGACTGAAGGTGAAAAGTTGGGAAAAATCATATCACCCATATGGACTTCGGAAACAAGCAGAAGTGTCCATACTCATATCAAATAAAATAGATTTCAAGCTAAAGTTAATCAAAAGGGATAAAGAGCAACACTACATACTTCTCAAGGAAACCATACACCAACAAGACATAACAATCATAAATATATATGCCCCAAACATTGGTGCAGCTATGTTCATTAAACAAATTCTTCTCAAGTTCAAGAGTCTAATAGACCACCATACAATACTCATGGGAGACTCAAACACACCTCTCTCACTACTGGACTGATCTTCCAAACAAAAGTTGAATAATGAAACTATAGAACTCAATAACACAATTAATAACCCAGACTTATGATATATATAGAATATACCACCCAACATCAAGCAGCTACACTTTTTTCTCAGCAGCACATGGATACTTCTCAAAAAATAAATCATATATTATGTCACAGAGCAACTCTTAGACAATATAAAGGAGTAGATATAATACCAGGCATCTTATCTGATCATAATGAAATGAAACTGAAAATCAACGATAAAAGAAAGAAGGAAAAATCATGTATCACTTGGAGAATGAAAAATAAGTTACTGAATGATCAATGGGTTATAGAAGACACCGAGGAGGAAATTAAAAAATTCTTAGAGATAAATGAAAACACAGACATAACATATCGGTATCTATGGGACACATTGAAAGCAGTTCTAAGAACAAAATTCATTGCTTTGATTACATTCCTTAAAAAAAGGAAAAAAAAAAACGACAAATAAATGATCTCATACTTCATCTCAGAATCCTAGAAAAAGAAGAGCAAAACAACAGCAAAATAAGTAGAAGGCAAGAAATAATTAAAATTAGAGCTGAAATTAATGAAATCGAAACAAAAGAAACAATTGAAAAAATTGACAAAACTAAAAGATGGTTCTTTGAAAAAATAAATCAAAACGACAGACCTTTAGCCAAGCTAACAAAGAACAGAAGAGGGAGAACTCAGTATCACAACAGATAGTTCAGAAATACAGAAGATAATCCGAAATTATTTTGAATTCTTATTTTTCAATAAAATAGAAGATAGTGAAGGCATCGATAAATTTCTCAGTCATATAATCTGCCCAGATTTAGTCAGGAGGATATAGGCAACCTAAACAGACCCATAACAATTGAGGAAATATAATAAACCATCAAAAGACTACCAACTAAGAAAAGCCCAGGACCGGATGGGTATACAGCAGAGTTTTACAAAACCTTTAAAGAGGAACTAATACCAATACTTTTCAAGCTATTTCAGGAAAAATGCAAAAATCCTCAATAAAATTGTGGCGAATTGGATACAAAAACATATTAAAAAAATTGTGCACCATGATCAAGTAGGATTCATCCCTGGGATGCAAGGCTGCTTCATTATACAGAAATCAATAAATGTTATTCATCACATCGATAGATGCAGAAAAAGCATTTGACAATGTTCAGCATCCCTTTATGTTCAAAACTCTGGAAAAACTAGGGATAACAGGAACATACCTCAATAATGTAAAAGCAATCTATGCTAAGTCTCAGGCTAGCATCATTCTGAATGGAGAAAAATTGAAGGTATTCCCTCTAAAATCTGGAAGAAGATAGGGATGCCCTCTCTCACTACTTCTGTTCAACATAGTTCTCGAAACACTGGCCAGAGCAATTAGAGAGATTAAAGAAATCAAAGGCATAAAAATAAGAAAATAAGAACGTAAATTATCACTATTTGCAGATGACATGATTCTATACTTAGCAGACCCAGCAAGGTATACAAAGAAACTATTAGAGGTAATAAATGAATTCACCAAAGTGGCAGGATATAAAATCAATATGCATAAATCAAAGGCATTCCTGTATATCAGCAACAAATCCTCTGAAATAGAAATGAGGACAACAACTCCATTCAAAATATCCACACACACACACACAAAAAAAAAATACTTGGGAATCAACCTAACAAAAAGGGTGAAAGACTTATAAAATGAAAACTACAGAACCCTAAAGAGAGAAATAGAAGAAGATCTTAGAAGATGGAAAAATATACTATGTTCATGGATAGGCAGAACTAACATCATCAAAATGGCAATATAACCAAAAGTTCTCTATATGTTAAATGCAATGCCAATCGGGTCTAAAAGCATGCAATGGAGGAAGGATAGCATCTTCAACAAATGGTTCTGGGAAAACTGGAAATTCATATGCAACAAAATGAAACTGAATCCATTTCTCTAGCCATGCACAAAAGTTAACTCAAAACGGATCAAGGAGCTTGATATCAAATCAGAGACACGGCATCTGATACAAGAAAAAGTTGGCTATGATCTACATACTGTGGGGTTGGGCTCCAAATTCCTCAATAGGACACCATTAGCACACGAGTTAATACCTAGAATCAACAAATGGGACTTACTCAAACTAAAAAGTTTTTTCTCATCAAAAGAAACAATAAGAGAGGTAAATAAGTAGTCTACATCCTGGGAACAAATCTTTACTCCTCACACTTCAGATAGAGCCCTAATATCCAGAGTATACAAAGAACTCAAAAAATTAAACAATAAGAAGACGAATAACCCAATCAACAAATGGTCCAAGGACCTGAACAGACACTTCTCAGATGAGGACATACAATCAATCAATAAGTACATGAGAAAATGCTCACCATCTCTTGCAGTCAGAAAAATGGAAAACAAACCCTCCCTAAGATACCATCTCACTCCAGTATGATTGGCAGCCATTATGAAGTCAAACAACAAGTGCTGGCGAGGATGTGGGGAAAAGGGTACACCTGTACATTGCTGGTGGGACTGCAAATTGGTGCAGCCAATTTGGAAAGAAGTATGGAGATTTCTTGGAAGCTAGGAATGGAACCACCATTTGACCCAGCTATTCCCCTTCTCGGTCTATTCCCTAAGACCTAAAATGTGCATGCTGCAGGGACACTGCTACATTGATGTTCATAACAGCACAATTCAAAATAGCAAGAGTGTGGAACCAACCTAGATGCCCTTCAATAGATGAATGGAAAAAAAATGTGGCATTTATACACAATGGAGTAATACTCTGCATTAAAAAATGTCAAAATCATAGAATTTGCAGGGAAATAGATGGCATTAGAACAGATTATGCTAAGTGAAGCTAGCCAATCCCTAAAAAAACAAATGCCAATAGTTTTCTTTGATATAAGGAGAGTAACTAAGAACAGATTTGGGAGGAAGAGCATGAGAAGAAGATTAAGATTAAACAGGGGTGACAGGTAGAAGAGAAAAGGAAAGAGAAGGGAAATTGCATTTAAATGGAAGGAGACCCTCATGGTTATACAAAATTACATACAAGAGGAAGTGAGGGAAAAGGGGGGAAAAATCCAAGGGGGAGAAATGAATTACAGTAGATGGGGTAGAGAGAGAAGATGGGAGAAGAGCGGATGGGGGATAGTAGAGGATAGGAAAGACAGCAGACTACAACAGACACTAGTATTGCAATACGTAAAACAGTGGATGTGTAACAGATGTGATGCTGAAACCTGTATACGGAGTAAAAATGGGAGTTCATAACCCACTTGAATCAAAGTGTGAAATATGATATGTCAAGAAATAGGTAAATTTTGAACAACCAACAATAAAAATTAAAGGAAAAAAAAAACACATAGAGAACTATTTCAATGAAAAATGGACTAGACATATAACACCTACGCTTTATCATGCAAAAGGCAAGTCCAACTATACACCATGCCTCCTCTGAACGGCTTGTATTTCTATTCTGGTTGTGTTATTATTCTCCATCATAGTAGGATTAGTAGTCAGAGTCTAGTAGGGTATGGGTTAGTGTCAGGGATTCAGTATTTTGAATGGAAAAAAGGAAAATGAATCCAATGTGTATGCAAATATGGGCTACACAATAAATTACCCACTCTCATCCAGAACAATGGCTTCACATTACCTTCACCCCAAATAAGACACAATTAGAGGAGAAGAGTTAGAAAATCTGTGAATATATATCTGGAATGGAAAATGCAAAGGAGTTCACAACCTTGGATGTGGTAGAGGAGTTTCCAAATGTAAGGGACAAGGTAAACACTCCACAAACTTGGAGCTCTGCTCGCCTAAAGACTTCTTGAGAAACTGCCTCTGAGGTTGGGAACTCAAAATATATGTTGTTGTCAGGAGCTTTAGCTTTCTTTCTAGTGAGACCATCAGAGCTGGGTCTACATCTATGTGACCTGGAGGACGTGCTTTCTTATTTTCCAATGAACACTAGGCTACAGTACTGAATTATCTCTTTGTAGGTAAACTGTGACCACTGGGGTCTAAGAGTCTCCCCGTGTGGACTGTGAGGGCATTTGGTCATTCTCCACTTTTCGTGGTGTTTCTTGCTGCTGCACTGGGAGTTTGGTATTTTCTTCATGAAATACAAGGAGTTGAACTGGGACACAGTGCTGGAGGGAGTACTGTCATGTGTAGTGGGTCATGGTCTGCAGGAGAATGCACCAACCAGGCTTCTAGCCCACATAGATTGTCCCCTTGTCCATTGCAACCTGATTCTGAACATTGCCCTAAAAATTCTCCATATACCAATATGCATTTACATATAAGAATTTCCTGGCTGCACCACGTCAGTCACATGCCATTTGGAAGCAATGGCAGATCCACATGGCCCCACCACGGATGTTTTATCACAAACCTGCACACCACAGCTTGCACCTACAATTGAGGAGTATTCAACTTACTGGCATCTCTGTTCTACACCAATTTAATGAAACTCAGTCAATTAGGGCACTTTCTGGTACACTCATGATCAGCAACAGGGCATACAAAGGTTCTCCAGTGCCACCTGTTCATAGGAATTTCAAAAATTTCATGGTATTTATCTAGCCATTTTTCAAGGTGGAAGTTGGAGGCACTGTAGGTTTCAATTCATTTAGGAACCATTAAATTGTGAGGAAGCTCATTTCAATGAAATCTCTGGAGGACACTCACAGGCAAGTCTTCCCAAAGAGTAGCCAAGAGGTCACATGAAGCCAGGCCCATTGAGGTCTACAGTGTGAGGTCTATGTGTGTTTTGACTGGCTGCCAAGTCTTTCAGAATAAAATCTTGTGATATCCTGGGTGAGATTCCCAGTGCTCTGTGGAAAGCCACCCTCGGCCTAGGTCTCAGTTTCCAAGGGCGAGTCTCATGTGTGGCCTCCTAAAAACTCAACACAATTCATGCCAATACTTCTCTGAGTTCAGTTCCATAACTCAGTCTCTAAGGGGAATCAGACCAGATTTCAAGTCCTGGTTGACCTACTCATCTCTTCCAACCCCAACACAAATGACCAAAATTAAACCAAAAATTTCCCACATGACCCTCATCTTATTGCATATAGACACTCATCTTAACCTCTGCCTGGAAGTTTCCATGAAGGACACAGCCCAAGACAGCGTCCAAAATAGGCTTCCTTGCCCCTTATTTTCCTAATGTCAGGGTGGCCTGGACACCCTTCCTGTGACCCAGGAGTGATCAAATAGGCCTGCCGTAATACTGCTCTGCTTCTCCAATTTGAGGCCTACTGACAGTGGGGTTTAGAATCTTTATGTGAATTGGAGTCATGAGAAAACACAAGCACCTCTGGGCTAGCATGTGCAGGGCTTTGAAGAAATCATTTGACCCAAAGGATCCCTATTCTCACTTGATGGAGGTCAGGAACCTTACAGTGGAAGGCAAGAGACTTTATGCTCAATGACTCCTCTTTTGGGCATTTCGGTTTTGGATTCACACATGGGATCTTTCTTTATATCGATCAGGTGCTAAGAATCTAAGCCAAAGCCTCACACAGGGCCAAGAGGCTGATTCAGACACACCCCTTTCTAAAGCAATTAGGCAAAGAGCCACAGGTGAGGCACATTCATTTCCATTTGAAAAATGTTTTCTTCCAGCTTCACAAAGGGGTGGCCTGAGGCAAAGAAATTCCTGAAATACAGGGAAATAGAACAAAAGGTAAGCAAAAGGCCCAAAGCATGGTTTTTCCACTGAGACTTTACTGGTCACACTGATATCTGAGTTTTCTTAGTTGCTCGCCATTCCCTTCAGCTATCCAGTACATGGCCATGTCACAGAGCTTGAAGGTGGTACTTCGCTTGGACACAAAACCATGAGCCTATTCTGGAGAGTGGCCAGAATTCAAAAATAAAACCAGACCTTAGGAAAATAGCAGGTGTTGCCCATCGATAAGGGAAGCCACAGTGCATTCATATATTCGGCTGGATGAATGCTGGGAAGCTTTCTACCAGACAGGACACATCCATTCATGCATTCTCTTTTCTAATGTTTACAACCACGGACCCAATGGGATACACAGACATAGAAACACTTGCCTTATCAAATCACTTATTAGAAACTGTTCACTCCAAACCAAACAAACCGCCATTCCTACCTATTCTGAGAACATGAGAAAAAAGCACAAACACACACCCACACCCACAAAGCACCTTCTTCCCCCAAGTAGGTCTCTGACTATCCGGAGTGTCCTCTGACTATTGGGCCATACTATGTTCCTCTGAAATTGCCTGCCCTGTTTCAGATCTGGTTTCCTTGGCCAACTCTGTAAAGTTGTCAGGAGGCAGCGGTGATCCACTACCTGCTTTTTCAGGAAAGGCCACTCTTCAGAGCTTTCCTGGCTTTTGGCCATCCTCATATCAGTAGGTACCAACAAAGACTGATTCTGTCCTTGGTAAATCCAAAGAAGTGAGACCACTGCTACTGGGACTGGAATGGGATTTGGGTGCCTGGCTTCCTTGATCCCAAGTTCAGAGAGTTCTATCACCAAGGATGTGAGGTGAGGGCTGAGGTCACTTCCTTCAGGAACTGAATGAGCTCACACCCTTGGCAACCACTTTGTCCTAACAGTTTCTTACAAGGGTCCCCTGAAATGAAGGCTGCCCCTACTTTCTGTGACAGTTTCACAAGTTAGAATGGTATATTAACCATAGGCAACCGGGAAGAGCTCTCCACACAGCCTGGTTTGGTCCTTCTTCTCTACATTAAGAAGAGAGAGGATGATTCAGACATATCCCTTCATCCTGACCAGGTTGTTTGCAAGAGAAGATGACTTTTGCTCACTCAGTTCCTTCATAGCTGCCTACAACTTCTCCAGGGATCATTTTTGCATGTACCTTTGAGTTTCTTAGCAATAGGAAGTTCCCCTACATTCCTGTATTGTAAGACCTACTCTGTCCCTGCTCTTCTGTAAAGTTAGATTGAGGGAACAGTGTACGGTTAGGGTTAATAACAGGTTCAATTTGCATTAGGAATCATTCTGCTGGATGAATAATGGTATTGAAAACCTGCGATATTTACAAGAATATATAGGTGAAAATTAAGTATGAAAACAGAAATCTAGGTAAGATTTGAAGCCCAGAAGAGCATTGGGACCTTGATTGTGATACTGAGCTTTGATTTATTTTCTGCACAGATGTCTCAGATACATCAATATACAATGGCAAAGGTCCGTGTATTTTGGATGATTGATTGTCAAAGAGAACTTCCAGTCAAAAAGGGATAATCAGTAGGATTAGGAAGATAGTCAGTAGGTTTAGAAAGGAGAGTGAGCATAGGATTTGGACCAAAAGTTCTTTAGCTATAGGGTTTCGGGTATAGAGTGAATGTAAATGTCACCACATGTGAAGAGTCAGTCACAATGATGAACTGGGGAAAATATGTAGGAAAGCAGATATCAATAGAGACATTAGGAAATCTGGCAAAGTGTAGTCGGTAGTGAAAGGTTAATAAAATAGGTACTTATCACTTCCTGTTTTCTGTATGCTTAATAAAACACTGTTGAAATCTTGAGAAATGTTTGCTAGTCTTGTTCCCAGAATGTGCTGTCCTCAGCTGCCAAACTGAAGAAAGTAATTCCTCACCCAGTTGCCCACAAACAGCTCACTCGCCCGGACCCATCAATAAACATCCTGCCCTGCCCTCTCCAAGGAAAGTATATAAGCTCTGCTTAAGCTGTTCTCAGGGCTCTCTGCTCTATTCAAGTGAACTCTGAGCCCCAGCATGCTGGACCCATAATAAACCCTTTGCTTTTGCATGAGACAGTCTCTTGGTGGTTTCTTTCCCGGACGCTCGCCTTACCTTTACAAATGGAGGTTCCACTGAGATGCAGCAGCGGCAGATGAGAGACCCCAACGGGCTCCTCTCGGGGTATGTAAGGTGCCTCTTTCTAGTTTCAGGTTTCAGGTTAGGGCTTGGCAAATGGCTGTTGATGAAGAGTGTGAGCTCTCTCCGACGATGGCTGAGAGACATGTCATAGAGCCACAGGCCACGTCACTGGGGGACTCCCCAGAGGACTCGGGAAATCGAGGAACAATAGTCTCTTCGACTCAGTGATATTTTGTTTCAGATTCGGTATTGACAGCCCATCGGGTTTTGCCGGCTACTCAGTCCTGGTCTCAGTGTTGGACGTCCATTGCCTGTCTTTATTGTATTGTCTTGTCTGTGTCGTGTGTCATTGCTTTTACTGATTGTTTATCTTTCATTATGGGATAGAGCACTTCAATGCCTCTTTTGCTGACCCTTGATCATTGCACCAAAGTCCGCTTAAGGGCTCAGAATCTTTCTTTTTCAGTTAAACGCTGGACCTGGCAGACTCTCTGTGCCTCAGAATGGCCCACCTTTGGATTCAGATGGCCCCTAGAAGGATCTTTCTACTTCCCACTATTTTAAAAAGTCAGAGATATTGACTTTCAGCCAGCGACACATAGACATCAGGATCAAGAGACATATATCTTAACTTTGCAGGACCTCTGCAATTCTCCTCCTCCATGTGTGAAGCTTTTCCTTGCCCCTGCCCCCGCTCCTACTCTTTCCGTCATGCTCTCTCAAACCTTCTGCTTCTCCTCCTCCTTCAACCTCTGTTCTCCCTGAGTCACAAGATTTTACTCTACTGGACTCTCGTCCTACTACTTATTCCCTGCCCTCGTCCCCCCAACCCCCAAATATGACTGTTTCCTTGTCTTTGGTGCTATCTTAGGTGCCTTGCCTTGTCCGTCCTTACAACAATATAATTCTATATACTTAAACGTTGTTTATGTTTTTATGAAATGGTCAACAGAAGTGATTAATTGTGTAATGGTGCAGATGTTTCCCAGAGTGCTCTATTATGAAGCAGGTTCATTGGAAGATCAAATAGAGGGGCATACAACCCGGTTCAGTTGGGAACATATATCTCTCACCTTAGCCATTCTATTATGAATAGGAGTTGCTGCCTGGGTTCGCACAGGAACCACTGCCCTGGTCCATGGGACACAACAAATGACCCAATTAGAAGAAGCAATAGATCAAAACTTAAAGATATTAGAAAATTCCATCACAACTTTGCAGGAATCTTTTACCTCTCTCTTTGAAGTTGTTTTACAGAAAAGTCGAGGTTTGGACCTCCATTTCATGAGAGAAGGGAGCCTTTGTGCTGCATTGAGGAAAGAATGTTTTTTTTTTTTTTTTTTTTTTTTTTTTTTTTTTTTTTTTATGTCGACCATACTGGAGTTGTAACAAACCCTATGAGTAAATTAAAAAGATGCCTTGAAGAGCATCAAAGAGAGATAGACACCCAAAATTGGTGGTTTGAGTCTTGGTTTACACAGTCCCCCTGGTTAACTATGTTTTAATCAACCCTGGTCGGTCCAATAATAATCCTCATTTTATTGTTTACTATAAAACCCTGTTTCTCAACCATGTAATTTCTTTTCTCCAAGCTCAAATTGGACAAGTTAAACTTATGTTAATACCCCACTAGCATACATAAAATGTGACACCCCCCAACAATCACTTTTATGATTAAAAGTAGCCAGAAGAAGAAGTGGGGAATGAAATGTTAATAAAATATGTACTTGTCACTTCCTGTTTTTCTGTATGCTTAACAAAACACTGTTGAAATGTTGAGAAATGTTTCCTAATCTTGTTCCCAGAATGTGCTGTCCCCAACTGCCAAACTGCAGAATGTACTCCCTCACGCGTTTACACACAAACCGCTAACTCCCCCTGACCCATCAATAAACTTCCCTCCCTGCCCTCTCCAAGAAAATTATATAAGTTCTGCTTAAGATGTTCTCAGGGCTCTCTGCTCTATTCAAGTGAGCTCTAAGCCCCAGCATTCTGGACCCCAAATAAACCCTTTCTGTTGCATGAGATAGTCTCTTGGTGGTCTCATCCTCTGACACTCGCCCTACATTTACTTGGATGATTGAATGTAGATGAGAACATCCATTCAAAAGTGATAGTCGGTAAAATTAGGAAGATAGTCGGTAGGTTTAGGAAGAAGAGTGAGTATAAAATTTGGAACAAAAGTTCTTTAGCAATAGGGTTTCGGTTACAGAGTGAATGTAAATGTCAACACAAGTGAAGAGTCAGTCACAATGATGAATTGGAGAAAATATGTTGGAATGCAGATATCAATACAGACATTACAAAATCAGGAAAAGTATAAAGTCAGTGATAGGATTAGACATTTTCAACAGGGTTGAGTTTGAATATATAATCTTAGGAAGAAACGAATATGTAGTCATCAATAGGATTGATATTTGAGAGCAATAGGCAAATTGGACATTGATGTTTTTAGTAATCCATGTTCACTTTCCATTTAGGCTTTGGTACAAATATAAGTTTGACCTTTGAATTTTGTGTCCAGAATATTACTGTGATAACATGTATATATAGATCGGGTGACAAAAGTATTTCTTCCACCATTTTTGGGAGCAATATTTTGAAGACTTATAAATTAGTATTTGGGGTACAAACAGGTGTACCCAGTGTCTATGAATATAGAGATAATGCATGAATAGACCAACTGTGAATAAGTAATATAACTGGTTCCACTTTAAATGGTGGATTGAATTGATATCTGAAAATATGAAAAATCTTATATTGATATACAATCATTCATTCCAACAAGTTATACATCAATGTTAATATTAGGGTTATGGTTTATCATGAAGGGTGTGTGAGTTTTGCTTCAATGTGATTATGAAAATCGAAAATAATGTGTATGTAAAAAGAATCTTGAGAAGACCAGTCAAGAAATATGGAAGAATACATGTGTTCTAAAGTAGGAAGTGATTGAAAGTGAAAAAATGCCTATAATTTTGTGAACTTTTTGTTGAAATATATATCCTATGATGCGCATAAACTGAAGAAATAGTAATGTACCAGTGTTGAATTAAAATGAACATCAAAATACACATCATGTTCCATATGAATCTTCTTGCATTGAGGTTAAACTGGGTCAGTTACTCTAGATATATTAGGATTTGTATGCAACATTCACTGAAGTTAGTTTTCAGTACTAAAAACAAAAAAGTATTTCAGGTGGATGAATATTTCTGAGAATAATATTTAGAAAAGATGATCATAAATCCACATACATGAATATGAATGAATTAAGGGAGTGTATATTAAGATACAAATATTTCATATTTTGAAAAATCTGGAGAATGTGTGTATATATATATATACACACACACACACACACACACACATATATATACATACAAACACACATATATATACATACACATACACACATTAAAAACTAGCAATATATATGCTATTCGAAATTCATCATGAAATATATATCATTCACAGATCTAAAAATATTCATTTTACTGAACATGGATTTTTATATAATGTTGTAAAACTAGGAAGCTCACCCATTGGTTATATTTTCAGTTCCAACAGCGTTTAGGAGGAGTGATCTTCTCTCACAATTTGTATCTGCCAAGTCGTTCACCTCACAAGAATGTAGGTGTGGTACCAGGTAGGATTCTATATGTGTTTATTGCTGTTGCATTGGGAGTTTAGTAATTGCTTCATGGAATCCAAGGAGTTCAACTGGGACACAGTGCTGGAGCGAGTTCTCTCAGGCGTGGTGCGTTAGGGTATGCAGGAGAATGCACCAACCAGGCTTCTATCCCACATAACTTGCCCCCTTAAACATAGCAACCTGATTGTAAACATTGCCCTGAAACGTCACCATATAACAAGATGCCTTTGCATAGGAGGGTCTGCTGATTGCACCATGTCAGTCACAAGCCATTTGGAAGCCAATGGCAGATCCACATGGCCCCACCACAGATGTTTTTTCACACACCTGCCAACCACTACTCTAGGACAACTACTCAGCAGGCTCCAACTTATTTTCATGAAACCCAATCAATCAAGGCACTGTCTGGTACACTCATGATCAGCAACAGAATATCCAATGGTTCTCCAGTGCCACCTGTTCATGGGAAATTGAAAATTTTCATGGTATTTATCTAGCCATTTTTCACGTATGAAGTTGGATGCACTGTGGGTTTCAATTCATTCAGGAACCATTAAATGTTGAGGAAACTCATTTCAATGTAAGTTCTGGAGAATTCTCACAGGCAAGGCTTCCCAAAGAGTGGCCAAAAGGTCACATGAAGCCAGGGCCATTGAGGTCTAAAATGTGATGTCATTGTCTGTTTTGACTCTCAACAATGGCTTCCAAGTCTTTCAGAATAAAATCATGTGATATTCTGGTTGAGATCAGAGTGCCCTGTGGAAAGCTACCCTGGGCCTTCATCTCAGTTTCCAAGGATGACTCTCATGCGTGGCTTCCTCAAATCCCAACACAATTCATAGCAATACTTCTCTGAGGTGAGTTCCAGAACTCAGTCTATAAGGGGAATCACACCAGAGTTCAAGCCCAGGTGGACCCAGTCATCTCTTCAAACTGCCACACAAATGACCACAATAAAACCGAAATTCTCCCACATGGTCCTCATATTCTTCCATATTGACACTCATCATTACCTCTGGCTGGAGGTGTCCATGAGGGACGCAGCCCAAGACAGTGTCCAAAATAAGCTCTGTTGCTCCTCATTTGCCTAAATTCAGGGTGGCCTGGACACCCTTCTTTTGTACCAGGAGTGATCAAAAAGGCCTGCCTGTCATACTGCTCCACTTTTCCCATTTGAGGCCTATTGAGTGTCACTTAAAGATACTTTATGTGAATTGGAGTGATGAGAAAACCTAAGCACCTACGGGATAGCCTCAGAAGGGCTTTGACGAACTCATCTGACCCAAATGATCCCTATTCTCACTTGATGGAATTCAGGAACCTTACAGAGGAAGGCAGAAGACTTCATCCACAATTACAGCTCTTTTTGCCATTTTTGATTTGGATGCACACATGGTATCTTTCTTTAGATCCATCAGGTGCTGAGAATCTAAGTCAAAGAATCACACTGGGCCAAGAGGCTGATTCAGACACAACTCTTTCCAAATCAATTAAGTAAAGAGCCAAAGGTGAAGCCTATTTATTTCCATTTAAAAACTATTATCTTCAGGATTCACAAAGGGGTGGTGTGAGACAAAGACTTCCTGACTCTCAGGGCAACAGAACAATAGGTAAGCAAATGGCCCAAAGCAGGGTTTCTCCACTGAGACTTTCCTGGTCAACTGATATCTGAGTTTTCTCAGATGCTCGTCATTTCCTTCAGCTATCCAGAACATTGCCTTGTCGCAGAGCTTGGGTGTGGTACATAACTTAGACACAGAACCATGAGCCTATTCTGGAGAGTGTCCAGAATTCTGGAGGAAAACAGCAACTTAAGAAGGTAGCAGGTATTGTCCATTAATAAGGCAATCCACAGTCCATTCATAAAATGGGCAGGATGAATGCTGGGAAGCTTTCTACTAGACAGGACATATCCATTGATGCATTCTCTTTTCTAATGTCTACAACCACGGACACAGTGTGATACACAGATCCAGAAACACTTGCCTTGTTAAACGACTTACTAAAAACAGTTCACTCCAAACCAAACAAACTGACTTTTCTTCCTATTCTCAGAACATGAGACAAAACCACAAACCCACACCCACACCGACAATGACACCTTCTTCCCCCAAATAGGTATGAGACTATCCGGAGTATCCTCTGACTGGTGGGCCATACTATGTTCCCCCGAAATGTCCTGTCCTGTCTCAGATCTGGTCTCCTTGGCCAACTCTGTGAAGTTGTCAGGAGCCAGGAGTGAGCCACTACCTGCTTTTCCAGGAAAAACCCCTCTTCCAAGCTTTCCAGGCATTTGGCTTCCTCACCTTTGTAGGTACCAAGAAAGACTGATTCTGTCCTTGGTAAATCCAAACAAGTGAGACCACTGGGACTGGGACTGGGACGGGATCTGGGTGCCTGGCGTCCTGGATCCCATGTTCAGAGAGTTCCATCAATAAGGAAGTGCTTTGAGGTCATTTCCTTCAGGAACTGAATGAGATCACTGCCTCGGCAACCACTTTGTCCTAAGAGTTTCTTCCAACGGTCCCATGAGATGGAGGCTGCTCCTACTTCCTGTGACACTTTCACAAGTTAGAATGGTATATCAACCATAGGGAACCAGGAACAGCTCTCCACACAGTCTTGGTTTGTCCATCTTCTCTACATTAAGATGAGAGAGTCTGATTCAGAAACATCCCTTCATCCTTACCAGGTTGTTTGCAATGGAAGATAACTTTTGCTCTCTCAGGTCCTTCATACCTGCCTACATCTTCTCCAGTGATCATTTCTGCATGGAGCTTTGAGGTTCTCAGCAGATGGAAGATCCACTACATTCCTGTATTGTAAGATCAACACTGTCCCTGCTCTTCTGTAAACATGTTATTAACACAAACAGTGTATGGTTAGTGTTAATAACATGTTCCATTTGGGTTAGGAATTATTCTGCTGCATGAATAATGGTATTGGAAACTTGTGATTATTTTAAGAATATAGAGATGAAATATATGTATGAAAAAAGAAATCTAAGTAAGATTTGAAGCCCAGAAGGGCATTGGGCCCTTAATTGTGATACTTAGCGTTGAATTACATTCTGCACCGATGTCTCAGATAAATCAATATACAATAGCATAAGACCTTGTACCTTGAATGATTGAATGTAGAAGAGAACATCCAGTCAAAAAGGGATACTCGGTAGGATTAAGAAGATAGTTAGTATGTTTAGGAAGAAGAGTGAGTATAGGATTTGGAACAAAAGTTCTTTAGCAATAGGTTATTTATTAGGGTGTGAATGTAAATGTCAGCACATGTGAAGAGTCATTCACAATGATGAACTGGGGAATATATGTAGGAAAGCAGATAGCAATAGAGACATAATGAAATCAGGCAAAGTATAAAGTAAGGGATAGGATTAGACATTTTCAATTGGGTTGAGTTTGAATATATAATTTTAAGAAGAAACACATATGTAGTCACCAATAGGATTGACATTTGAGAGCATTAGGGAACCTGGACATGGATGTTTTTAGTAATCCATGTTTTCTTTCCATTTGGGCTTTTATACAATCATAAGTGTGACCTTTGCATTTTGTGTCCAGAATATTTCTGTGATTAAATGTATATAAAGATCAGGTGACATGAGTCCACATCCACCATTTCACGGAGCAATATTTTGAAGACGTATAAATTAGTATTGGGGGTACAAAGAGGTGTACACTGTGTCTATGAATATAGAGATAATGCATGAATAGACCATAGTGTGAATAAATAATATAACTGGTTCCACTTTAAATAATGGATAGAATTGATATCTGAAAAGATATAAGAAATCTTATATTGACATACAATCATTCATTCAAACCAGTTATACATCTAATGGTAATATCAGAGTGATAATTAATATGAATGGTATGTGAGTTTTGCTTCAAAAGTGATTATGAAAATCAAAATTAATGTGTTTGGTATAAAATCTCATGAAAAGACCAGTCAAGAAACTTAGAGGAATACATGTGTCCTGAAGCAGGAAGTGATTGAAAGTGAAACAAATGCCTATAAATTTTTGAACTTGTGGATGAAATGATATATCCTATGATGTCCATAAACTGAAAAGATAATAATGTACCAATATTGAATAAAAATAAACTTCAAAATACACATCATGTCCCGTAGGATTCTACTTGCATTGATGTTAAACTGATTCAGTTACTGTAGAAATATTAGGATTTGTAAGCTCCATTCACTGAAGTTAGTTTTCAGTACTAGGAAATAAATATGTATTTCAGGCGGATGAATATTTCTGAGAATTATCTTGTGAAAAGTTGATTATAAACCACATATAGAAACATGAGTGAATTTAGGGAGTGTATAATAAGACATATATATTTCATATTTTGAAAAATCTGGACAGTATATATATATATATATATAGATAGATAGATAGACACACACAGACATTATAATGTAGCAATATAAATGCTAATCGAAATTCACCGTGTAATACATATCATCCACATATCCAAAAATATTCATTTTACTGAACATCGATTTATATATAATGTTGTTCATCTAGGAAATTCACAAATAGGTTTAATTTTTAGTTCCATCATTATTTAGGGGGATTGATATCTTATCACAATATGTATCTTTCAAAATCAGCGAGCTTACAAAAATGTACTTGTGATACCAGGTAGGATTCTAAATATGCATAAAAAATACATGTGATGAATAGGCTACAGAGAATGGGAGACAGAAATTTACATATGTGTTAACTTTAAAAACTCATGGAGAACTATTACAGTGAAAAGTTTACTAGATTTATAACACATACCCTTGATAAAGCAGAAGGGAAGTCCAAGTATACACCATGCCTCCTATGAACGGCCTGTATTTCTATTCTGTTAGGTTTCTTGTTCTCCATCATATTAGGATTAGTAGTCAGAGTCTAGTAGGTTATGGGTTAATGTCAGGGATTCAGTATTTCAAATGGAAAATATGAAAATGAATCTAATGTGTATGCAAATATGTGCTACACAAAAATCATCCCACTCTCATCCAGAACAATGCCTTGACATAACCTTCGCACCAATTAAGACACAATTAGTGGAGAAGAGTTAGAAAATCTGTGAATACGTATGTGGAAATGAAAATGCTCAGGAGTTCACAGCCTTGGAGGCGGTAGAGAAATTTCCAAAAGTATGGGATAGGGTAAATACTCCACAAATATGGAGTTCTGCTGGCCTAATGACTCTTTGAGAAACTGCCTTTGAAGTTGGGACCTTGTAATATATGTTGTTGTCAGGAGCTTCAGCTTCCTTTGTAGTGAGACAATCAAAGCTGGATCTGCATATATGTGACCTGAAGGACATGGTTTCTTATTTTCTAGTGATCATGAGGCAGCAGCTCTGAATTCCCTCATTGTAGGTAAACTGTGGCCACTGGGAGCTAAGTGTCTCCTCGTGTGGACTGAGAAACCATTTGGTCATCCTCCACTTTTCCTGGTGATTCTTACTGCTGCACTGGGAGTTTGGTATTGGCATCAGTAAATACCATGAGTTCAACGGGGACACAGTGCTGGAAGGAGTACTCTCACGTGTGGTGGGTCAGGGTGTGCAGGAGAATGCCCCAACCAGGCTTCTATTCAACAAAGCTTGCCTCCTTGTCTGCAGCAACCCAATTCTGAACATTGCCCTAAAACCTCTCAATGTAACAAGATGCCTTAACATATAAGGGTCTGCTGGCTGCACCATGTCAGTCACAAAGCATTTGGAAGCCAATGGCAGATCCATGTGGCCCCATCACAGATGTTTTATCATACACCTGCAAACCACTGCTCTAGGCCCACTACTAAGCAGGTTCCAACGTACTGGCACCTTTGTTCTACACCATTTTCATGAAACCCAGTAAATCAAGGCACTGTCTGGTACACTCATGATCAGCAACAGAACATCCAAAGATTCTCCAGTGCCACCTGCTCTTGGGAATTTCAAATATTCCATGGTATTTATCTAGCCATTTTTCAAGGATGAAGTTGGTGTCACTGTGGGTTTCAATTAATTCAGGAACCATTAAATGGTGAGGAAGCTCATTTGAATGAAAGCTCAGGAGAACTCTCACAGGCAAGTCTTCCCAAAGAGTGGCCAAAAGGTCAAATGAAGCCTGGCCCATTGAGGTCTACAATGTGAGTTCCATGTGTGATTTGACTCTCAAGTATGGCTGCCAAGTTTTTCAGAATGAAATCATGTGATATCCTAGCTGAGATTCCCAGTGCTCTGTGGAAAGCCATCCTGGGCCTAAATCTCAGTCTCCAAGGGCAATTCTCATGCGTGGCCTTCTAATATCCCAACAGAATTCATGGTAATACTTCTCTGAGTTCAGTTCCAAAACTCAGTCTCTAAGGGGAATCACACCATAGTTCAAGCCCAGGTTGACCCAGGAATCTCTTCCTACTGCCACACAACTGACCACAATTAATACCAAAACACTCCCACATGGCCCTCATCTTCTTTTATATAGACACTCATCATAACCCCTGGGTTGAGGTTTCCATGAGGGGTGCATACCAAGACAGTGCCCAAAATAATCTCCCTTGCCTCTAATTTGCCTAAAGTCAGGGTGGCCTGGAAACCCTTCCTGTTAACCAGGAATGATCAAATAGGCCTGCCATTAATACTGATCTACTTCTCCAAATAATCACACTGGGAATATATGCTGATTAAGATACATCTCTTTACAAAGCAATAAAACAAAGAGCCACAGGTGATGCCTATTCATTTCCATTTGAAAACTCTTTTCTTCAGGATTCACAAAGGGGTGGCCTAAGGCAAAGACCTTCTAGATATTCACAGCACCAGAACCATAGGTAAGCAAAATTCCCAAAGCAGGGTTTCTCCACATAGACTTTACTGTTCACACTGATATCTGAGTTTCCTGAGATGCTCCCATTTCCTTCAGCTCTCCAGTACATGGCCATGTCACAGAGCTTGGAGGTGGTACATATCTTGGACAGAAAACCATGAGCCTATTCCGGAGAGTGGCCAGAATTCAGGAATAAAACAGGAAATTAGGAAGTTAGTCATTGCTACCCATCCATAAGGAAAGCTGCAGTCCAATCATGAATCGGGCAGTATGAATTTTGGGAAGCATTATACTAGACAGGACACATTCATTGATGCATTATGTTTTCTAATGTCTACAACTACAAACACAGTGGGATACATAGATATAGAAACACTTGCCTTGTCAAACGACTTACTAGAAACAGTCCACTTCAAATCAAACAAACTGCCTTTCCTATCAATTCTCAGAACATGAGACAAAACAACAAACTCACACCCACAACAACATAGGACTTTCTTCCCCCAAGTAGGTCTTTGACTCTCCGGAATTTCCTGTGACTGTTGTACCATACTATGTTCCCCCAAAATGCCCTGTACTGTCTCAGAGCTGGAATTTTTGGCCAACTCTTTGAAGTTGTCAGGAGCCAGCTTTGAGCCACTACCTTCTTTCTCAGGGAAGGCCACTCTCCAAAGCTCTCCTGGCATTTAGCCATTCTCAAATCAGTAGGTACCAAGAAAGACTGATTCTGTCCTTGGTAAAACCAAACAAGTGAGCCCACTGGGACTGGGTCTGGGACTGGTTCTGTGTGCCTGGCTTCCGGGATTCCAAGTTCAGAGTGTTCCAAGACCAAGGAAGTGAGATAGGTCACTTCCGTTCGGAACTGAATGAGGTCACTGGTTTGGCAACCACTTTGTCCTAACAGTTCCTTCAAAGGGTCCCATGAGATGGAGGCTGCCCCTACTTTCTGTGACACTTTCACAACTTAGAATGGTATATCAACCATAGGCACCCAGGAACAGCTCTCACACAGAACTGGTTTGGTCCATCTTCTCTACATTAAGAAGAGAGAGGCTGATTCAAACACATCCCTTCATCCTAACCAGGTTGTTTGCCTTACAAGATGACTTTTGCCCTCTCAGGTCCTTTATAGCTGCCTTCATCTTCCCCAGGGATAATTTCTGCATGGACCTTTGAGGTTCTCAGCGGGTGGAAGATCCCCTATATTCCTCTATATTAAGACCAACTCTGTCCCTGTTCTTCTATAAAGTTAGATTGAGGGAACAATGTATGATTAGGGTTAAAAACATGTTCAATTTGAGTTAGGAATCATTCTGCTGGATGAATAATGGTATTGGGAACCTGGGATATTTATAAGAATATAGATGTGAAATATAAGTATGAAAACAGAAATCTAGGTAAGATTTTAAGCCCAGAAGGGCATTGGGTCCTTGATTGGAATACTTAGCATTGAATTTCGTTCGCACAGATGTCTCAGATAAATCAATATACAATGGCATATCACCTTGTACCCTGGATGATTGAATGTAGAAGAGTTCATCCAGTCAAAAAGGGATAGTTGTTAGGATTAGGAAGATAGTCTGTCTGTTTCGGAAGAAGAGTGAGTATAGGATTTGGACCAAAAGTTCAATAGCCCTAGGTTTTCGGTTAGAGAGTGAATGTAAATTTCAGCACATGTGGAGAGTCAGTCACAATGATGAACTGGGAAAATTATGTAGGAAATCAGATATCAATACACACATTATGAAACCAGGCAAAGTATAAAGTGAATGATAGGATTAGACATTATCAATAAGGTTGAGTTTCAATATATAATCTTAGGAAGAAACAAATATGTAGTCACCAATATGATTGACATTGGAGAGCATTAGGCAACCTGGACATGGATGTTTTTAGAAATCCAGGATCACTTTCCATCTAGGATTTGCTACAATCAGAAGTGTGACCTTTGCATTTTGTGATCAGAATATTACTGTGATAAAATATATATGTAGATCAGGTGACATGAGTATTTCTTCTAACATTTCTTGGAGCAATATTTTGAAGAGATATAACTTAGTATTGGGGGTACACAGAGTTGTACCCTGTGTCTATGAATGTAGAAGAAATGCATGAATTGACAATACTGTGAATAAATAATATACTGTTTCCACTTTAAATCATGAATTGAATTGATATCTGAAAATACGTAAGAAATCTTGTATTGATATACAATCATTCATTCCAACGAGTTATACATCTAATGGTAATATTAGGGTTATGTTTTATCATGAAGGGTGTGTGAGTTTAGCTTCAAAAGTTATTATGGAAATGGAAAATAATGTGTTTGGAAAGAAATCTCATAAAAAGATGAGTCAAGAAATATAGAGGAATTCATATGTTCTGAAGCAGGATTTGATGGTAAGTATAAAAAAAGCCTATAAATTTCCTAACTTGTGGATGAAATATATGTCCTATGATGTGCAAAAACTGAAAAAATAGTATTGCACCAGTGTTGAATGAAAATGAACGTCAAAATACACATCATATCCCATAGGAATCTACTTGCATTGATGCTAAACTGGGTCAGTTATTGTAGAAATATTATGATTTGTATGCACTATTCACTGAAGTTAGTTTTCAGTAGTAGGAAACAAATACGTATTTCAAGTGGATGAATTTTTATGAGAATAATCTTGTGAAATGGTGACTATAAATTTACATATATGAACACGAATGAATTTAGGGAGTGTATAATAAGAAACATATATTTCATATTTTGAAAAGTCTTGAGAGTGTATATATATATATATAGATATGTGTGTGTGTGCATTTATGTATATATATATATATATATATATATATACACACACACACACACACACACACACACACACACAGACACTAAAATGTATCAATATGCATGCCAATCGAAATTCACTATGAAACATATATCATCCACAGATCCAAAAATAATCATTTTACTGAACATGGATTTATGTATAATATTGTTCAACTAGGAAGTTCACCCATAGGTTGAATTTTAAGTTCCAACAGCGTTTAGGAGGAGTGATCTCTTCCCATGATTTGTATCTCCCAAGACAGCCAAACTCACAAGGATGTACGTGTGATACCAGTTATGTTTCTATATTTGCATATAAAAATACATGTGCTGAACAGGCTACAGAGAAAGGGAGACAGGAATTCACATATTTGTTAACTTTAAAAACACATGGAGATCTATTTCAACTAAAAGTTGACTAGATTTATAACACCTACACTTTATCATGCAAAAGGAAAGTCCAACTATACACCATGCCTTCTCTGAACTGCTTTCATTTCCATTCTGTTTGGTAATTTTTGTCCATCATTTTAGGATTAGTAGTCAGAGTCTATTAGGGTATGGGTTAGTGTCAGGAATTCAGTAATTCGAATGGAAAATAGGAAAATGAATCCAATGTGTATGCAAATATGTGCTACACAAAAATATTCCCACTCTCATCCAGAACATTGCCTTTACATTACCTTTGCCCCAAATAAGACACGATTAGAGAAGAAGAGTTAGGAAATCTGTGAATACATATCTGAAATGGAAAATATTCAGGAGTTCACAATATTGGATGTGGTAGAGGAGTTTCCAAAAGTAAGGGACAGGGTAAACACTTCACAAACATGGAGCTCATTGGGCCTAAAGACTCTTGAGAAACTGCCTCTGAGGTTGTGCACTTGAAATATATGTTGTTGTCAGGAATTTTAGCATCCTTTCTAGTGAGACCAACATAGCTGGGTCTGATCTCTGTGGCCTGGAGGATATTTTTTTTTTTATTTTCCAATGAACATGAGGAAGCAGTGCTGAATTCTCTCTTTGTAGGTAAACTGTGGCCACTGGGGTCTAAGTGTCTCCCCATGTGGACTGTGAAGCCATTTGATCATCTTCCACTTTTCGAGGTGTTTCTTGCTTCTGCATGGTGAATTTGGTATTTGCTTCAGGAAATCCAAGGAGTTCAACAGGTACCAGTGATGGAGGGAGTTCTGTCACGTGTGGTGGGTCAAGGTCTGCAGGAAAATGCACCAACCAGGCTTCTACCCCACATAGCTTGCCCGCTTGTCGATAGCAATCTGATTCTGAACATTGCCCTGAAACCTCTCCATATAACAAGATGCTTTTATATATAAGGGTCTGCTGACATCACCATGTCAGTCTCAAGCCATTTGGAATCCAAGGGAAGATCCACATGGTACCACCACAGATGTTTTATCACATACCTGCACACCACTGCTCTAGGCCCACTACTCAGCAGTCTCCAACTTACAGGGATCTCTTTTCTACACTGTTTTCATGAAACCAAGTAAATCCAAGCACAGTCTGGTACACTCATGATCAGCAACAAGTCATCCAAAGTTTCTCCATTGCCACCTGGTCATGGAAATTTCAAAAAATCCATGGTATGTACATAGCTATTTTTCAAAGATGAAGTTGGAGGCACTGTGGGTTTCAATTTATTTAGGAAACATTAAATGGTGAGGAAGCTCATTTCAAAGAAATATCTGGAGAACTCTCACAGGCAAGGCTTCCCAAAGAGTGGCCAATATTTCACATGAATCCAGGCCCATTGAGGTCTAAAATGTGAGGTCCACGTGTGTTTTGACTCTCAATTATGGCTGCCAAGACTTTCAGAATAAAATCACGTGAAATCCTGGCTGAGATTCCCAGTGCTCTGTGGAAGCCACCTTGGCCTAGATCTCAGATTTCAGGGTGACTCTCATGTGTTGCCTCCTAAAATCCCAACACAATTCATGGCAATACTTCTCTGAGGACAGTTCCAGAATTCAGTCTCTAAGGGGAATAACACCAGAGTTCAAGCCCAGGTGAACTAAGTCATCTCTTTCAACCGCCACACAAATGACCAGAATTAAAACCAAAACACTCCCACATGGCCCTCAACATCCTCCATATAGACACTTATCATAACCTCTGGCTGGAAATTTCCATGAGGGGTGCAGACAAAGAAAGTATCCAAATAAGTTCCCTTGCCCCTCATTTGCCTAAAGTCAGGGTGGCCTGGACACCCTTCCTGAGAACCAAGAGTGATTAAATAGGCCTGCACTTAATACTGCTCTGCATCTACAATTTGGGGCCTACTTACTTTCAGGTATAGATTCTTTATGTGATTTGGAGTCATGAGAAAAGCCAAGCACCTCTGGGCTAGTCTCTGCAGGGTTTGAAGAACTCATTTGACCCAAAAGATCCCTATTCTCACTTGATGGATTTCAGGAACCTAACAGAGGAAAGCAAAAGACTTAATCCACAATGACTCCTCATTTGGCCATTTTGGTTTTGGATGCACACATGGTATCTTTCTTTAGATCCATCAGGTGCTAAGAATCTAAGCCACAGCATCACCCAGGGTCATGAGGCTGATTCAGACACATCCCTTTCCAAAGCAATCAAGCAAAGAGCCACAGGTGATGCCCATTCATTTGCATTTGAAGACTCTTTTCTTCAGGCTTCACAAAGGAGTAGTCTGAGGCAAAAAGCTTTCTGAAATTCAGGGCAACAGAACAATAGGTAAGCAAATGGCCCAAAGCAGGATTTCTCCACTGAGACTTTCCTGGTCACACTGATATCTGAGTTTTCTGAGATGCTCGCCATTCCCTTTAGCTATCCAGTACATGGCCATGTCACAGAGCTTGGAGGTGGTATATATATTGGACACATAACCATGAGCCTATTTTGGAGAGTGGAGTGAATTCAGGAACAAAATAGAAACTTAGGAAGATAGTAGGTGTTGCCCATTCATAAGGCAAGCCGCAGTCCATTCATAAATTGGCAGGATGAATGTTGGGAAGATTTCTACTAGACAGGAGTCATCCATTGATGCATTCTCTTTTCTGATGTCTAGAACCACGGACACAGTGGGATACACAGACTTAGAAACACTCGCCTTTTCATAAGACTTATTAGAAACAATTCACTTCAAACCAAAAAACCGCCTTTATTACCTATTCTCAGAACATGAGACCAAACCACAAACCAACAGCCACATCCACAAAGACAATTTCTTCCCCCAAGTCAGTCTGAGAGTATCCATAGTGTCCTCTGATTGGTGGGCCATACTATGTTACCCCGAAATGTCCTGTCCTGTCTCAGATCTGGTCTCCTTGGTCAACACTGTGAAGTTCTCAGGAGCCAGCGGTGATCCACTAACTACTTTCTCAGGAAAGGCCACTCTTCAGAGCTTTCCTGGCATTTGGGCATCCTCATCTCCGTAGGTACCAAGAAAGACTGACTCTGTCCTTGGTAAATCCGAACAATTGAGACCACTTGGACTGGGACTGGGACTGAGACAGGATTTGGGTGCCTAGCTTCCTGGATCCCAAGTTCAGAGTGTTCCATCACAAAGGATGTTAGGTGAGGTCACTTCCTTCAAGATCTGAATGAGGTCACTGCCTTGGCAACCACTTTGTTCTAACAGTTGCTTCAAAGTGTCCCATGAAATGGAGGCTGCCCCTACATCCTGTGACACTTTCAAAAGTTCGAATGGTATATCAACCATAGGCACCCGGGAAGTGCTCTCCACACTGGCCTGGTTTGGTCCTTCTTCTCCATATTAAGAAGAGAGAGGCTGATTCAGACACATCCCTTCATCCTGACCAGGTTGTTTTCAATGGAAGATGACTTTTGCTCTCTCAGTTCCTACATATGTGCCTACAACTTCTCCAGAGATCATTTTGCATGGACCTTTGAGTTTCTCAGCAGTTGGAAGAAACCGTACATTCCTGTATTGTAAGATCAACTCTGTCCCTGCTCTTCTGTAAATTTAGATTGAGGGAAGAGTGTATGGTTAGGGTTAATAACAGTTTCGATTGGGGTTAGGAATCATTCTGCTGAATGAATAATGGTATGGCGAACCTTCGATATTTTCAAGAATATATAGGTGAAATATAAGTACGAAAACAGAAATAAAGGTAATATTTGAAGCCCAGAAGGGCATTGGGTCTTTGATTGCAATATTTAGCTTTGATTTATTTTCTGCACAGATGTCTCAGATAAATCAATATACAAAGGCATAGGACCTTGTACTTTGAATGATTGATTGTCAAAAAGAACTTCCAGTCAAAAATGGATAGTCGGGGGGCTGGGGATGTGGCTCAAGTGGTAGCGCGCTCGCCTGGCATGCGTGCGGCCCGAGTTCGATCCTCAGCACCATGTACAAACAAAGATGTTGTGTCTGCCAAGTGCTAAAAAAAATAAATGTTAAAAAATTCTCTCTCTCTCTCCCTCTCTCTCTAACTCTTTCTTTAAGAAAAAAAATTAAAAAAAGGATAGTCGGTAGGATTAGGACGATAGTTGGTAAGTTTAGAACGGAGAGTAAGTATAGGATTTGCACCAAAAGTTCTTTAGCTATGGGGTTTCGGGTATAGAGTGAATGTAAATGTCAGCACTTGTGAAGAGTCAGTCACAATGATGTACTGGGGAAAATATGTAGGAAAGCAGATTTCAATAGAGACATTAGGAAATCTGGCAAAGTATATTCGGTAATGAAAATTTAGTAAAATAGGTAAATGTCGCTTGCTGTTTTTCTGTATGCTTAACAAAACACTATTTAAATCTTGAGAACTGTTTGCTAATCTTGTTCCCAGAATGTGCTGTCCCCAACTGCCAACCTACAGAATGTACTCATTCACCCGGTTGCACGCAAACTGCTCACTCGCCCAGACCAAACAATAAAGTTCCCTCTCTGCCCTCTCCAAGGAAAGTATATAAGCTCTGCTTAAGCTGTTTCAGGGCTCTCTGCTCTATTCAAGTGAGCTCTGAGCCCCAGCATGCTGAATCCCCAATAAACCCTTTGCTTTTGCATGAGACAGTCTCTTGGTGGGCTCTTCACCCGATGCTCGCCTGACCTTTACATATGGAGGTTCCACTGAGATCCGGCAGCGGCGAACGAGAGACCCCAACAGGCTCCTCTTGGGGTATGTATGGTGCCTCTTTCTGGTTTCAGGTTTCAGGTTAGGGCTTCGCAAAATGGCTGTCAATGAAGAGTGTGAGCTCTCTCCGACTGTGGCTGACATACGTGTCACAGAGCCACAGGCCACATCCCTGGGGGATGCTCCAGAGTATTCAGGAAATCGAGGAGCAATAGTCTCCTCAATTCAGTGATATTTTGTTTCAGATTCAGTATCGCCAGCCCATCGGGATGGGCCAGATACTTAGTCCTGGTCTCAGTGTTGGAAGTTCCATTGTCTGTCTTTATTTCCTTGTCTTGTCTGTGTCGTGTGTCATTGTTTTTACTGTTTGTGTATCTTTCATTATAGGACAGAGCACTTCAATGCCTCTGTCCCTGACCCTCGATCACTCGACCAAAGTACCCTTAAGGGCTCAGAATCTTTCTTTTTCAGTAAAATTCTGGACCTGGCAGACTCTCTGTGCCTCAGAATGGCCCACCTTTGGATTCGGATGGCCCCTAGAAGGATCTTTCTACTTCCCACTAATTTAAAAAGTCAGACGATATTGTCTTTCAGCCAGGGCCACATAGCCATCTGGATCAAAAGCCATATATCTTAACTTGGCAGGACCTCTGCAAATCTCCTTCATGGGTGAAGCATTTCCTTGCCCCTACCCCCACTCCTACTGCTTCCCCCATGATCTCTCAAACCCTCTGCTCCTCCTCCTCCTCCAACCTCTGTTCTCCCTGAGACACAAGATTTGACTCTACTGGACTCTCGTCCCCCTCCTTATCTTCTGCCCACGTCCCCCAAAGACCAACACCCTCTAAGTGATTCCCCTGCTGCTCACTCAACCTCTCCACCATTGGAGAAAGCTAAGCCAGCCCAGCGCCCTCCAGATAATTTCCCCGCGGCACACACAGCCCCTCCTCTTCTGGAGGAAGCTAGCCCGGCTAAAGGTACTCACCAGCGGTGAATGATTGAAAAACCTGGAACTCGAATGATGCTCCCCCTCCATCCCTAGGGGCCAATGATTGACAACGGCCTTGGGGGAAAAATGCAAGCCTACCAGTATTTACCTTTCTCCTCTTCAGACCAATATAACTGGAAAAATAAAAATCCCCGTTTTACCGAGGACCCCAACCGGCTCCTAGGTGTGGTTAAGTCATTGATGTTTTCACACCAGCCTACTTGGGATGACTGCCAACAACACCTAGGGTTGTCTCTTCATGACAGAGAAACAAAAGAGAATCCTCCTGGATGCTAGAGAAAAATATCCTCTGACCAGATGTGTGACCGACAAAACTTCCCAACATATTTAACCCAGCTTTCCCTTGAATCGACGAAACTGGGACCCCAACACCTTTGAAGGTAGGGAGCATCTGTCCACTTATCACTGGGCTCTAATTGTGGGTATCTTAGTGGCCGCTAGGCGACTTACAAATTTTGCCAAGTTAAGAGAGATTATTCAAGGGCCTGATGAATCTCCCTCTATGTTTTTAGAGAGAATTATGGAGGCATATAGGAGATATACTCTTTCGATCCTCAGGCAGAGAATCAAAAGTCATCTGTCAAGATGGCCTTTATGGGCAAGTTGCCCTGGATATTAAAAGAAAGTTACAATGCTTAGATGGATTACAAGATATGACTTTGAGAGATTTAGTCAGAGTAGCCGAGAAGGTATACTATAAGAGAGAAAGTGAGGAAGAGTAGGGAGCAAAGGAAGGATAAAAGAAACAAAAGACAGACTAAGGCATTGACTAAGGTCCTGGTCACAACAACAAATAGGCCAGAAATAAGAAACATGGAGACAGGAAGGGATACCGGGGCCCAGACTAGAGGCCACCCCTGGCCTCAATTTAATGTGCCTACTGTAAAGAAAAAGGACACTGCTTCAAAGAGTGCCATTGAAAGAGACAGCCACTCTAGCCAGCCATTCTGACTCTGGAGGATGACTAAGAATGTTGGGTCTCAGATCCCCTCCGAGAGCTCAGGGTAAATTTTGATGTGGAGGGGACCCTAGCAAACTTTGAAGTGGATACAGGGGCAATATACTCTGCCCTTATGGCCCCATTGGTCTCTCTATCAAATAAAAAGGTCTCTAATTCAAGGGGCTAATGGCAGAAAATATCGGGTTTGGACAACTAAGAGGACCATGGACCAGGGGAAAGGAAAAATCCATCACTCGTTCTTAGTAATCCCAGAATGCCCGGCCCCATTGATGGGCAGAGATCTGCTCACCAAGCTCCGGGCCAAAATAACTTTTAACCCTGAAGGCCCACAAGTGGAATTTCTAAATCCTTCAATAAAAACTCCTATAGTCACGGCTCTAAATATGTCAGTAGAAAATGTATATCAACTCACTCACCTTGGTTCAAAGAAATTGCATTCATTCCTGAAGGATGAAGAACAGAGTTTTTTACTAACCGACTCAAAGCAAAAGGAAATAACTGAATGGGTAACAAAAGCCTGTCAGGTCTGTCATGGTTAATGCTTACCCTTCCAAGCTTCCTGCAAAAAAGCACCTACGAGGAACCAGACCAGGACAATTCTGGGAAGTGGACTTTACTAAAATTAAGCCAGCAAGGTTTGAAATTAAATATCGCCTAGTCTTTGTAGATATATTTTGAGGATGGATTGAAGCCTTTTCCAGGAAAAAAGAAAAAAAAACGAAACAGCGCAAATGGTCGTCAAGAAGATCCTGAAAGATATTTTTACAAGATACGGCCTGCCTAAAGTAATAAGGTCTGATAACGGACTGGCGTTTGTAGCCCAAGTAAGTCAGGGGGTAGGCAAGACCCTGGGGATTAATTAAAAGTTACATTGTGCTTATAGACCACCGAGTTCAGGACAGGTAGAAAGAATGAATAGAACCATTAAAGAGACCATAACGAAATTAAGCTTAGAAACCTGCATAATAGATTGTACTATGCTCCTTCCTTATGCACTATTTCATGGAAGAAACACTCCCTCTGTTTCTTTGTGTAACCTCACCCCCTATGAAATTGTCCATGGTTCCCCTCCTTCAGTAAGGGACCTAACCCCAACTCTAAGACCTAACGATTCGTTCCACACCCCATTGCTTGACTGAATTAAAGCTCTTGAAAGAACTCAGGGATACCTGTGAAAACAGATGGCCAATGCCTATCAACCTGGGGACGAATGGACTCTACATCAATATCAAGTAAGAGACTTCATCTACATAAGTCGACATCAGGTGTCATCCCTGAAACCCCACTGGAAATGACGATACAAGGTGCTACTTATAACACCTACAGCGGTAAAGGAAGACAGAATCACTTCCTGGATCCATACCTCTCATCTCAAGCCTGCGCCCTGTCCAGACTCTGGCTGGAAACTGGAAAAGATTGGTAAAACTTTCAAATTGTGTATTTACCCTGTGTCTAAGGCTATAGACTCTTCCCTTGACCACCAGTAGTCCTAAACCTATTAAACCCGTTCAGCAGCGATGGCTGATCACAAATCCTACTGGTAAAGAAGTATGATCTATCTCGCATGCAGCCCACTTAGGGACTTGGTGGACATCTATCCACCCAGACATTTGTCAGCTGGCTATAGGTCTTTCCTATTGGGATATACCTGATGAAGAGGATCCAATAAATTTCCATTAAATCCATTCTGCACCATTGATAATGGAAACAATCATTATGGATGTAGGGACACGCGAGCCAGATGCAGCTTATCTAGCCTAGATTACTATGTTTGCCCGGTGGACTACTAAAGCCACAAACAGTCATGGTTGTGTGGGGGGAATTCCGACTTCTTCTGTAAGTCTAGGGATGTGATCATACAGGCAGTGCATGATGGAACCCAACCTCCTCATCAAATTCTGTACACAGCATTGGCCCTATTACCAATTAGATCACCCAAACTGTTGGCCCCTAGAGGGGTCTCTAGATCCTCAAATTCTGCATGACCTTTTTAACTTCTGAATGTCCTCAAAAGGGTGAAAGGAGATTTCCCTATGTGGAGGCCTTTTCCCTCCTTCGCTCACATCCTGAACTATGCTTCTCCAATAGGTCCTCACACTCAGCCTTCTGCTCCAGACTCTCTGCTGTCACTCTCACCTCAGCAACATGATTTCTCCCCTCCAATTACTAGATCAAAAACCCAAACCTCCGCCGGATCTCAGACCATTTTCCCCTTTCTGAGGTAGCAGGTACTGAGGTAACCCTCCACCGAATCACTCCTCTCTTCTCCAGTCAGTGCCCACACCGGGTCCCACCAGTTCCTCTTACCAGCTAACCCAAAGCTCAAACCAGCTGAGGAGAACCCTCAGACCCCTATCCAAGATGTAGTGAAAATGGCCTTTAATGTTTCTTTGTCATTAGTGAAAACAGGTTACTAAGAATTTAAAGTCCCTCACAGGCTTTTAGGGATACTAACTCCTATCTTCTCCTCTGTTCTACCTGTTCTACTGCTCACCTTTGTGTTGCTAGGAAAATCACAAACACCTTTGCCAGTATTCTTTCACATCTCTGCTACCTCATTCTCAGATCCACGGAGCTGCTCACAGCCACGCCTTCCCCATCTCCCCCCTCTGTTCCAGGCCCACAGAAAAACATTAATTGACCTTCTACGGAAGTCTTCAGCATGGCTGACTTTAGGACTTTCAGGAAAAGAGTCCCCATGAAAGACTTCAAAGTAGATAAACTTCCTCTTTTCATGTTGCCCTGTTGTACTTGGTCACTGGCTAAAAATATCAGCACTCCTAAGTTAGACACCCCCTTACTAGTTTTTCACAAAATATGTGAACAAGGCCTTTGGCATTGATCTGGGGCTTCACAGAGATGGCTACATTTCAAAGATAAAGAAGTTACCAACTGGGCTCCATGGTAACAGCTGGAAGGGGGAAAAATAAAGGGAAAAAAAAAGCTCTCCTTCACCCAGGTGTCCTTGAAAAGTTAACTTGCCCAGAACAGAGGAATAAAACAGAAAAAAATCTGCTTTTTGTGAACTTCTGCAGGCTGTGAACTTCTGCGCCCCTTCCCTTATATGTTGGGTACAAAATTCTGAAACTACCTAAACGTGAGTTTCAGGGAATTAATTGATTATAACAGAAGTAATGCCCTCTGAATCCGGTTGCTAATAAAATGGAAAGTTTCCCTGTTTTTGGTAGTATCTTAGGTGCCGTGCCTTGTCCGTCTCTACAACAGTATAATTCTATAGACTTAAACATTGTTTATGTTTTCATGAAATTGTCAAGACGATGTGATTAAATGTGTAAAGGTGCAGATGTTTCCCAGAGTGCTTTATCATAATGCAGGTTCATTTGAAGTTCAAATAGGGGGGCATAAAACCCGGTTCCACTGAGAACATATATCCATCACTTTAGCCATCTTATTAGGAATAGGAGTTGCTGCAGGCGTGAGCACAAGAACCACTGCCTTGGTCCATGGGATACAACAAATGACACAATTAGAAGCAGCAATAGACCAAAACTTAAAGATATTAGAATCCTCCATCTTGGCTTTGCAGGAATCTTTAACCTCTCTCTCTGAAGTTATTTTACAGAAAAGGCGAGGGTTGAATCTCCTTTTCATGAAAGAAGGGGGCCTTTGTTCTGCATTGATGGAGAATGTTGTGTTTTTGCCGACCATACTGGAGTTGTAAAAAAATCTAGGAGTAAATTAAAAAGATGCCTTGAAGAGTGTCAATGAGAGAGAGAGGCCCAAAAAGTGTGGTTTGAGTCTTGGTTCACACAGTCCCCCTGGTTAACTACGCATTTATCAACCCTGGACAGTTCAATAATAATCCTCATATTATTGCTAACTATAAAACCCTGTTTGCTCAACCGTGTAATTTCTTTTTTCCAAGCTCAAATTGGATGAGTTAAACTTATGGTAATACCCCACTAGCAAACATAGAATGTGACACCCCGCAATGATCACTTTTATGATTAAAAGTAGCCAGAAGAAGAAGTGGGGAATGAAAGGTTAATTAAATAGGCACTTTTCACTTCCTTTTTTCCTGTATGCTTAACAAAACACTGTTGAAATCTTGAAAAATGTTTGCTAATCTTGTTCCCAGAATGTGCTGTCCCCAACTGACTAACTGCAGAATGTGCTCCCTCACTGGGTTGCATGCAAACTGACCACTCGCCCTGACCTATCAATAAACTTCCCTCCCTGCCGTCACCAAGGAAAGTGTATAAGCTCTGCTTAAGCTGTTCTAAGGGCTCTCTACTCTATTCAAGTGAGCTCTGAGCATCAGCATGATGGACCCCCAATAAACACTGCGCTGTTTCATGAGATAGTCTCTTGGTGGTCTCTTCTTTCGACCTCATCCGACCTTTACTTGGATAATTAAATGTAGAAGAGAACATCCATTCAAACAGGGATAGTCGGTAGGATTAGGAACATAGTTGGTAGGTTTAGGAAGAAGACTGTGTATAGGATTTGGAACAAAAGTTCCTTAGCAATAGGGTTTCGGATAGAGAGTGAATGTAAATGTCAGCACATGTGAAGAGTCAGTCACAATGATGAACTGGAGAAAATATGTAGGAAATCAGATATCAATACACACATTATGAAATCAGGCAAAGTATAAAGTGAATGATAGGATTAGACATTAACAACAAGGTTGAGTTTCAATGTATAATCTTAGGAAGAAACAAATATGTAGTCAGCAATATGATTGACATTTGAGAGCATTAGGCAACCTGGACATGGATGTTTTTAGTAATCCAGGATCACTTTCCAATTAGGATTTGCTACAATCATAAGTTTGACCTTTGCATTTTGTGATCAGAATATTACAGTGATAAAATGTATATGTAGATCAGGTGACATGAGTATTTTTTCTAACATTTCTGGGAGCAATATTTTGAAGACGTATAAATTAGTGTTGGGGGTACACAGAGTTGTACCCTGTGTCTATGAATATAGAAGTAATGCATGAATTGACAATACTGTGAATAAATAATATAACTGTTTCCACTTTAAATCATGGATTGAATTGATATCTGAAAATATATAAGAAATCTTATATTGATATACAATCATTCATTCCAACGAGTTATGCATCTAATGGTAATATTAGGGTTATGTTTTATCATGAAAGGTGTGTGAGTTTAGCTTCAAAAGTGATTATGGAAATGGAAAATTATGTGTTTGGAAAGAAGTCTCATGAAAAGACGAATCAAGAAACATAGAGGAATACATGTGTTCTGAAGCAGGAAGTGATTGTAAGTATAAAAAAACGTATAAATTTCCTAACTTGTGGATGAAATATATATCCTATGATGTGCAAAAACTGAAAAAAATAATAATGTACCAGTGTTGAATGAAAATGAATGTCAAAATACATATCATGTCCCATAGGAATCTACCTGCATTGATGTTAAACTGGGTCAGTTACTGTAGAAACATTAGGATTTGAAAGGACCATTTACTAAAGTTAGTTTTCAGTACTAGGAATCAAATATATATTTCAGGTGAATGAATATATCTGAGCATAATCTTGTGAACATTTTATTATAAATCCACATTCATGACATGAATGAATTTAGGGAGTGTATATAAGACACATATATTTCATAGTTTGAAAAATCAGGAGGGTGTAAAATATATATATATATATATATATATATATATATATATATATATATATATATATATATATATCACAGATACATTAAAAAGTAGCAATATATAAATATATTTGCGTATCAAAATTTATCATGAAATATATATCATCCACAGATTAAAAAGTATTCATTTTAGTGAACATGGATTTATGTATAATGTTGTTCAACTAGGAACCTCACCCATAGGTGGAATTTTAAGATCCAAAAGCGTTTAGGAGGAGTGATCTCTTCTCACAATTTGTATCTGCAAAGTCAGCCACCTCACAAAAATGTACGTGTGATACCAGGTAGGATTCTATATGTGCATATAAAAATACATGTGCTGAATAGGCTCTAGAGAAATGGAGACAGGAATTCAGAAATAAGTTAACATTAAAAACAATGGAGAACTATTTCAATTAACAATTGACTATATTTATAACACCTACCATTTATCATGCAAAAAGCAAGTCCAACTATACACCATGCCTCCTCTGAACTGCTTATGTTTCTATAATGTTTGGGTTACTTTCCTCCATCATATTAGGATTAGTAATCAGAGTCTAGTAGGGTGTGAGTTAGTGTCAGGGATTCAGTATATCGAATGGAAAATAGGAAAATGAATCCAATGTGTATGCAAATATGTGGTAAACAAAAATCTTCCCACACTCATCAAGAACAACACCTAGATATCACCTTCGCCCCAAGTAAGACACAATTAGAGGAGAAGAGTTAGAAAATCCGTGACTACATATCTGGAATGGAATACGATCAGGAGTTTACAACCTTGGAAGTGGTAGAGGAGTTTCCAAAAGTAAGGGACAGGGTAAAAACTCCACAAACATGGACCTCTGCCTGCCTAAAGACTTCTTGAGAAACTGTCTCTGAGGTTGGGCACTTAAAACATATGTTGTTGTCAGGAGCTTTAGCTTCCTTTCTAGGGAGACCATCAAAGCTGGGTCTTCATCTCTTTGACCTTGTGGATATGGTTTCTTATTTTCCAATGAACATGAGGCAGCAGTGCTGAATTCTCTCTTTGTAGGTAAACTGTGGCCACGGGGAGCTAAGTGTATCCACATGTTGACTGTGAAACCATTTGGTCATCCTCCACATTTCGTGGTGATTCTTGGTGCTGCACTGGGAATTTGGTATTTGCTTCATGGAATACAAGGAGCTCAACTGGAACACAGTGCTGGAGGGAGTTCTGTCATGTGTGGTGGGTCAGGGTCAGCAGGAGAATGCACCAACCAGGTTTCTAGCCCACATAGTTTGCCCCCTTGACCATAATAACCTGATTGTGAACATTTCCCTTAAACCTCTTGTTATAAAAAGATGCCTTTACATATAAGGGTCTGCTGGATGCACCATGTCAGCCACATGCCATTTGGAAGTCAAAGGCAGATCCACAAGGCCCCACGACAGAAGTTTTATCACAAAACTGCACATCTCTGCTCTAGGTCCACTAATCAGCAGGCTTGAACTTACTGGCATCTCTGTTCTACACCATTTTCATGAAACTTAGTCAATCAAGGAACTGTCTGGTACACTCATCGTCAGCAACAGTACATCCAAAGGTTCTCCTGTGCAACCTGGTCAAAGGAATTTAAAAAATTTCATGGTATTTATCGAGCCATTATTCAAGCATGAGGTTGGAGGCACTGTTGGTTTCAATTTTTTCAGGAAACATTAAATGGTGAGGAAGCTCATTTCAATGAAACCTCTGGAAAACTCTCACAGGCAAGTCTTCCCAAGGAGTGGCCAAAAGGTCACAGAAATCCAGGACTATTGAGGTCTACAATGTGAGGTCCATGTGTGTTTTGACGCTCAAGTATGCCTGCCAAGTGTTTCAGAAAAAATCATGTGATATCCAGGCTGAGATTCTCAGTGCTCTGTGGAAAGCCACCCTGGACCTAGATCTCAGTTTATAAGGGCGACTCTCATGTGTGGCCTGCTAAAATCCCAACACAATTCATGGCAATACTTCTCTGAGTTCAGTTCCAGAACTCAGTCTCTAAGTCCCCTTGAACTCACACCAGAGTTCAAGCCCAGTTGGACCCAGTCATTTCTTCCAATCGCCACACAAATGACCAATATTAAAACCTAAACACTCCAACAAGGCCCTCATCTTCTCCATATAGACACTCATCATAACCTCTGGCTGAAGGTTTCCATGAGGGGCGCAGCCCAAGACAGTGACCAAAATGAGCACCCTTGGCCCTCATTTGCCTAAAGTCAGGGTGGCCTGGACACCATTCCTGTAAACCAGGAGGGATTAAATAGACCTGCCATTAATACTCCTCTGCTTCTCCATTTTGAGGCCTACTGAATGTCAGGTATAGATTCTTTATGTGGTTTGGAGTCATGAGAAAACCCAAGCACTTCTGCAGGGCTTTGAAGAACTCATTTGACCCAAAGGATCCCTATTCTCACTTGATGGAGTCAGGAACATCACAGAAAAAGGCTAGAGACTTCATCCACAATGACTGATCTTTTTGCCATTTTGGTTTTGGATGCACACACGGGATCTTTCTTTAGATCCATCATGTGCTAAGCTGGAGCCTCACACAGGGCTAAGTGGCTGATTCAGACACCTCCCTTTCCAAAGCAATTATGCCAAGAGCCACAGGTGATCCTCATTCATTTCCATTTGATAACTGTTTTTTTCAGTCTTCACAAAGGGGTGGCCAGAGGCACCTTCCTGACATTCAGGGCAACAGAAAAAAATGTAAGCAAAAGGCCCAAAGCAGGGTTTCTCCACTGAGAGTTTCCTGGCCACACTGATATCTGAGTTTTCTGAGATGCTCTCCATGCCATTCCCTTCAGCTATTCAGTACATGGTCATGTCACAGTGATTGGAGGTGGTACATATCATGGATAAAAAACGATGAGCCTATTCTGGCTAGTGGCCAGAATTCTGGAAGAAAACAGGAACTTAGGAAGGTTGTAGGTGTTTCCCATTGGTAAGGCAAGCCGCAGTCCTTTCATAAATTGGACAGGTTGATTGGTGGGAGGCATTCTACTACACAGGACATATTCATTGATGCATTCTCTTTTCTAATGTGTACAACCACGGACACAGTGGGATACACAGAAATAGAAACACTCACCATGTCAAATGACTTATTAGAAACAGTCCATTCCAAAAGAAATAAATCACGTTTTTTTACCTATTCTCAGAACATGAGACAAAACCACAAACTGACATCCTCACACCCAGGCACCTCCTTCCCCCAAGTAGGTCTGTGACTCTTCTGAGTGTCCTCTGACTGGTAGGCCATACGATGTTCCTCCGAAATGGCCTTTCCTGTCTCAGATCTGGTGTTATTCACCAACTCTGTGAAGTTGTCAGGAGGCAGTGGTGAGCCAATTCCAGTCTTGTCAGTAAAGGCCCCTCTTCAGAGCTTTCTTGGAATTTGGCCACCTTCACATGAATAGGTACCTAGAAAGACTGATTCTATCCTTGGTAAATCCAAACAAGTGAGACCACTGGGACTTGGACGGGTAATGGCTCTGGGTGCCTGGCTTCCTGGATCCCAAATTCAGAGAATTCCATCACCAAGGAAGTATGTGAGGTCACTTCCTTCAGGAACTGAATGAGGTCACTGACTTGGCCACCAATATGTCCTAACAGTTGCTTCCTAGGTTCTCATAAGATGGAGGCTGCCCCTATTTCCTGTGACACATTCACAAATTAGAATGGTATAGAAACCACAGGCACCTGGCAACAGCTCTCCACAAAGGCCTGGTTTGGTCCGACTTCTCTACATTAAGAAGAGAGAGGCTGATTCAGAAACATCCCTTCATCCTGATTAGGTTGTTTGCCATGGAAGATGACTTTTGCTCTCTCAGGTCCTAAATAGCTGCCTAAATCTTCTCCATGGATCATTTCTGCATGGACCTTTGAGGTTTTCAGCAGATGGAAGATCCCCTACATTCCTATATTGTAAGACCAACTCGGTCCCTGCTCTTCTGTAAAGTTAGATTGACGGAACATTGTATGGTTAGGGTTAATAGCGTGTTCGATTTTGGTTAGGAATCATTCTGCTGGATGAATAATGGTTTGGGAACCTGTGATACTTATAAGAATATAGACTTGAAATATAAGTACAAAAACAGAAATCTAGGTAAGATTTGAAGCCCAGAAGGGCATTTGGCAATTGATTGGCATACTAAGCTTGAATTATGTTCTGTACCGAGGTCTCAGATAAATTCATTTACAATGGCATAGGATGCTTTACCTCAGATGACTGAATTTAGAAGAGATCATCCAGTCCAAAAGGGATAGTCCAAAGGATTAGGAAGATTGTCAGTAGGATTAGGAAGAAGAGTGAGTCTAGGAGTTGGGCCAAAAGTTCTTTAGCAATAGGGTTTTAGTTAGAGAGTGAATGTAAATGTCAGCACATGTGAAGAGTCAGTCACAATGATGAACTGGGGAAAATATGTAGGAAGGAGAGTAAATATGTATCAATAGACACATTAGGAAATCAGGCAAGGTCTAAAGTGAGTGATAGGATTAGACATTTTCAACAGGGTTGAGGTTGAATATATAATCTTAGGAAGAAACAATTATTTAGTCACCAATAGGATTGACATTTGAGCGCATTAGGGAACCTAGACATGGAGGTTTTTAGTGATCCATGCTCACTTTAAATTTAGGCTTTAGTACAATCATAAGTGTGACCTTTGAATTTTGTGTCAAGAATATTACTGTGGTAAAATATATATTTAGATCAGATTACATGAGTATTTCTTCCACCAATATGAGGAGCAATATTTTGAAAACTTATAAATTAGTATTGTGGATAAAATAGGCGTACCCTGTGTTGATGAATAAGAGATGATTCATGAATAGACCATATTGTGAATTAATTATATAACTGGTTCCAACTTTAAATAATGCATTGAAATTATATTTGAAAATATATAGGAAATCTTATATTGATATATATATACATTCATTCCATCCAGTTATACATCTAATGGTAATATTAGGGTTACGGTTTATCATGAAGAGTGTGTGAGTTTTGCTTCAAAAATGAGTATAGAATCGAAAATAATGTTTTTAGAAAGAAGTCTATTGAAAAGACCACTAAAGAATCATAGAGGAATACATGTTTTCTGAAAGAGGAAGTGATTGAAAGTGAACCACATGCCTATAAATTTGTGAATTTGTGGATGAAAGGTTATACCCTATGATGTCCATAAACTTAAGAAATAGTAATGTACCAGTGTGAAATCAAAATGAACTTCAAAATACATTTCATGTCCCATAGGAATCTAACTGCATTGATGTTAAACTTGGTCAGTTACTATAGAAATATTAGGATATATAAGGACCATTCACTGAAGTTAATTTTCAGTACTAGGAAACAAATATGTATTTTAGGTGGTTAAATATTTCTGAGAATAATCTGTTGAGAGCCACAGCCAAAGGAGCCCCAGTAAACGTGCAGCTGCCAGCAAACTTCCGTATGCCGGCTGATGATTGGCTCACAGCGGCCCCAGCATCATCTAGCTGATTTGCTTCTCTGTGGTGATGCTCATTGGAGATGCTCAATGAGCGGTTTCCCCGACCTTTCAGACTGCCAGCGGATGATTGGCTCACAGCGGCCCCAGAAACATCTAGCTGATTGGCTCCTCTGTGGTGATGCACATTGGGCTGGTTCCCTGCCCTTTCAGACCACGGAACTGCTCATTGGGGGACTTTTTTGGCTCCGCCCATGCGACCCAGCCAATCGGCCTCAAGAGGAGGAGACTTGTGTTTGAGGGAGAGGCTTGTGGGAAGCCTGTGGTGGCAGTTGGGCTCTGACGGCTATTCCTGAGGAGCTGTTTTGTTTGGTGTCATCTTGTTGGGTTGTATTATAGTAGAAATGCGGAATCAGAAATTATTAAAAAAAAAAATGAAAGAGTGTTCAGTAAATTGTTAGATGCAATTAAGGCATGGAAGACTTTACAAGGATATGGAGGTTTACAAGGTTAATTATCTAAGGTAATACAAGGAGCTAATGAACCTTATGCTGAATTTGTAGATAGGCTTATTCAAACAGCTACCAGAGTTTTTGGAAATACACAACAAGCAATGCCATTACTAAAACAACTGGCTTATGAGCAAGCGAATCTTTGGTGCAATGATATCATTAGACCATGGAAACATGAAGATTTAAACACATATATTAAATTATGTAGAGACATTAAAGAACAAGAGCAAGTCGTGGAAGCTGCAGTAAAACAGGCTTTAGATGCCAGAGACATTAATGAACAAGGGCAAATTGTGGCAGCTGCAGTAAAACAGGCTTTAGATGCCAGGCCAAGAACATGCTACAATTGTGAAGAAAAAGGACATTTTAAAAGGAATTGTCCCATAGGAGGAGGGTTTAACAAAACTAGGTATCAAAGGAGTAGAATACCAGGTATTTGTCCACGATGCCGTAGAGGGAGACTTTGGGCTAATGAATGCTGTTCTCAAACCACCATAGAGGGTACACCATTATCAAAAAACGAACAAGGACCAGGTGTTTATCCACAATATTGTGGACAAAGACATGGAGCTCCATTGCCAAAAATGGACAAGGGGGCTCAATGCTCTGGGGCCCAAAACCACAAATATTCGCAGCACTGGAGAAACCCAGCAACCCCATCAGGGTAGTGCCCAGGACACATTGTCCATCAGATCCCTCATCAGACAAACCAGAGGGAGCTCAGGGTTGGACATCTGTGCCTCCGCCAGAGCAGTACTAACTGCAGAGATGGGAGTTCAATTCATTTCCACATGGGTAAAAGGACCTCTTCCCAAAGGAACAGTAGGCTTATTATTGGGACGCAGCTCTTCTACTCTAAAAGGACTTATGATAAGTCCTGGGGTAATTGATCTCGACTATGAAGGTGAAATAAAAATTATAGCCAGTTCTCCAAAGGGTATATCAGTAATTTCACCAGGAGATAGAATAGCACAGTTACTAATAATACCCAGCCTACATGAAAAATTTTCCAGTTGTACTGTAGAAAGAGGTTCCAAGTGATTAGGCTCCACAGGTGTAGATTGGGCTATGCTTTCTTTAAATTTAGATTCTGGCCCGATGCTAAAACTAAATATTCAAGGGCATAAATTTAATGGGCTACTGGATACAGATGCAGACCTTAGCATCATCTGTCGTCAAGAATGGCCAAAACCTTGGTCGTTACAACAAGCCACTCAAATGCTTCGAGGCCTAGGAGTGGCGTCTAATCCCCATATAAGTGCAATGGTATTAGATTGGAAGGATCCTGAAGGATGTGAAGGAACTCTACAGCCATATATATTGGATCATCTTCCCGTAAATTTATGGGGACGAGATAGTCTTCTGGACTCAGTGATATTTTTTTTCGGATTCAGTATTGCCAGTCAATCGGGTTTTGCCGGCTCCTCAGTCCTGGTCTCAGTGTTGGACGTCCATTGCCTGTCTTCATTGCCTTGTCTTGTCTGTGTCATGTTTCATTGCTTTAACTGTTTGTGTATCTTTCATTATGGAACAGAGAACTTCAATGCCTCTGTCCCTGATCCTTGATCACTGGACCAAAGTCCGCTTAAGGGCTCAGAATCTTTCTTTTTCAGTAAAGCCCCGGATGTGGCAGACTCTCTGTGCTTCAGAATGGCCCACCTTTGGATTTGGATTACCCCTAGAAGGATCTTTCTACTTCCCACTAATTTAAAAAAGTCAGAGATATTGTCTTTCAGCCGGGGCCACATAGCCATCTGGATCAACAGCCATATATCTTAACTCGGTGGGAACTCTGCATATCTCCTTTTCCATGGGTGAAGCCTTTCTTGCCCCTGTCCCCACTCTGACTCCTTCCCCCAGGAACTCTCAAATCCTCTGCTCCTCCTCCTCCTACACCCTCTGTTCTCCTTGAGTCACCAGATTTCACTCTACTGGACTCTCCTTCCCCTCCTTATCCCCTGCCCTTGTCCCCCAACCTTCAACACCCTCTAAGTGATTCCCCTGCTGCTGACTCAGCCTCTCCTCCATTGGAGGAAGCTATGCCGGCCCAGCGCCCTCCAGATAATTCCCTTGCGGCACACACAGCACCTCTTCCCTTGGAGGAAGCTGACCCGTCTAAAGGAACTCGCTGGCGGTGAATGATTGAAAACCCTGGAACTCTCGGGATGCTCCCCCTCCATCCCTATGGGCCAATGATTGACGATGGCCACGGGGAAAAAATGCAAGCCTACCAGTATTAGCCTTTCTCCTTGTCAGACCTAAATAACTTAAAAAAATTATAATCCCCCTTTTTCTGAGGACCCCACTTGGCTCTCAGGTCTGGTTGAGTCATTGATGTTTTCACACCAGCCTACTTCAGAAGACTGCCAAAAACTCCTAGGGATTCTCTTCATGACAGAGGAACAACAGTGAATCCTCCAGGAAGCTAGAAAAAAATATCCTCAAACAAGATGTGCGTCCGACACAACTTCCCAACATAATCAAAGGCAGCTTTCCCTTGAACCCACCCAACTGAGACCCCAAAATCTTTGAAGGTAGGGAGCATCTGTCCACTTATCACCGGGCTCTAATAGTGTGTCTCCAAGCAGCCGCTAGCGACAAACTAATTTGGCCAAGGTAAGAGAGATTATTCAAGGGCCTGATGAATCTCCCACTATGTTTCTAGAGAGAATTATAGAGGCATATAGGAGATATACTCCTTTTGATCCTCAGGCAGAGAATCAAAAGGCATCTGTCACAATGGACTTTATTGGGCAAACTGGCCTGGATATTAAAACAAAGTTACAAAGCTAGATTGATTACAAGATATGACTTTGAGAGATTTAGTCAGAGAAGTCAAGAACGTATACTATAAGAGAGAAACTGAGGAAGAGAAGGGAGCAAAGGGAGGATAAAAGAAACAAAAGGCAGACTAAGGCGTTGACTAAGGTCCTGGTCACAACAACAAATAGGCCAGAAATTAAGAAACAGGTAGACAAGAAGGGATAACATTGGCCCATGCCAGAGGGCACCCTGCCCTCAGATCAATGTGCCTACCCTAAAGAAAAAAGGACACTGGGCCAAAATTGCCCTAAAAAGCGACAGCCACACCAGCCAGCCATACTGACTCTGGAGGATGACTAAGAAAGTCGGGGCTCAGTTTCCCTCCCCAAGCTCAAGGTAACTTTTGAAGTGTTTCAAAAGTGATTATGGAAATCGAAAATAATGTGTTTGGAAAGAAGTCTCATGAAAAGGTCAGTCAAGAAACATGGATGAATACATGTGTTCTGAAGCACGAAGTGATTGAAAGTGAGACAAATGCCTATAAATTTGCGAACTTGTGGATGAAATATATATTCTATGATGTGCATAAAGTGAATAAATAGTAATGTAGAAGTGTTGAATAAAATTGAACATCAAAATACACATCATGTCCCATAGTAATCTACTTGAATTGATTTTATACAGGGTCAGTTAGTATAGAAATGTTAGGATATGTTTGCATCATTCAAAGAAGTTAGTTTTCAGTACTAGGAAACAAATATGTATTTCAGGTGGATGAATATTACTGAGAATAATCTTGTGAAAAGTTGATTAAAAATCCAAATACATCAATATGAATGAATTTAGGGAGTGTATAATAAGACGTGTTTTATATATATATATATATATATATATATATATATATATATATATATATATATATATATATCACAGACATTAAAAATAGCAATATATATGCCAATTGAAATTCATCATGAAATATATATCATCATCATATCCAAAAATATTCATTTTAATGAATATGGATTTTTATATAAGTTTGTTCAAATAGGAAGCTCACCCATGGGTTGAATTTTCAGTTCCAACAGTGTTTAGGACGAGTGATCACTTCTCACAATTTGTATGTGCCATGTCAGCCACCTCACGAGAATGTACGTGTGACACCAGGTAGGATTCTATATGTGCATATTAAAACACATGTGCTGAATAGGCTACTGTGAAAGGAAGACAGTAATTCATATATTTGTTAACTTTAAAAACACATGTAGAACTATTTCAATTAAAAATTGACTAGATTTATAACTCCTACCCTATATATTTCAAAAGGCATGTCCAACTATACACCATGCCTCCTCTGAAATGCTTGTATTTCTATTCTGTTTGGGTTATGTTTCTCCATCATATTAGGATTAGTAGTCAGAGTCTAGTAGGGAATGGGTTAGTGTCAGGGATTCACAAAAATCTTTCCACTATCATTCAGAACAATGCCTAGACATTACCCTCGTCCCAAGTAAGACACAATTAGAGGATAAGAGTTAAAAATTCTGTGAATACATATCTGGAAATGAATATTCTCATGAGTTCACAACCTTGGATGTTGTAAAGGAGTTTCCAAAAGTATGGGACAGGGTAAGCACTCCACAAACATGGAGCTCTGCTGCCCTAAAGACTTCTTGAGAAACTGCCTCTGAGGTTGGGCACTTGATATATATGTTTTCGTAAGGAGCTTTCTTTGTACTGAGACCATCAAAGCTGGGTGTGCATCTATGCGACCTGGAGGACATGGTTTCATATTTTCCAATGAACATGAGGCAGCAGTGCTGAATTCTCTCTATGTAGGTAAACTGTGTCCACTGGGGCCTAAGTGTCTCTGCGTGGGGACTGTGAAGCCATTTGGTCATCCTTCACTTTTCCTGGTGTTTCTTGCTGCTGCACTGGGAGTTTGGTATTTGCTTATGAAGTAAAAAAAGATCACCTGGGACACAGTGCTTGAGGGAGTTCTGTCACGTGTGGTGGGTCAGGGTCTGCAAGAGAATATACCAAAAATGCTTCTATTCCACATAGCTTTTCCCCTTGACCACAGCAACATAATTCTCAACATTGCCCTGAAACCTCTCTATATAACAAGATACCATTACATATAAGGGTCTGCTGGCTGCACCATGTCAGTCACAAGGCATTTGGAAGCCAATGGAAGATCAACATGGCCCCACCACAGATGTTTTATCACACACCTCCCCTCCTCTGGTCTAGGCCCACTACTCAGCAGGCTCCAATTTACTGGCATCTCTGTTATACACCATTTTGATGAAACCTAGTCAATCAAGGCACTGTCTGGTATACTCATGATCAGCAACCGGTTTTCCAAATTTTCTCCAGTGCCACGTGGTCATGGAAATTTCAATAATTTTATTGTATTTATCTAGCCATTTTTCACGGATGAAGATGGAGGCACTGTGGATTTCAATTTGTACAGGAACCATTAAATGATGAGAAACCTCATTTCAATGAATGCTCTGTAGAACTGTTAAAGACAAGGCTTCCCAGGGAGTGGCCAAAATGTCACATGAAATCAGACCCATTGAGGTCTACAATGTGAGGTCCATGTGTGTTTTGACTGTCACCTATGCCTACCAAGTCTTTCAGAAAAAAAAAAATCATGTGGTATCCTGGCTGAGATTCCCAGTGCTCTGTGGAAAGCCACCCTGGGCCTAGATCTCAGTTTCCAAGGGAGACTCTCATGCGTGCCCTCCTAGAATCCCAACACAATTCATGGCACAAGTTCTCTGAGATCAGATCCAGAATGTACTCTCTAAGTGTAATCACACCAGAGTTCAAGCCCATGTGGACCCAGGCATCCCCTTTAACAGCCACACAATGACCACAATTAAACCAAAACACTCCCACATGGCCCTCATCTTTTTCCATATAGATACTCATCATAACCTCTGGCTGGAGGTTTCCATGAGGGGCACATTCCAAGACAGTGTCCAAAATAAGCTCCCTTGCCCCTCATTTGCCTAAAGTCATGGTGGCCTGGACATACTTCCTGTGAACCCGGAGTGATCAAATAGGCATGCCGTTAATACTGCACCGCTTCTTCAATTTGAGGCCTACTGAGTTAGAGGTATAGATTCTTTATGTAAATTAGAGTCATGAGAAAACCCAAGCACCTTTGCAGGGCTTTGAAGAACTCAATTGACACAAAGGATCCCTATTCTCACTTGATAGAGGTCAGGAACCTCACAGAGGAAAGCGAGACTTTATCCACAATGACTGGTGTATTTGTCATTTTGGTTTTGGATGCACACATGGGATCTTTCTTTAGATCCATCTGGTGCTGAGAATCTATGCCACAACCTCACACAGGGCCAAGATGCTAATTCAGACACATCCCTTTCCAAAGCAATTAAGCAAAGAGCCACAGGTGATGCCCAATCATTTCCATTTGAAAACTGTTTACTTCAGGCTTCACAAAGGGGTGGCCAGAGCAAGAACTTCCTGACATTCAGTTCATCAGAACAATATATAAGCAAAATGCCCAAAGCAGGTTTTTTCCACTGAGATTTTCCTGGTCACACTGATATCTGAGTTTTTTGAGATGCTCGCCATTCCCTTCAGCTATCCAGTACATGCCCATGTCACAGAGCTTGGAGGTGGTATATATGTTGGACACAAAACCAAGATCCTATTCTGGAGAGTGAACAGAGTTCATGAATAAACCTGGAAATTAGGAATGTATTAGGTTATGCCCATCTTTAAGTAAAGCCGCAAACCATTCATAAATTGGGCAGGATGAAATGGGAAGCTTTCTACTAGACAGGACACATCCATTGATGCACTCTCTTTTCTAATGTCTACAACCACGGACACCATGGGATACACAGACATAGAAACACTCTCCTTTTCAAACGACTTACGAGAAACAGTTCACTCCAAACCAAACAAACCACGTTTTTTTCCTATTCTCACAACATGAGACAAAAATCACAAACTCACAACCACACCCACAAAGGCACCTCCTTACCCTAAGTAGGTCGGTGACTCTATGGAGTGTCCTCTGACTGGTAGGCCACACAATGTTCCCCCGAAATGTCCTGTCTTGTCTCAGATATGGTCTCCTTGGCCATCTCTATGACGTTGTCAGGAGCCAGCGGTGGGCCACTATCTGCTTTTTCAGGAAAGGCCCCTCTTCAGAGCTCTCTTGGCTTTTGGCCATTCTAACATCAGTAGGTACAAAGAAAGACTGACTCTGTCCTTGGTAATTCCAAACAAGTGAACCCACTGGGACTGGTACTGGGACTGGCTCTGTGTGCCTGGCTTCCAGGATCCTAAGTTCAGAGAGTTCCATCACCAAGGGAGTAAGGTGAGGTCACTTCCTTCAGGAACTGAATGAGGCCACTGCATTGGCAACCACTTTATCCTAACAGTTGCTTCCAAGTGTCTCATTAGATGGAGGCTTCCCCTACTTCCTGTGAAACATTCACAAGTTAGAATGGTATATCAACCATAGGAACCCGGTAATAGCTCTCCACACAGGCCTGGTTTGGTCCATCTCCTCTACATTGAGAAGAGAGGTTCTGATTCAGACACATCCCGTCATCCTGACCAGGTATTTTGCCATGGAAGATTACTTTTGCTTTCTCAGGTCCTCCATAGCTGACTACATATTCTCCAGGGATCATTTCTGCATTGAACTTGTGGTTCTCAATAGGTGAAAGATCCCCTACATTCCTGTATTGTAAGACCAACTCTGTCCCTGCTCTTCTTTAAATTTACATTGAGGGAACAGTGTATTGTTAGGGTTAATAAAATGTTTGATTTGGGTTAGAAATCATTCTGCTGGATGAATAATGGTATTGGGAACCTGCGATATTTTTAAAAATATATAAATGAAAAAAGAAAGTCTAGGTAATTTTGAAGCCCAGAGGGCCAATGGGCCCTTCATTGGGATACTTAGCTTTGATTTACGTTGTGCACAGATATCTCAGATAAATCGATATACAATGGCATAGGACCTTGTACCTTTTATGATTAAAATTCGAAGAGAACATCCAGTCAAAAAGGGATAGTAAGTAGGATTAGATAGATATTCGGTAGGTTAACAAAGAAGAGTGAGTATAGGATTTGGAACAAAAGTTCTTTAGCAATAGGGTTTGGGTTAAAGTGTGAAAGTAAATATCAGCACACTTGAAGGGTCAGTCACAATGATGAACAGTGGAAAATATGTAGGAAAGCAGATATCAATAGAGATATTACAAAATCAACAAATGGGCCAAGGACCTGAACAGACACTTCTCAGAAGAAGACATACAATCAATTAATAAGTACATGAAAAAATTCTCAACTTCTCTAGCAGTCAGAGAAATGCAAATCAAAACCACCCTAAGATACCATCTCACTCCAGTAAGATTGGCAGCCATTAGGATGTCAAACAATAATAAGTGCTAGCGAGGATGTGGGGAAAAGGGTACACTTGTACATTGCTGATGGGACTGCAAAATGGTGCGGCCATTATGGAAAGCAGTATGGAGATTCCTGGGAAAGCTGGGAATGGAACCACCATTTGACCCAGCTATCGCCCTCCTCGGACTATTCCCTGAGGACCATAAAAGAGCATGCTATAGGGATACCACCACATCAATGATCATAGCAGCACAATTCACAATAGGCAGACTGTGGAACCAACCTAGATGCCCTTCAATAGAAGAATGGATAAAAAATAATGTGGCATCTATACACAATGGAGTATTATGCAGCACTAAAAAATGACAAATTCATGGAATTTGCAGGGAAATGGATGGCATTAGAGCAGATTATGCTAAGTGAAGCTAGCCAATCCTTAAAAAACAAATGCCAAATGTCTTCTTTGATTTAAGGAGAGCAATTAAGAACTGAACAGAGGGAAAGAGCATGAGGAAAATATTAACATTAAACTGAGACAAGTGATGGGAGGGAAAGGGAGAGAGAAGGGAAATTGCATGGAAACGGAAAGAACCCTCATCGTTATACGAAATCACATATACGAGGTTGTGAGGGGAAAGGGGGGGAAGGGAGAGAACGGAACAACAACAGATGAGGTAGAGAGGGAAGATGAAAGGGGAGGGGAGGGGGGATAGTAGGCGATAGGAAAGTCAGCAGAATACAACAGTCACTAATATGGCATTATGTAAACATTGTGAATGTGTAACTGATGTGATTCTGCAATCTGTATTTGGGGTAAAAATGGAAATGCATAACTCACTTGAATCAAATGTATGAAAGATGAAAAAAAATTAAAAAAGTACTAAATTGGCTCATCGTAACAATAAAAAAAGAGATATTACAAAATCAGGCAAAGTATAAAGTGAGTGATATGATTAGATATTTGCAACAGGGTTGATTTTGAATATATAATCTTAGGAAGAAACAAATATGTAGTCACCAATAGGATTGATATTTGAGAGCATTAGGCAACCTGAACATGGAAGTAATCCATGTTCACTTTCCATTTAGGCTTTAGTACAATAATAAGTGTGAACTTTGCATTTTGTGTCCAGAATATTACTGTGATAAAATGTATATGTAGATTAGGTGACATGAGTATTTCTTTCACCATTTCTGCGAGTAATATTTTGAAGACATATACATAAGTATTGGTTGTACAAAAAGCTGTACCCTGTGTCTATGAATATACAGATAATGCATGAATAGACCATACTGTGAATAAATAGTATAGCTGGTTCCACTTTAAATAATGGATTGAATTGATATTCACAAAGGAGTGGTCTGAGGCAAAAACCTTCCTGAAATTCAGGGCAACAGAACAATAGGTAAACAAAACGCACAAAGCAGGGTTTCTCCACTGAGACTTTCCTGGTCACACTGATATCTGAGTTTTCTGAGATGCTCGCCTTTCCCTTCAGCTATCCAGTACATAGCCATATCACATAGCTTGGAGGTAGTACATATCTTGGACACAAAACAATGAGGCAATTCTGGAGAGTGTCCAGAATTCAGGATGTAAACAGAAACTTTGAAAGATAGCAGGTGTTTCCCTTCAATAAGGAAAGCTGCAGTCCATTAATAAATCGGGCAGGATGAATGTTGCGAAGCTTTCTCCTAGACAGGACACATCCATTGATGCATTTTCTTTTCTAATGTCTACAACCACGGACAGAGTGGGATACACAGACATAGAAGCACTCGCCTTGTCAAAGGACTTTCTAGAAACAGTCCACGCCAATTCAAACAAACAGCCTTTCTTACATCTTCTCAGAACTTGAGAAAAAACCATACACACACCTACACCCACAAAGGCACCTCCTTTGTGGAGTGTCCTCTGAATGATGGGCCATACTATATTCCCCCAAAATGGCCTGTTGTATCTCAAATCTGGTCTCCTTGGCCAACTCTGTGCAGTTGTCAGGAGCCAGCGGTGAACCAATACCTGCTTTCTCAGAAAGGTCTTTCTTCAGAGCTTTCCTGGCATTTGGCCATCCTCACATCTGTTGGTACTAAGAAAGACTGACTCTGTGCTTGGTAAATTGAAACAAGTGAGACCACAGGGACTGGGACTGCGACTGGCTCTGGGTGCCTCTCTTCCTGGATCCCAAGCTCAGAGAGTTCCATCACCAAGGAAGTGAAGTGAGGTCACTTCCTTCAGGAACAGAATGAGGTCACTGCCTTGGCAACCTCTTTGTCCTAACAGTAACTTCTAAGGGTCCCATGAGATGGAGTCTGTCCCTTCTTTCTGTCACACTTTCACAAGTTAGAATGGTATATCAACCATAGGCACCTGGGAAGAGCTCTCCACACAGGCCTGATTTGGTCCATCTTCTCTACATTTAGAAGATAGAGGTTGATTCAGACACATCCATTCATCTTGACCAGGTTGTTTACCATAAAAGATGACTTTTCCTCTCTCAGGTCCTTCATAGCTGCCTATATCTTCTCCAGGGATCATTTCTGCATGGACCTTTGATGTTCTCAGAAGGTGGAAGTTCCCCTACATTCCTGTATTGTAAGACCAACTCTGTCCCTCCTCTTTTGTAAAGTTAGATTGAGGGAACAGTGTATGTTTAGGGTTAATAACATGTTTGATTTGGGTTAGGAATCTCTCTGCCCCATGAATAATGGTATTGGGAACCTGTGATATTTACAAGAATATATAGGTGAAATGTAAGTATGAAAACAGAAATCTAGGTAAGATTCGAAGTCAGAAGGGCATTGGGTCCTTGAGTGGGATTCTTAGGTTTGAATTATGTTCTGCATATATGTCTCCGACAAATTGAAATACAATGGTTTAGGACCTTATACCTTGGATGATTAATTGTCGAAGAGAACATCGAGTCAAAAAGCAATAGTCAGTAGGATTAGGAAGATAGTCAGTAGGTTTAGAAATAAGAGTGAGTATAGGATTTAGACCAAAATTTCTTTAGCAATAGGGTCTCGGGTAGACATTGAATGTAAATGTCAGCATATGTGAAGTGTCAGACACAATGATGAACTGGGGAATATATGTAGGAAAGCAGATATCAATAGAGATATAAGGAAATCAGGCAAAGTATAAACTGAGTGATAGGATTAGACATTTTCAACAGGCTTGAAGTTGAATATATAATCTTAGAAAGAAACAAATATGTAGTCACCAATAGGATTTACATTTGAGAGCATTAGGCAACCTGGATATGGTTGTTTTTAGTAATCCATGCTCACTTTCCATTTAGGCTTTGATACAATCATGAGTATGACCTTTGTTTTTTGTTTCCAGAATATTACTGTGATAAAAAAAAGAAATATATATATATATATTGATAGATAGATAGATAAGGTGACATGAATATTTCTTCTACCATTTTTGGGAGCAATGTTTTGAAGAGGTATAAATTAGTATTGGGGGAACAAAGAGGTGTACACTGTGTCTATGAATATAGAGATAATGCATTAATAGACCATACTGTGAATAAATAGCATACCTGGTTCCAACTTTAATAATGGATTGAATTGAAATGTGAAAATGTACAGGAAATCTTATATTGATATTCACACATTCATTCCAACCACTTATACATCTAATGGTAATATTAATGTTATGGTTTATCTTGAAGAGTGTGTGGGTTTAGCTTCAAAATTGATTATGGAAATCGAAAATAATGTGTTTGGAAAGAAGTCTCATGAAAAGACCAGTCAAGTAACATGGAGGAATACATGTGTTCTGAAGCAGGAAGTGATTAAAAGTGAAACAAATTCCTATAAATTTGTGAACTTGTGAATGAAATATATATCCTATGATGTGCAAAAACTGAAGAAATAGTAATGTACCAGTGTGGAATTAAAATGAATGTCAAAATAGACATCATGTCCCATAGGAATATACTTGCATTGATGTTAAACTGGGTCAGTTACTGTAGAAATATTAGGATTTGTAAGCACCATTGATTGAAGTTAGTTTTCAGCACTGGGAAACAAATATGTATTTCAGGTAGATGATTATTTCTGAGAATAATCTTGTGAAAAGTTGATTATAAATCCACATACATGAACATGAATGAATTTACGGAGTGTATATAAGACAAATATATTTCATATTTTATAAAATCTGTAGAGTGTATGTGTGTGTATATATATATATATATATATATATATATATATATATATAGACAAAAAACACAAAAATTCATTAAAAAGTATCAGTATATATATGCCAATCGTAATTCATCATGTAATATATATCACCCTCAGATGCAAAAATATTTATTTTACTAAACATGGGTTTATGTATAATATTGTTCTAATAGGAAGCTCACCCATAGTTTGGATTTTCAGTTCCAACAGCGTTTAGGAGGACTGATCTCTTCTTACAATTTGTTTCTGCCAAGTCAGCCAACTCATAAAAATATACGTGTGATACCAAGTAGGAATCTATATGTGCATATAAAAAGTACATGTGCTGAGTAGGCTACAGAGAAAGGGAGACAGGAATTCACATATTTGTTAACTTTAAAAACGCATGGAGAGAGCTGGGGATGTGGCTCAAGTGCTAGCGCGCTCGCCTTGCATGCGTGCGGCATGGGTTCGATTCTCAGCACCACGTGCAAACAAAGATGTTGTGTCCGCCGATAACTAAAAAAATAAATATTATAGAATTCTCTCTCTCCTCTCTAACTCTCTCTTTAAAAAAAAACACATGGAGGACTATTTCAATTAAAAATTGAGTAGATTTATAAAACCGACCCTTTATCATGCAAGAGGGAAGTCCAACTATACACCATGCCTCCTCTGAACTGCTTGTATTTTCATTTTTTTTGTTTATTTTTCTCCATCATATTAGGATTAGTAGTCAGAGTCTAGTAGGGTATGAGTTAGTGTCAGGGATTCAGTATTTCGAATGGAAAATTGGAAAATGGATCAATGTGTATGCAAATGTGTACTACAAAAAAATTTTCCCACTCTCATTCAGAACAATGCCTTGACATTACCTTCACCCCAAGTAAGACACAATTAGAGGAGAAGAGTTAGAAAATCTTTGAATACATATCTGAAATTGAAAATGCTTAGGGTTCACAACCTTGGAGATTGTAGAGGAGTTTCCAAAAGTAAGGGACAGTGTAAAAACTCTACAAACATGGAGATTTGCCTGCCTAAAGACGTCTGGAGAAACTGTCTCTAGGTTGGGCACTTGAAATATATGTTTTTGTGAGGATCTTTAGCTTCCTTTCTAGTGAGACCATCAAAGCTGCGTCTTCATCTCTGTGATCTGGAGGACATGGTTTATAATTTTCCAATAAACATGAAGCAGCAGTGCTGAATTCTCTCTTGTATGTAAACTGTGGCCACTGGGGGCTAAGTGTCTCCCCATATGGACTGCGAAGCCATTTTATCATCCTCCACTTTTCCTAATGTTTCTTCCTGCTGCACTAGGAGTTTGGTATTTGCTTCACGAAATACAAGGAGTTCAACTGGGACACAGTGTTGCCGCGAGTTCTGTCACGTGTGGTGGATCAGGGTCTGCAGGAGAATGCACCAACAGGGCTTGTATACCACATAGGATGCCCCCTTGACCATAGCAACCTGATTCTGAACATTGCACTGAAACCTCTCCATATAACAAGTTGCCTTTACATATAAGGGTCTGCTGGCTGCACCATGTCAGTCACAAGCCATTTGGAAGCCAATGGCAGATCCACATGGCCCCACCTCAGATGTTTTATCACACATTTTCTCACCACTGCTCTAGGCCCACTACTCAGCAAGATCCAAATTATTGAGATCTCTGTTCTACACCATTTTCATCAAAACCAGTCAATCAAGGCACTTTCTGGTACACTCGTGATCAGCAACAGGACATCCAAATGTTGTTCATTGCCACCTGGTCATTGGAATTTCAAAAATTTCATGGTATTTATCTAGCCAATTTTCAATTATGAAGTTGGAAACACTATGGCTTTCAAATCATTCAGGAATCATTCAATGGTGAGGAAGCTCATTTCAATGAAAAATTTGAAGAACTCTCACAGGCAAGGCTTCCCAAAGAGTGGCCTAAAAGTCACATGAATCCAGGCCCATCGAGGTCTACAATTGAGGTCCATGTGTGTTTTGACTAGCAAATATGGCTTCCAAGTCTTTCAGAAAAAAATAATTTGATATCCTGGCTGAGATTCCCAGTGCTCTGTGGAAAGCCACCCTAGGACTAGATCTCAGTTTCCAACGGAGACTCTCATGCATGGCCTCCTAAATTCTTAACACAATTCATGGCAGTACTTCTTTGATGATTGATCCAGAACTGAGTGTTTAAGGGGAATGACACCAGAGTTCAAGCCCAGGTGGATCCAGTCATCTCTTCCAACTGCCACACGAATGACTACAATTAAAACCAAACCACTTCCACATGGTCCTCACCTTCTTCCAGAGAGACACTCATCATTACCTCTGGCTGGAGTTTTTCATGTGGGACGCATCCCAAGAGAGTGTCCGAAATAATCTTCCTTGCCCCTCATTTGCCTAAAGTCAGGGTGGCATGGTCACCCTTCCTGTGAACCTGGAGTGATCCAATAGGCCTGCTTCTCCAATTTGAGGCCTACTGACTCTCAGGGATAGATTCTTTAAGTGATTTGGAGTCACAAGAAAACACAAGCACCTCTGCAGTTCTTCAAAGAACTCATTTGACCTAAAGGATCCCTATTCTCACTTGATAGAGGTCAGAATCCTAACAGAGGAAGGCAAGAGACTCATCAACAATGACAGATTTTTGGCCATTTTGGTTTTGATTGCACACATGGAATCTATCTTTAGATCCATCATGTGCTGAGAATCTAAGCCACAACCTCATACAGGGCCAAGAGGCTGATTTAGACACATCCTTTTACAAGCAATTAAGCAAAGAGCCACAGGTGATGCCCATTCATTTCCATTTGAAAACTGTTTTCTTCAGGCTTCACAAAGGGGTGGCCTGAGGCAAAGACCTTCCCGACATTCAGGACAACAGAACCATAGGTAAGCAAATGAACCAAAGCAGGGTTTCTCCACTGAGAATTTCCGGGTCACACTGATATCTGAGTTTTCTAAGATGTTCCCATTCTCTACAGCTATCAAGTATATGGACATGTCTCAGAGCTTGGAGGTGGTACATATCTTGGAAACAAAATCATGAGACTATTCTGGAGAGTGGCCAGAATTCAGGAAGAAAACAGGAACTTAGGAATTTAGTAGGTGTTGCCCATCCATAAGGCAAACCAAAGTCCATTTTTCAATTAGGCAGGATGAATGCTGCGAAGTTTTCTACTAGACAGGACACATCCTTTGATGCCTTCTCTTTTCTAATGTCTACAACCACGGACACAGTGGGATACTCAGACTTAGAAACACTAGCCTTGTCAAAGGACTTACTAGAAACAGTCCACTCCAACCCCAAAAAACTGCCTTTTCTACCTATTCTCAGAACATGAGAGAAAAGCACAAACTCACTGAACACCCACAAAGGCACCTCCTTAACCCAAGTAGGTCTGTGACTATCTGGAGTGTCCTCTAACTGGTGGGCCATACTATGTTCCCCTGAAATGGCCTGTCCTTTCTCAGATCTGGTCTCCTTGGCCAACACTGTGAAGTTGTCAGGAGCCAGCGGTGAACCAATACCTGCTTTCTCAGGAAAGGCCCCTCTTCAGAGCTCTTCTGCCATTTGACAATCCTCATATCAGTCGGTACCAAGGAAGACTGACTCTGTCCTTGGTAAATCCAAACAAGTGAGACCACTGGGACTGGGACTGGGACTGGCTCTGGGTGCCTGGCTTCCTGCATCACAATTTCAGAGTTTTTGATCACCAAGGAAGAGAGGTGAGGTCACTTTCTTTAGGAACTGAATGAGGTCACTACCTTGGCCACCACTTTGTCCTAACAGTTGCTTCGAAAGGTCCCATGAAATGGAGGCTGCCCCTACTTCCTTTGACACTTTCACAAGTTAGAATGGTATATCAACCATAGGCACCTGTAAACAGCTCTCCACACAGGCATGGTTTCATCAGTTCTCTACATTAAGAAAGGAGAGGCTGATTCAGACACATCCCTTCATACTGACCCTGTTGTTTGCCATGGAATATGACTTTTCCCCTCTTAGGTCCTTCATCGCTGCCTGCAACTTCTTCAGGGTATAATTTCTGCATGGTCCTTTGATGTTCTTAGCAGGTGGAAGATCCCCTACATTACTGTATTGTAAGATAAACTCTGTCTCGGCTCTTCTGTAAAGTTAGTTTGAGGGAACAATGTATGGTTAGGCTTAATAACATGTTTCATTTGAGTTAGGAATCATTCTGCTTAATGAATAATGGTATTGGGAACTTGCGATATTTACAAGAATATATTGGTGAAATATAAGTTTGAAAACAGAAATCTAGATAAGATTTGAATCCAGGAAGGGCATTGGGCTGTTGATTGGGATACTTAGCTTTGAATTATGTTCTGCACAGATGTCTCAGATAAGTCAATATACAATGGCATAGGACCTTGTACCTTGGATGATTGCTTGTCGAAGAGATCATCCAGTCAAAAAGGGATAGTCTTTAGGATTAGGAAGATAGTCGGTATGTTAGAAAAAAGAGTGAGTATAGGATTTGGACCAGAAGTTCTTTAGCAATAGGGTTTCGGATAAAGAGTGAATGTAAATGTCAGCACATGTGAAGAGTCAGTCACAATGATGAACTGGGGAAAATATGTAGGAAAGCAGATATCAATAGAGACATTAGAAAATCAGGAAAATATAAAGTGAGTGATAGGATTAGTCATTTTCAACAGGTTTGAGGTTGAATATATTATCTTAAGAAGAAACAAATATGTAGTCACCAATAGGATTGATTCGAGAGCGTTAGGCAACCTGGATGTGGATGTGTTTACTAATCCATGCTCACTTTCCATTTAGGCTTTGGTGAAAGGTTAATAAAATAGGTACTTGTTACCTACTGTTTTTCTGTATGCTTAACAAATCACTGTTGAAGTCTTGAGGACTGTTTGCTAATCTTGTTTCCAGAATGTGCTGTCCCCAACTGCCAAACTGCAAATGTATACCCTCACCCGTTTGCACGCAAACCACCCACTTGCCCTGACCCATCAATAAACTTCCCTCCCTGCCCTCTCCAAGGAAAGCATATAAGCTCTGCTTAAGCTGTTCTCATTGCTCTCTGCTCTATTCAAGTGAGCTCTGAGCCCCAGAATGCTGGACCCATAATAAACCATTTACTGTTGCATGAGACATTCCTCTGGTGGTCTCTTCCTCTGATGCTTGCCCGACCTTTACATCTGGAGGCACGAGCAAGATCCGGCAGCGGCGGATGAAAGATCCCCAAGGGGCTCCTTTCAGGGTAAGTAAGGGAACTCTTTTTGGTTTTAGGTTTCAGGTTAGGGCTTGGCAAAATGGCTATTGGTGATGAGCGTTAGCTCTCTCTGACAGAGGCTGACATACGTGTCACAGAGCCACAGGCCACGTCCCTGGGGGATGCCCCAGAGGACTCAGGAAATCGAGGAACAATAGTCTCCTTGACTCAGTGATATTTTGCTTCGGATTCAGTATTGCCAGCCCATCAGGTTTTGCCGGCTACTCAGTCCTGGCCTCAGTATTGGACGTCCATTGCCTGTCTTTATTGTCTTGTCTTGTCAGTGTAGTGTGTGATTTCTTTCACTGTTTGTGTATCTCTCATTTTGGGACAGAGCACTTCAACACCTCTCTTCCTGACCCTTGATCACTGGACCAAAGTCTGCGCAAGGCCCAGAATCTTTCTTTTTCAGTAAATTGCTGGACCTGGCAGACCCTCTGTGCCTCAGAATGACCCACCTTTGGAGTTGGATAGCCGCTAGAAACATCTACTTCCCACTAATTTGAAACGTCAGAGATTTTGTCTTTCAACCGGGCCACATAGACATCCAGATCAACAGCCATATATCTTCACTTTGCAGGACCTCTGCAAATCTCCTCCTACATGGGTGAAGCCTTTCTTTGTCTCTGCGCCCACTCCTACTCCTTCCACCATGATTCTATCTCACAAACCCTCTGCTCTTCCTCCTCCAACCTCTGTTCTCCCTGAGTCTCAAGACTCTACTGGTCTCTCCTACCCTTCTTATCCGCTGCCGTCGTCCACCAACCCCCAACAACCTCTAAGTGATTCCTTTGCTGCTGACTCAGCCTCTCCGCCATTGGAGAAAGCTAGGCCCGCCCAGCGCCCACCAGATGACTCCCCCTTGTCACACACACAGCCCCTCCTTCCCTGGAGGAAGCTGGCCCGGCTAAAAGAACTCAAAGAACTCCCTGGCGTTTTCACACCTGCCTACTTGGGATGACTGCCAACAAATCCTAGGGATTCTCTTCATGACAGAGGAACGAGAGAGAAACTTTCTGGAAGGTAGAAAAAAATATCCTCGGACCAGATGGGTGACCAACACAACTTCCCAACATTATCAAAGCCGGCTTACCCTTGAACTGACCCAACTGGGACCCCGACACCTTTGAAGGTAGGGAGCATCTGTCCACTTATTGCCGGGCCCTAATAGTGGGTTTCCAACCAGCCGCTAGCCAACCAAATAATTTGGCCAAGGTAAGAGAGATTATTCAAGGGCCTGATGAATATCCCTCTATGTTTCTAGAGAGAATTATGGAGGCATATAGGAGATATACTCCTTTCGATCTTCAGGCAGAGGATCAAAAGACATATGTCATGATGGCCTTCATTGGGCAAGCCGATCTGGATATTAAAAGAAAGTTACGATACTTAGATGGATTACAAGATATGACTTTGAGAGATTTACTCAGGGTAGCCGAGAAAGTATCCTATAAGAGAGAAACAGAGAGAACGAAAGGGAGCAAAGGGAGGATGACAGATGAAAAAGACAGATGAAGGTATTAACTAAGGTCCTGGTCACAACAATAAATAGGCCAGAAATTAAGAAACAGGGAGACAAGAAGCGATACCTGGGTCCCCACCAGAGGCCACCCTTGGCCTCAGATCAATGTGCCTACTGTAAAGAAAAAGGACACTGAGCCAAAAAGTGCCCTAGAAAGAGACAGCCACGCCAGACAGCCTTTCTGACTCTGGAGGTTGACTGAGAATGTCGGGGCTCAGATCCCTTCCCCGAGCTCAGGGTAACTTTTGAAGTGAAGGGGACCCCATAAACTTTGAAGTGGATACAGCAGCAGTATACTCAGCCCTTAAGGCCCCACTGGGCCCTCTATCAAATAAAAGGTCTCTAGTTCAAAGGGCTAACAGCAGTAAATATCAGACTTAGACAACTAAGAGGACCATGGACATGGGGAAAGGAAAAATCCAACATTCCTTCCTAGTAATCCCAGAATGCCTGGCCCCATTGATGGGCAGAGATCTGCTCAGTAAGCTCCGGGACAAAACAACTTTTAACCCCGAAGGCCCCAAAATGAAATTTCTAAATCCTTCATTAAAAACTCCTATAGTCATGGCTTTATAAATGTCAGTCGAAGATGAACATCCACTTTTAACACACCCCAAGAATGATCAAACAGGCAAGCTACCCCAGAAATGGATAACAGATTACCCAGATGCCTGGGCAAAAATTGTTGGGTTAGGCCTAGCCATGAAACAACCTCCAAGAACAGTGGAGTTAAAAACCTCAGCCTCCCCAATCAATGTCAAACAACATCCTCTGAGCAAAAATGCTAAAGATGGGTTAAGGCCCCATATTCAGAAATATCTGGCTTTAGGGTCCTAAGACCCTGTCAATTGGCCTGGAACACTCCCCTGCTACCAGTAAAAAATCCAGGAACTGGGGACTATCCCCGTTCAAGACCTAAGAGAGATCAACAACAGAGTGCAGGACATTCACCCCACGGTAAATAATTTGTACAATCTGCTTATCACTCTGAACCCTGAGTAGAAATGGTATGGACATAAAGATGCTATCTTTTGAATGCCTCTGCATAAAGACAGTCAGTTTCTGTTTGCTTTTGAGTGGGTAGACCCAGAAACCGGAAGGTATGGTAAACTAACATGGACTAGACTCTCACAGGGGTTCAAAAACTCCCCCACTATCTTTGATGAAGCCCTCCACAGAGATGTCAACAACTTCAGAACTATGCACCCCGAAGTCACCCAGCTTCAATACGTGGATGACCTGCTACTGCAGCCAACACCAAGGAAAACTGTGAGTCTGGGAACCAAGCACTATTATGTAAGCTTGCTCAACTCGGGTATAGAGCTTCTTCCAAAAAACCCCAAATTTGCCAGCAAGAAGTAGTCTTCCTGGGCTATTCCCTTAGAGGTGGTAAACGTTGGCTCACTGAGCCCAGAAAACAAACGGTTGTGCAGATACCCCCCCCAGCAGCAGACAACACAAAGAGTTTCTTGGGACTACTGGGTTTTGCAGGTTATGGATTCCTGTGTTTGCGTCCTTAACTTCTCCTTTATACCCGCTGTTAAAGGGAGATGCCCAATTCCAATGGACCCCTGAGCACCAGCAAGCTTTTGATAACATCTTACGACACTGGCACTGAACTTCTCAACTTCACTGAGCCAAGCCTGCAATTTCAGAAAGCCCTACACTACGTTAAAAATGTACATCAATTCACACACCTTGTTCCAAAGAAACTGCAAGCATTCCTGAAGGATCAAGAACAGAGTTTTCCACTAACCGACTCACAGCGAAAGGACATAACTGAACGGGTAACAAAACCCTGTCCGTTCTGTCAATAGAACAATTACCCTTCCAAGCTTCCTGCAGGAAAGCACCTATGAGCAACCAGACCAGGAAATTCTGGGAAGTGGACTTTACTGAAATTTAGCCAGCAAGGTATGGACTTCAATATCTCCTAGTGTTTGTAGATATATTTTCAGGATGGATTGAAGCCTTCCCCTCAAATAAAAAAAAGGCACAAGTGGTGGTAGAAAATCCTGAAATATATTTTTCTATGATACGGCCTACCTAAGATAATAGGGTCTGATAATGGACCGGCGTTCATGGCCCAGGTAAGTAAGGGGTTAGCCAGGATCATGGGGATAAATTGGAAGTTACATTGTGCTTATAGACCCCAGAGCTCAGGACAGGTTAAAAAAATTAATAGAACCATTAAAGAGACCTTAACGAAATTAAGCTTAGAGAGGGCATCAAAGATTGGACTATGCTCCTGCCTTATGCACTGTTTCATGCAAGAAATACTCCCTCTGTTTCTTTGTGTAACCTCACCTCCTATGAAATTCTCTATGGGGCCCCTCCTCCAGTAAGGACCTAACCACAACTCTAATACCTACCGATCCCTTCCACACCCCCTTGCTTGACAAACTTAAAGCTCTTGAAAGAACTCAGGGATACCTGTCAAAACAGCTGGCCACTGCCTACCAACCTGGTGAAGAGGAGACTCCACATCGATATCAAAAAAGAGACTTCATCTACATAAGATGACATCAGGTGTCATCCGTGGAACCCCGCTGGACAGGACCATACCAGGTGCTACTTATAAAACCTACAGTGGTAAATGTAGATGGAATCACTTCCTGGATCCTAATTCTCATCTCAAGCCTGTGCCCTGTCCAGACTCTGGCTTGAAAGTGGAAAAGACTGGTAACCCTTTCAAATTGCATATTTGCCATGTGGATAAGGCTATAGACTCTCCCCTTGGCCACCACTAGTCCTAACCATCATCAGCCCATTCAGCAGCGATGGCTGATCACAAATTCTATTAGAAAAGAAGTATGGTCTGTCTCACATACAGCCCCCTTAGGGACCTGGTGGCCAACTCTCCACCCAGATATTTGTCAGCTGGGTATACGTCTTTCCAATTGGGATATCTCTGATGAAGAGGATCCCACTAAAATTCCATTAAATTTCTCCCGTACCATAGATAATGGAAACAAACATTATGGATGTAGGGACACGCAAGCCTGATGCAGGTTGGCTAGCCTAGATTACTATGTTTGCCCGGTGGACTATCAAAGCCACAAACAACCAAGGCTGAGCGGGGGAAAAGCCGTCTTCTTCCGTAAGTCATGGGGATGTGAGCATACAGGGGCTGCCTGGTGGAACCCAAACTCCTCATCAAATTCAGTTCACAGCATTGGCCATATTACCAATTAGACAACCAAAACCGATGGCCCCCAGAGGGGTCTCTAGATCCTCAAATTCTGTGTGACTATTTCAACTTCGGCAAGTGCTCAAAAGGATTGAAGAAAATTCCCCTATGTGTAGGCCTTTTCCCTCCTTTGCTCACATCACGAAATATATTTCTCCAATAGATCCTTCTGCTCCAGATTCTCTGCTGTCACTCTCACATCAACAACCTGATTTCTCCCCTCCAATTACTAGATCAAAACCCCAAACCTCCGCTGGTTCTCAGACCATTGCCCCCATGCTGAGGCAGCAGGTACTGAGGTACCCTTCCACCCACTCACTCCTCTCTTCTCCTGTCAGTGCCCACACCGGGTCCCACCAGGTCCTCTTACCAGCTAACCCAAAGCTCAAACCAGCTGAGGAGTGCCCTCAGACGCCTATCCAAGATGTAATGAAAATGGCCTTTAAAGTTGCTTTGTCATCACTAAAAACAAGTTACTAAGAATTTAAAGTCCCTCACAGGCTTTTTAGATACTCATTCCCGTCTTCCCATCTGCTCTACCTGTTCTACTGCTCAAGTTTTGTTGCCAGGAAAATCCCAAACCCTTTTCCCATTATTCTTTTATATCTCTTTTTCCTCATTCTCAGAACCACAGAACTGCTCTCACCCCCCGCCTTCCCCGTCTTCCCCTCTGTACCAGGCCCACAGAAAAATCTTAAATGGCCTTCTCCAGAAGTCTTCATCGTGGCTGACTTTAGGACTTTCAGCAACAAAGTCCCTATAAAAGAGTTCAGTGTAGATAAACTTCCTCTTTTCGTGTTGCTCTGTTATACTTGGCCACTGGCTGGAAAAATCAGCCCTTCTAAGCTAGACACCCCCTTACTAGTTTTTCACAAAATATGTGAACAAGGCCTCTGGCCTTGTGCTGAGGCTTCCAGAGATGGCTACATTTCCAAGATAAAGAAGTTACCAACTGGGCTCCATGGTAACAGCTGGCAGGGAGAAAATAAAAGAGAAGAAAAAAGCTCTTCCCCTCCCAGGTGTCCTTAATAAGTTATCTTTCCCAGAGAAGAGGAAAATAAAAACAGAACCAAAAACTGCTTTTTGTGAACTTCTGCAGACTGTGAATTTCGGAGTCTTTTCCCTTACATGTTGGGTACAAAATTCTGAAACTACCTAAACTTGGGATTCAGGGGATTAATTGATTACAACAGAATCAATGCCCTCTATATCTGGTTGCAACCAAATAGGACTGTTTCCCTGTCTTTGGTGCTATCTTAGGTGCCTTGCCTTGTCCATACCTACAACAGTATAATTCTATATACTTAAACATTGTTTATTCATAAAATTATCAGCAGATGTGATTAATTATGTAATGGTGCAGATGTTTCCCCGAGTGCTCTATCATGTGGCAGGATCATTTAAATTTCAAATAGGGGGGCATACAACCCGGTTCCGCTGGCAACCTGTATCCTTCACTTTAGCCATCCTATGAGGAATAGTAGTTGCTGCAGAGAAGGGCACAGGAACCACTGCCCTAATCCATGGGACACAACAAATGACCCAATTAGAAGCAGCAATAGACCAAAACTTAAAGATATTAAAAAACCACCATCACAGCTTTACAAGAATCTTTAGCCTCTCTCTCTGAAGTTGTTTTACAGAACAGGCGAGGGTTCGACCTCCTCTTCATGAGAGAAGGGGCCTTTGTCCTGCATTGAGGGAAGAATGTTTTTATTATGCCTACCATACTGGAGTTGTAAAAGAATCTATGATTAAATTAAGAAGACGCATTGAAGAGCATCAACAAGAGAGAGAGGCCCAAAAAGGGTGGTTTGAGTCTTGGTTCACAGAGTCCCCCTGGGTAACTATGCTTTTATCAGCCCTGGCCGGTCCATTAATAATCCTCACATTATTGCTAACTGTTGGACCCTGTTTGCTCAACCGTGTAGTTTCCTTTCTCCAAGCTCAAATTGGACAAGTTAAACTTATGGTAATCAGAAATCAATATACCACACTAGCAGACATAAAATGTGACATCCTCAATGATCACTATTATGATTTAATGTAACCAAATGAAAGTGGGGAATGAAAGGTAAATAAAATAGGTAATTGTCACTTCCAGTTTTACAGTATGCTTAACAAAACACTGTTGATATCTTGAGAACTGTTCGCTAATCTTGTTCCCTGAATGTTCTGTACCAACTGCAAAACTGCAGAATGTACTCCCTCACCCATTTGCACGCAAACTGCCCACTCGCGCTGACACATCAATAATCTTCCCTCCCTGCCCTCTCCAAGGAAAGTATATAAGCTCTGCTTAAGCTGTTCTCAGGGCTCTCTGCTCTATTCAAGGGAGCTCTGAGCCCCAGCATGTTGGACCCCCATAAACTTTTGGCTGTTGCATTAGACAGTCCCTGGTAGTCTCTTCCTCTGATGCTCGCCTGACATTTACATTGGTAAAATAATAAGTGTGACCATTGCTTCTGTGTCGAAATGTACAAATTATTATTGGGGGTACAAATAGGTGTACCCTGTGATATGAATATAGAGATAATGCATGAATAGACAATACTGTGAATAAATAATATAATGGATTCCAAATTTAATAATGGATTCAATTGATATCTGAAAATATACAGAAAATCTTATATTGATATACATACATTCATTCCAACCAGTTAAACATCTAAACGTTATATTAGGATTATGATTTATCATGAAGAGTGTGTGAGTTTTGCTTCAAAATTGATTATGGAAGTTGAAAATAATGTGTTTGGAAAGAAGTCTCATGAAAAGACCAGACAAGAAACCTGGAGGAATCCATGTGTTCTGAAGCAGGAAGTTATTGAAAGTGAAACAAATGCCTATAAGGTTGCTAACTTGTGGATGAAATATATATCTTATGATGTGCATAAATTGAAGAAATAGTAATGTAGCAGTGTTGAATAAAAATGCATGTCAAAATACACATCATGTCCCATAGTAATCTACTTGCATTGATGTTAAACTAGGTCAGTTACTGTACAAATTTAGTATTTGTATGCAACGTTAACTAAAGTTAGTTTTCAGTACTGGTAACAAATATGTATTTCTTGTGGATGAAAATTTCTGAGAATAATCTTGTGAATACTTGATTATAAATCCATACACATGAACATGAATGAATTTAGGGAGTGTATATAAGACACATATATTTCATATTTTGAAAAATCTGGAGAGTATATATATATATATATATATATATATATACAAAAAACACACATGCAGAGACATTAAATTACCAATATATATGCCAATCGAAATTTATCATGAAATATATATCATCCACAGATGCAAAAATATTTCTTTTACTGAACATGGATTTATGTTTAATGTTGTTCAACTAGGAAGCTCACCCATAGGTTGAATTTTAAGATCCAACAGGGTTTAGGAGGAGTGATCTCTTCTCATAATTTGTATCTGCCAAGTCAGCCACCTCACAAGAATGTACATGTGATACCAGGTAGGATTCTATATGTGCATATAAAAATACATGTTCTGAATAGGCTACAGGGAAAGGGAGACAGGAATTTATATATTTATTAACTTTAAAAACACAAGGAGAACTATTTCAATTAAAAATTAACTAGATTTATAACACCTACCCTTCATAATGCAAATGGCAAGTCCAAATATACACCATGCCTCCATTGAACTGCTTGTATTTCTATTCTGTTTGGGTTAGTTTTCTCCATCATATTAGGATTAGCAGTCAGAGTCTAGTAGTTTATGAGTTAGTGTCAGGGATTAAGTATTTCAAATGGAAAATTGGAAAATGAATCCAATGTGTATGCATATATGTGCTACACAAAAATCTTCCCACTCTCATCCACAACAATGCCTTGACATTAACTTCGCCCCAAGTAAGACACAATTAGAGGAGAAGAGTTAGAAAATCTGTGAATGCATATGTGGAATGGAATATACTCAGGATTTCACAAACTTGGAAGTGGTAGAGCAGTTTCCAAAAGTAAGGCACATGGTAAACACTCCACAAACATGGAGTTCTGCTGGCCTAAAGACTTCTTGATAAACTGCCTCTGAGGTTGGGCACTTGAAATATATGTTGTTGTCAGTAGCTTTAGCTTACTTTCTAGTGAGACCATCAAAGCTGGGTCTGCATCTATGTGACCTGGAGGACATTGTTTCTAATTTTCCAATAACATGAGGCAGCAGTGTGAATACTCTCTTTGTAGTTAAACTATGGCCACTGGGAGCTAAGTGACTCACCGTGTGAACTGTGAAGCCATTTGGTCCTCCTCCACTTTTCGTGGTGGTTCTTGCTCCTGCACTGGGACTTTGGTATTTTCTTCATGAAATACAAGGAGATCAACTGGGACACAGTGCTGGAGGGAGTTCTGTCACGTGTGGAGGTCACGGTCTGCATGTGAATGCACCAACCAGGATTCTATCCCACATGGGTTGCCCCTTTGTCCATAGCAACCTGATTCTGAACATTGCCTTGAAATCTCCCTATACAAAAAGATGCCTTTACATGGAAGGTTCTGCTGGCTGTACCATGTCATTCACAAGCCATTTGGAAGCCAGTGGCAGATCCACATGGCCCCACCACACGTTTTATCACACACCTTCACACCACTGCTCTAGGCCCACTAATTTGCAGGCTCCAACTTACTGGCATCTCTGTTCTACACAATTTTCATGAAACCTAGTCAGTCAAGGCACTGTCTGATACACTCATGATCAGCAATAGGACATCCAAAGATTCTCCAGTGCCACCTGGTCATGGGAATTCCAAAAATTTCATGGTGTTTATCTAGCCATTTTTTTTGAGGATGAAGTTGGAGGAACTGTGGTTTTCAAAAACCATTAAATGTTGAGGAAGCTCATTTCAATGAAACTCTGGAGAACTCTCATAGGCAAGGCTTCCCAAAGAGTTGTCAAAAGGTCACATGAAGCCAGTCCAATTGAAGTCTACAATGTGAGGTACATGTGTGTTTTGACTCTCAGCTATGGCTGCCAAGACTTTAAGAAGAAAATCATGGATTATCTTGGCTGAGATTCCCAGTGCTCTGTGGCCTTGATTTAAGATTATAAGGGCTACTCTCATGCGTGGGCTCCTAAAATCCAACAAAGCTCATGGCAATACTTCTCTGAGGTCAGTTCCAGAATTCAGTCTCTATAGGGATTCACACTAGAGTTCAAGCCCAGGTGGACCCAGTGATTTCTTCCAATCGCCACACAAATGACCAAAATTTAAACGAAAACACTCCCATATGGCCCTCATCTTTTCCACATAGACACTCATCATAACCTCTAGCTGGAGGTTTCTATGAGGGGCGCTGGACAAGACAGTGTCCAAAATAAGCTCACTTGCCCGTCATTTGCCTAAAGTCAGGGTGGCCTGGAAACCCTTCCTGTGAACCAGGAGTGATCAAATAGGCCTACCATTATTACTGTTCCACTTGTCCAATTTGAGGCCTACTGACTGTGGGGTTTAGATTCTTCATGTGGATTGGGGTCATGAGAAAACCCAAGCACCAATGGGCTAGACTCTGAAGGGCTTTGAAAAACTCATTTGACCCAAAGGATTCCTATTCTCACCTTATGGAGGTCAGGAAACTTACAGAGGAAGGCGAGAGACTTCATCCATAATGAGTACTCTTTTGGCCATTTTGGTTTTGGATGCACACATGGCATCTTTCTTTAGATCCATCAGATGCTGAGAATCTAAGCCACAGCCTCACACAGGGCCAACAGGCTGATTCAGACACATCCCTTTCGAAATCAATTACTCAAAGAGGGACAGGTGATGCCCATTCATTTACATTAGAGAACTGTTTTATTCAGGCTTCACAACGGGGTGGCCTTAGGCAAAGACCTTCCTGACATTCAGTGCTATAGAACAATAGGTAAGCAAAAGTCCCAAAGCAGGGTTTCTCCACTGAGACTTTCCTGGTAACATTGATATCTGAGTTTTCTGAGATTCTCGCCATTCCCTTCAGCTATCCAGTACATGGCCAAGTCACAGAGCTTGGAGGTGGTACCTATCTTGGTCACAAAATCATGAGCCTATTCTGGAGAGTGGCCAGAATTCAGGAAGAAAACAGGAACTTAGGAAGATTTCAGGTCTTGCCCACAAATAAGGCAACCCTCTGTCCTTTTATAAATTGGGCAGCGTGAATGTTGGGAAGCTTTCTCCTAGACAGGACACATCCATTGATGCATTTTCTTTTGTAATGTCTACACCCACGGACACAGTGGGATACACAGACATAGAAACACTTGCCTTGTCAAATGACTTAATAGAAACAGTCCACTCCAAACCAAACAAACCAACTTTCCTACCTATTCTCAGAACATGAGACAAAACCACAAACCCACACTCATTCCCACAAATGCACCTCCTTCCCCCAAGAAGGTCTGTTACTAACCGGAGTGTCCTCTGCCTGGTGAGCCATTCTTTGTTCACCCGAAATGGCCTGTCTGTTCTCAAATGTGGACTCCTTGGCCCACTCTGTGAAGTTGTCAGGAGCCAGCTTTGAGCCGCCACTACCTGCTTTCTCAGGAAAGACACCTCTTCAGATTTTTTCTGGCATTTGGCCATCTTCACATCTGTAGGTACCAAGAAAGACTGACTCTTTCCATGATAAATCCAAACAAGTGAGATCTCTGTGACTGTTACTGGGCCTGACCCTGGGTGCCTGGTTTCCGGGATCCCAAGTTCAGAGAGTTCCATCACAAAGAAGTGAGGTAGGTCACTTCCTTCATGAACTGAATGAGCTCACAGCCTTGGAAAACACTTTGTCCTAACAGTTTCTTCCTAAGGTCCCATGAGATGGAGGCTGCCCCTACTTCCTGTGACACTTTCACAAGTTAGAATGGTATATCAACAATAGGTACTGGGGGAGAGATCTCCACACAGGGTTGGTTTGGTCCATTTTGTCTACATTAAAATGTGAGAGGCTTATTCAGACACATCTCTTCATCCTGACCAGGTTGTTTGCCATGGAAAATGACTTTTGCTCTCTCAGGTCCTTCATAGCATTCTATATCTTCTTCAGGGATAATTTCTGCATGGATCTTTGAGATTCTCAGCAGGTGGAAGATCCCCTATATTCCTGGATTGTAAGACCAACTCTATCCCTGCACTGCTGTAAAGTTAGATTGAGGGAACAGTGTATGGTTAATGTTAATATCATGTTCTATTTGCGTTAGGAATCATTCTGCTGGATGAATAACGGTATTGGGAACCTGAGATATTTACAAGAATATATAGGTGAAATATAAGTATGGAAACAGAAATCTAGGGAAGACTTGAAGCCAAGTAGGACTTTGGGCCCTTGAGTAGCATACTTTGCTTTGAATTATATTCTGCACAGACGTCTCAGATAAATTGATATACAAAGAAATAGGAACGTATACACTAGATGATTGAATAACATACAGAATATCCAATAAAAAAGGGATAGTCTGTAGGATTAGCAAGATAGTCAGTAGGTTTAGAAAGAAGAATGAGTATAGGATTTGTACCAAAAGTTCTTTACAAATAAGGTTTCGGGTAGAGAGTGAATGTAAATGTCAGCACATGTAAAGAGTCAGTCACAATGACGAATTGGGGAAAATATGTAGGAAAGCAGATATAAATAGAGACATTAGGAAGTCCGTAAAAGTATGAAGTGTGTAATTTGTTTAGACATTTTCAACGGTTTGAGTCTGAATATATAACGTTAGGCAGAAACTAATATGTTGTCACAAATTGGATTGACTTTTGAGAGCATTAGGTAACCAGGACATGGATGTTTTTATTAATCCATGCTCACTTTTTATTTAGGCTTTGGTAAAATCATAAGTGTGACCTTTGCATTTTGTGTCCAGAATATTATTGTGATAAAATGTATATGTAGATCAGGTGACTTGAGTATTTCTTCCACCATTTCTGGAGCAATATTTTGTAGATATATAAATTACTATTGAGGGTACAAATAGGTGTACCCTGTGTCTATGAATATGCAGATAATGCATGAATAAACCATACTGTGTGTAAATAATATAACTTGCTCTACTTTAAATAATGGATTGAATTGATATCTGAAAATATAAAAGAAATCTCATATTGATATACAATCATTCACTGCAACCAGTTATACATCTAATGGTAATATTATGGTTGTGGTTTATCCTGAAAGGTGTGTGAGTTTTGTTTCAAAAGTGATTATGGAAATCAAAAATAATGTGTTTGGAAAGAAGTCTCATGAAAAGAATAGTCAAGAAACCTGTAAGTATACATGTGTTCTCAAGAAGGAAGTGATTGAACATTATATATCATACTATATATAATGTGCATAAACTGCAGAAATAGTAATGTACCAATGTTGAATAAAAATGAACATCAAAATACACATCATGTCCCATAGGAATCTAATTGCATTGATGTTAATCTGGGTCAGTTACTGTAGAAATATTAGGATTTTTATGCACCATTCACTGAAGTTACTTTTAAGTACTAGGAAAAAAGTATGTATTTAAGTTGGATGAATATTTCTGAGAATAATCTTGTGAAAATTTGATTATAAATCCACATAAATCACAAAACATTATAAACACAAAAGTCACATGGACATTAAAATGTAGCAATATATATGCCAATTTAAATCCATCTTGAAATATATATCATCCACTGATCCAAAACTATTTATTTAATGAACTTGAATTTATGTATAATGTTGTTCGGCTAGGAAGCTCCCCCATAGATTGAATTTTCTGTTCCAAATCAGTGTTTAGGAGGAGTGATCTCCTAAATGTGTATGCAAATATGTGCTACACAAAAATCTTCCCACTCTCATCCAGAACAATGCCTTGATATTACCTTCACCCCAAGTAAGACACAGTTGGAGGACATGAGTTAGAAAATCTGTGAATACATATCTGGAATGTAAAATGGTCAGGAGTTCACAACCTTGCAGGTTGTAGAGGAGTTTCCAAAAGTAAAGGACAGGCTTGATAGACCCAACCTGATCTTTTATTAGAATTGGGAGCCATCTTGCCAGAAAGCCATGAAAAGATAATTTGGGCTTTACTATAAATTACTGCAAATTCTGAACCTGCTTGGAATGCCTGTCCGTGCCTTGAACTCATCCATGCCTGGCTCTCTGACCAGATAACAGTGTTCTCTGAAACATTAGTGACACCTAATAAATATTGGCCTTCCCAGGCCAGACAACGACCCTCTCTGAGTCTCTAATGGTCCTCATAATTTCTGATGTTGGGGCCAGCAAAAAAAATGTAAACTACCATCAGTGTGATGCTTTCAAAGTTCTGTTATCTGTAACCCCCTTTTTGTGTAACTTTCTGGGCTATATAGCTGGGCTGTAGGAAAGGTGGTGTTGCTGTCTTGTTCCCACCATTTTTGGAGGGAGAGGCAGCCTGGCCAGTTTTAATAATAAGCCTGCCTTAATTTGATTTTAATTGGAGTCACTGGTCTTTTCTTGCATCCTATTCCAAAATTTTGGAGTTCCCCAGTGAGATGACCCTACCCGACCAGATCACAAGACCAGACTGCTGAAAATTCTGAAGCTGGCCTTCCCTCCAGGGCTACGGGCTGGGGAGCCACTCTAGGGGGTGCACAACTTGAGATGTTCCAAGGCCTTGGAGTGAGCCGTCGGTCTGGGGAGCACTGCAGTGAACCACCGCACTGAAACTATTAGCAAGTACCTGGTGGAGGAGGCCTCCATAGGTAAGTGGCACCTTGATAACATCTTATATCTGGTTAAGGGAGATCTCTTCTAATGACAGAGAGGTGGCCTGGGGAGGCTCACATTCACTCCTGTCCAGGATAGTAATGAGAATCGTTCTGTCCTCTGTTCCGTTCTGTAGGGAATTCCTCTGGAAGGTTAGAGAGGTGCCGAGGGACACGCATGCGCTCCTACCCCAGAGCTTTAGCAAGACGTTGAATTGCTCATCTGTTTTTCTGTTTTGGCACCGGGATTCTGTTTTTTTTTTTTTTTTTTTTTTTTTTTTGTGTGTGTGTGTGTGTGTTTTGTTCTGTGTTCTATATGTTTTTTGTTTGTTTGTTTTTGTGCGTTTTGTTTTGTGATTTCTGTGATAAAATCTTAAGGATATTGAACGTGAAAATGGGTAACAAAGCAAGTAAGCCTGACACCCCTTTGGACTGTGTTTTAAGGAACTGTGATGAACTTTACCACCATTTGTTAAGCAGAATGAGAGAAGGCCCTAGCTGGCTGCCTGGAGCACACCCAGTGCAGATGGTAATGCCTGCTGGGGAATGAAGAACTGAGTATCTCCCAGCATCTGCCAAAGCCCTGTTGCTTCAGGGAATTCCCTCCTTCGTTCCCTGCACTGCAAGGATAATGCCACCTCTGTCTTCTTAAAAAAAGAGAAAAACAAAAAGGGGACACTAAATGCAGTAAAGTCGCCATGGAGACACTTTATTTTATATTTCAGGTTGCTCCTCTGTGAAAACATTTGGTCCCCTTGTGGGGACATCTGTGGTGCCACTGGAGAAGGAGATTTTTCTCTTATTTGCTCTGTTTTAAAGGGTTCTGTCTGTCAGCCATTGTCTGGAGTTCATTTCTGTCTGTCTTGTGCCTTTTTTCTAGCCCTTTAAGACATGTGCAATAATGTGTTAATATTATAAATTGTTTCTTGGAAATGATCTTAGCTGAATGTGTGTCTAAATGATGATGTTTCATTGTACCAATCTGGTATCTGAATGGGTTTTTGAAGCATTCCACAATCTTGCAGTTAAAAGTCGGGTTTAGGTATTTGTTTAGTTCATGGTTTCAGATAATTCATGCCAGAGAACTTAAATACTTAGGATGGAAAACTAAAGAACTCTACTTCCAAGTTGGCAAGTAACTTCCCAATCATTCAGTCTTTTTTTCACCAATTTTAAATTAGGTAGCCTGGGAAAATGTCACTGTGTGTACCAGTGCATTAATTTGGACAAGGATACTAAATCATAGTATGATATCTGTTGACAAAACAACTTGTAAAGATATAAAATTTTGTGAATTTTATCTTAAACTTGTATCATAATTTTCAACATCCTAACATGAAAATTATGGTTAAAATACCTTAGGCCTAAGGTTTCTGCTCAGAATAGCCTTTTTTTCCTTCTTCTTCCAGACCTCAGCCAGGACTTATTTTGAAATGCAAATGAAAGAAGCCTGTAAGCTTAGTAGGAGACTTATTTGAGGCCTAAGGGAAAAAAAAGGTAAATTGTATGGTATTTACTAATTACTGGCCAGTCATTTTTCTAGGACTCATAGTTTTTTCCTTAGGTTCTTTATTTATTTTTTGAGCTCATTATTTTGCTCCTACAGACCTAGGTTAATATTTTTCTGATCAGTAATATCTTTGACCAACTGTGGAATTTTTAAATCATTGCAATGGAGATTTCACCTGTGAAAAGCTACAAGGCCTTCACTTTTATTATGTGTGCACAATTTGTTATGTGTTGTATGTCTATATATATATATATATATATATATATATATCCATATATCATATATATGATACACAAATTAACATATATAAGGAGCACTCATATTAAAAAGAACTCATAAAAACAATTTTAAAAAGTGGATCCAAAGATCTTTAATTCACGTGATTTAAATGTTTCAATTTAAATTGGGTAAACAGATAAATATAAATGTCTTTAAATTTAAGCTTACAAGTTTTTCTAGGTGTTCAAAAATCTAATAAACTATTAATGTCTACAAAAGGTCTAATATGCCTTTGTTCCAGGACTTTTCTTTCAATCAAAAAAATGGTTTACAGTGTTCAAAAAATTTGTCTAATATTTTGATAAATAAGTAAAGTAAATTTGATATGGGATTACTCATTCATGAGTACTTTTGTTTGATATCTGATTGATATACTAAAGTCTGTATAAGTTTGTACTAAAGTCTGTATGAGATTGTAAAAATCAGTCATGTGTAAAAGAGACAAAAATTTCTTAAACATAAGTTTACCCATAACATTAAGTTTATTAAGATTTAAATTTTCTATAGCAAGCAACCATAAAAATTAAACAAATGTTTAAATAAGAACTGTTATTTTAGAGCACTGTACTGCCATTTCTTTAAAAGCTAAACTTGGTTAATGTAGAAACTTCAATGCAATTGTGATGCTATTAATGTGCTCATATTTTCCAGTTATACAACTCTATAAGGTAGAAACTTTAAAAGAGCATTATATCAAGCAGGTGTTCTGAAGTTGTATGGTAAATAAAATATATATTGGGGATTTATTTACCTGTTATCAATAATATATGTAAAGTTTTATGTTACATTTTACATTGTGGAACAATTTAAATGTATTTTTAAGTTAATGAGACCCTAATCTATGTAAAGGTTAAAATCTTTCAGGCGTACTTTAATTCATGTTTTAAATGTGATATCATATGGTGTGAGCTAATGTTCATGTGACCTCAAACAATTTATGTAAACTTTGTAAAATGATATTTAAAAAAAAGATCAGCTTGAGAACTAAAGCATTTAAGATTTATAAGGAGCCCTGGTTACCTGAGATAAGACTCTTTGTCCCATCTTACTACATGTGAGAATGACTACGAAAGCAGTAGGTCAGATTTTATTTCATTTAAAGTTATGTTCAAATTTTTTTTTCTGTCAAGATTACTAGGATCTCAAAAAGGTGATATAATATATAACTCACCAAAAAATTCAGGGTAGCTATTACATGAACTAAGTATTTTTACTCTTGTTAAAAAAATTTATTTTTTAATTTCTTTATAAGTGATCTAAAGATTCCCTGTTGGTGTTTTACAGAAGTGTTGCTTTAAGAACACAACATGGGTTAATTTAAGAAAATAAGTCATCAACTACAAGACAGACAGAATAATAAGATCCCAATTAATAAAATACAAATAATTATAAACTTATAGACATTAAAGTGCAGTACTCTTAATATATGGCTGTTAAAATTTATTTGCTGGTTGTTTCAGATTAGGATTCAAAATTAAAGTTAAATGAAAAGGGCCAAAAAAAAACAATATTTGACTCTTGCCCTTTGAGTCAGTCTGAATCCAGGGAACAGGGGACTTCTCTATGAGCTTTGCAACTCTGGGCCACATAACCTCCCGATCAGGGAGATTAATGAGACCACTGGAGAACAGAAAGCCAATCAGTGCATTTGCTACAAAGAGGAGAGTCATCAGGAAAGGGAGACATCCCTGATGCTTCTGAGGGAAGCCACATGGTCAAGCAAGACCTGAACCCACCTAGCTCAAATTGCACTAGCAGAACTGAGAAGCTGCTCTCAAGTTTCCCAAGGAATGACTCCCATAAAAGCTCAGCTGACTGCTAACAATAGATAGAAACAAAAGTCATTTGACTGCTTCATCTTAAACACTTAGCAAAGACAGTTAAAACCAAAATACAGCCATTCCTGGGCATTTTAAATAATAATAATAATAATAATAATAATAATAATAATAATAATAATAATATTTTAAGGTATACACTTTATGTTAGCCTCCCAAAATAAGTAAAACTGTTGGCTACAAAGACTATCAAGAGGAGCTGCCAGAGGCAGAAGTTTTTAGTTTAAGGCCTACAGATATTCCTAACCTACAGGTAGGCTTGGTGTTTGCTAGTACGATTATCCAGCCCTGAGTAACAGAATTAAATGTTTCTCTATTAGACACAGAGGTCATACTAGTGAAAGGATTTTGCAAAATCAGATGACATTAAATTATTAAACTGTATATTATGGGGAGGGACAACTGTAACACTAAAAGTTAAATATTAACTTGACAGTCCTGATAATTGGGGATATTAAAGACTGGTGAAGGTACTTCATACAGTGACATGATCCAGCTACTGCAACATTTATTCAATACTCATGTTTTTTGTTTCTCTCATAGAAGAACCCATCCCCAGATGACTTTACAACCTGTTCTTCCTCAACAAGACTTCAAAAAGAACTGACTTCTAAAAGGCAACTCATATTCCTCAACTGACTTCAAAAAGGCAACTCATGTCTCTCACGCCATGCACACTCTTGTCACCCTCTCTCAGCTGAGAAGAAGGCAAAATGAGAGACGACTCTCCACTTACACCAATGGAGCCCAAAATAAATAGACTATCAATATAAGTAATTAATTAAGTCAGGTAATATCAGGGAGACTGGTTTTCGGTGAGTTCTAAAAATTTGGAGACTGTTAACTGAGGGATTAAAATTTCCTCAGTGCTTTTCCACTAACCAATCAAGGATTACAAAGGGACACATAAGAAAAGGGGGGAATGATAGACCCAACCTTATCTTTTATTAAAATTGGGAGCCATCTTGCAACAAAGCCATGAAAAAATCATTTTGGCTTTACTGTAAATTACTGCAAATTCTGAACCTGCTTGGAATGACTGCCCGTGCCTTAAACTCACCCGTGCATGGCTCTCTGACCAGATAGCAGCCCTCTCTGAAACTTTGTCACACCTCATAAATATAGGCCTTCTGTGGCCAGACAATGACCCTCTCTGAGGCTCTAATGGTTCTCATAAATTTTGATGTTGGGGCTAGCAAAAAAAAAAAAAAATGTAAACTCCCATTAGTGTGATGCTTGTCAGAGTTCTGTTATCTGTTACCCCATTTTTGTGTAACTTTCTGGGCTGCAAACCTGGGCTGTAGTAAAGGTGGGGTTGCTCTCTTGCTCTCGCAATCTTTGGAGGGAGAGGCAGCCCAGCCAGTGGAAATAATAAGCTTACTTTAATTTGATTTTAACTGGAGTCAGTGTTCTTTTCTTACATCCTGGTCTAAGAGGTAAACACTCCACAAACATAGAGCTCTGCCGGCCTAAAGACTTCTTGAGAAACTGCCTCTGAGGTTGGGTACTTTAAATAATTTTGTTGTCAGAAGGTTTAGCTTCTTTTTTATTGAGACCATCAAAGCTGGGTCTGCATCTATGTGAATGGAGAGCATGGTTTCTTATTTTCCAATGAACATGAGGCAGCAGTGCTGAATTCTCTCTTGGTAGGTAAACTGTGGCCACTGGGGGCTAAGTGTCTCCCCGTGTGGACTGTGAAGCCATTTGATCATCCTCCATTTTTGTGGTATTTCTTGGTGCTGCACTGGGAGTTTGGTATTTGCTTCACGAAATACAAGGAGTTCAACTGGGACACAGTGCTGGAGGGAGTTCTTTCACGTGTGGTGGGTCAGGAACTGCAGGAGAATGCACCAACCAGGCTTCTATTTCACACAGCTTTTTCCTTGACCATACCAACCTGATTCTGAACATTGCCTTGAAACCTCTCCATATAATAAGATGCCTTTACATGTAAGGTTCTGCTGGATGCACCATTGCGGCCAAAAGGCATTTGGAAGTCAATTGGAAATCCACACGGCCCCACCTCAGATATTTTATCACACACCTGCACACCACTGCTCTGGGCCCACTACTCAGCATTCTCAACTTACTGGCATCTCTGTTCTTCACCATTATCATGAAATCCAGTCAATCAAGGCACTGTCTGGTACACTCATGATCAGCAACAGGAGATCCAAAGGTTCTCCAGTGCCACCTGGTCATGGGAGTTTCAAAAATTTCAGGGTATTTATCTAGCCACTTTTCAAGGATGAAGTTGGAGAAACTGTGGGTTTCAATTCATTCAGGAACCATTTAATGTTGAGGAACCTCATTTCAATGAATGCTCTGGAGAACTCTCAAAGGCAAGGCTTCCCAAAGAGTAGCCAAATAGTCACATGAAGCCCAGCCCATTGAGGTCTACAATGTGAGGTCCATGTGTGTTTTGACTCTCAACTATGCCTGTCAAGTCTTTCAGAATAAAATCATGTGATATCCTGGCTGAGATTCCAAGTGATCAGTCGAAAGCCACCCTTGGCCTAGATTTCAGTTTCCAATGGCGACTCTCATGCGTGGCCTTCTAAAATCGCAACACAATTCATGACAATACTTCTCTGAGGTCAGTTACAGAACTCAGTCTCTAAGGTGAATCATACCAAAGTTCTAGCCCTGGTGGATCCAGTCATTTCTTCCAACCACTACACAAATGAACACAATTAAAACCAAAACACTCCCACATGGTCCTCACCTTCTTCCATATAGACACTCATTATAACCTCTGGCTGGAGGTTTCCATGAGGGGCGCAGCACAAGACAGTATCCAAAACAAGCTCCCTTATCCCTTATTTGCTTAAAGTCAGCTGGGCCTGGACACCATTCCTGTGAACCAGGAGTGATAAAATAAGCCTGGCCTTAATATTGCTCTGCTTCTCCAATTTGAGGCCTACTGACTGTCAGGTATAGATTCTTAATGTGATTTAAAGTAATGAAAAAACCCAAGTTCATATGGGCTAGCTTCTGCAGGGCTTTGAAGAACTCATTTGACCCAAAGGATCCCTAGTCTCATTTGATGGAGATCAGAAACCTATCAGAGTAAGGCAAGATACTTCATACACAATTACTGATATTTTTGCCATTTTGGTTTTGGAAGCACACATGGGATCTTTCTTTAGTTCCATCAGGTGCTGAGAATCTAAGCCACTGCCTCACACAGGGCCAAGTGGCTGATTCAGACATATCCCTTTCCAAAGCAATTAAGCAAAGATACACAGGTGATGCCCATTCATTTCCATTTGAAAACAGTTTTCTTCAGGCTTCACAAATTGGTGGCCTGAGGCAGAGACCTTCCTGACTCTCAGAGCAACAGAAAAATAGGTAAGCAAAAGGCCCAAAGCAGGGTTTCTCTACTGAGACTTTCTTTGTCACACTGATATCTGAGTTTTCTGAGATGCTTGCTATTCCCTTCAGCTATCCAGTATATGGCAATGTCACAGAGCTTGGAGGTGGTACATATCTTGGACACAAAACCATGAGCCTACTCTGGAGAGTGGCCAGAATTCAGGAAGAAAACAGGAACTTCGGAAGATAGTAGGTGTTGCCCGTCCCTAAAGCAACCTGCAGTCCACTCATAAATTGGGCAGGATGAATGTTGGCAAGCTTTCTACTAGACAGGACACATCCATTGATGCATTATCTTTTATAATGTCTACAACCACGGACACAGTGGGATACACAGGCATACAAACAATCACCTTGTCAAATGACTTACTATAAACAGTCCACTCTAAAGCAAACAAACCGCCTTTCTTACCTATTCTCAGAACATGAGACATAACCACAAAATCACAATCACACCCACAACGACACCTCCTTTATTCAAGTAGGTCTGTGACTAATTGGAATGTACTCTGAATGATGGGCCATACTATGTTTCCTTGAAATGGCCTGTCCTTCTCAGATCTGGTCACCTTGGACAACACTGTGAAGTTTTCAGGAGCCAGTGGTGAGCCACTACCTGCTTTCTCAGGAAATTCCCCTTTTTAGAGCTCTCTTGGCATTTGGCAATCCTCACATCAGTAGGTACCAAGGAAGACTTACTCTGTCCTTGGTTATTCCAAACAACTGAGCCCACTGGGTAAGAAACTGGGACTGACTCTGGGTGCCTGGCTTCCTGGATCCCAAGTTCAGAGAGATCCCTCATCAAGGAAGAGAGGTAGGTCACCTCATTCAGGAACTGAATGAGGTTACTGCCGTGGCAACCACTTTGTCCTAACAATTCCTTTCAAGGGTCCCATGAGATGGTGGCTGCCCCTACCTCCTGTGACACTTTCACAAGTTAGAATGGTATATCAACCATTGGCACCTGGGAACAGCTCTCCACACAGGCCTGGTTTGGTCCATCTTCTCTACATTAAGAAGAGAGAAGCTGTTTCAGACACAACCCTTCATCCTGACCAGGTTGTTTGCCATGGAGGATGACTTTTGCTCTCTTAGGTCCTCCATAGCTGCTTACAACTTCTCCAGGAATCATTTCTGCATGGACCTTTGAGTTTCTCAGCATGTGGAAGATCCCCTATATTCCTGTATTGTAAGAACAACTCTATCCCTGCTCTTCTGTAAAGTTAAATTGACTGAACAGTGTATGGTTAGGTTAACTAACAGGTTTGATTTGGATTAGGAATCTTTTTGCGGGATGAATAATGGTATTGGGAAACTGCGATATTTACAAGAATATATAGGTGAATTATAAGTATGAAAACAGAAATCTAGCTAAGATTTGAAGCCCAAAAGGGCATTGGGCCCTTGATTGGGATACGTAGCTTTGAATTATGTTCTGCACTGATGTGTCAGGTAAATCGATATACAATGGCTTAGGTCCTTGTACCATGGATGATTAAATGTAGAAGAGAACTTCCAGTCAAAAGGGATAGTCGGTAGGATTCGGAAGATTCTCGGTAGGTTTAGAAAGAAGAGTGAGTATAGGATTTGGACCAAATGTTGTTTAGCAATAGGGTTTCTGGTAGACAGTGAATGTTAATGGCAGCACAAGTGAAGAGACAGTCACAATGATGAACTGGGGAAAATAGTTAGGAAAGCTGATATCAATAGAGACATTACAAAATCAGGCAAAGTATAAAGTGAGTGATAGGATTAGATATTTTCAACAGGGTTGAGTTTGAATATATAATCTTAGAAAGAAACAAATGTGTAGTGACCAATAGGATTGACATTTGACAGCATTAGGCAACCTGGACATGGATGTTTAGTAATCCATGCTCACTTTTCATTTAGTCTTTGCTACAATCTTAAGTGTGACCTTTGCTTTTTTTGTCCAGAATATTACTGTGATAAAACGTATATGTAGATCAGGTGACATGACTATTTTTCCACCATTTCTGGCAGCAACATATTCAAGACGTATAAATTAGTAATGGGGGTAAAAAGAGGTGTACCCTTTGTCTGTGCATATAGAGATAATGCATGAATAGACCATACTGTGAATAAATAATATATCTGGTTCCGACTTTAAATAATGGATTGAAATTATATGTGAAAATATACAAGAAATCTTATATTGACATACAAACATTCATTCCAACCAGTTATATATCTAATGGCCACATTAAGGTTATGGTTTATCATGAAGGGTGTGTGAGTTTTGCTTCAAAAGTGATTATGGAAATCTAAAATAATGTGTTTGGAAAGAAGTCTCATGAAAAGACCAGTCAAGAAACCTGGAGGAATACATGTTTTATGAAGCAGGAAGTGATTGTGAAACAAATGCGTATAAATTTGTGAACTTGTGGATGAAATATATATATCCTATGATTTGTAAAAATTGAAGAAATAGTAATGTACCAGTGTTGAATGAAAATAAACGTCAGAATACACATCATGTCCCATACGAATCTACTTGATTGATGTTAATCTGGGTTAGTTACTGTACAAATATTAGGATTTGTAAGCACCATTTACTGAAGTTAGTTTTCAGAACTATGAAACAAATGTGTATTTCAGGAGGATGAATATTTCTGAGAATAATTTTGTGAAAAGTTTAATATAAATCCACATTTTTGAACATGAATGAATTTAGGGACTGTATTTAAGATACATACATTTCATATTTTAAAAATCAGGACAGTATATATATATGTGTATATATATATATATATATATATATATATATATATATATATATATACACACACACACACACAAAACACACACACAGACATTAAAATGTAGGAATATATACGCCAATCGAAGTTCATCATAAAATATATAGCATCCACAGATGCAAAAATATTTATTTTACTGAACAAGGATTTATGTATAATGTTGTTCTACTAGGAAGCTCACCCATAGTTTGAATTTTCAGTTCCAACAGCGTTTAGAGGAGTGATCTCTTCTCACAACTTGTATCTGCCAAGTCAGTCACCTCACAAAAATGAACGTGTGATACCAGGTAGGATTCTATAAAGCATATAAAAATACATGTGCTGAATAGGCTACAGAGAAAGGCAGACAGGCATTTACATATTTGTTAACTTTAACAACACATGGAGAACTATTTCAATTAAAAATTGACTAGATTTATAACACCTACCATTTATCATGAAAAAGGCAAGTCCAACTATACCCCACGCCTCCTCTGAACTGCTTGTATTTCTATTCTGTTTGGGTTGTTTTTCTCCATCATTTGGATTAGTAGACAGAGTATAGTAGGGTATGGGTTATTGTCAGGGATTCAGTATTTTCAATGGTATATAGGAAAATGAATCCAATGTGTATAAAAATATATGCTACACAATTATCTTCCCACTCTCATCCAGAACAATGCCTTTACATTACCTTCACCTCAAGTAAGACACAATTAGGGTAGAAAGTTTGAAAATCCGTGAATGCATATCTGGGGTGGAAACAGTACTAAGAAACAAATACGTATTTCAGGTGGATGAATATTTCTGAGAATAATCTTGTGAAAAGTTGATTATAAATCCACAACATAAATATGAATGAATTTAGGAAGTGTGTAATAAGACACATATTTCATATTTTGAATACTCCTGAGAGTGTATCTATATATATATATTTATATACATACACAGAGACAGACATTAAAAATTGCAATATATATGCCAAACGAAATTCACCATGAAATGTATATCATCCACAGATCCAAATATATTCATTTCACTGAACATGGATTTATGTATAATGTTGTTCAACTAGGAAGCTCACTCACATTTGAATTACCAGTTCAAGCAGCGTTTAGGAGGAGTGATCTCTTGTTCCAATTTGTATCTGCCAAGTCAGCCACCTCACAAGAATGTACGTGTGGTACCAGGTAGGATTCTATATGTGCATATAAAATTACGTGTGCTGAATAGGCTACAGAGAAAGGGGGACAGGAATTCACTTATTTGTTAACTTTAAAAACGCATGGAGAACTATTTCAACAAATAATTGACTAGATTTATAACTGCTACACTATACCATGCAAAAGGCAACTCCAACTATAAAACATACCTCATCTAAACTGCTTGTATTTCTATTATGTTTGTGTTATTTTTCTCCATCATATTAGGATTAGTAGTCAGAGTCTAATAGGGTATATGTTAGTTTCAGGGATTCAGCATTTCTAATGGAAAATAGGAAATTGAATCCAATGTGTATGCAAATATGTGCTACACAAAAATCTTCCCACTTTCATCCAGAACAATGCCTTGACATTACATTCTCCTCAAGTAAGACACAATTAGAGGATAAGAGTTAGAAAATCTGAGAATATATATCTGGAATGGAAAATACTCTGGAGTTTACAACTTTGGAGGTGGTAGAGAAGATTCTAAAAGTAAGGGACAGGGTAAACATTCCACAAACATGTAGCTCTGCTGGCCTAAATACTTTTTGAGAAACTGCCTCTAAGAGTGGGCACTTGAAGTATTTGATGTTCTGAGGAGATTTAGTTCCTTTGTAGAGAAACCATGAAAGCTGGGTCTGCATCTATGTTACTTGGAGGACATGGTTTCTTATTATCCAATGAACATGAGGCAGCAGTGCTGAATTCTCTCTTTGTAGGTAAACTATGGACACTGGGGTCTAAGTGTCTTTCAGTGTGGACTTTGAAGCCAATTGGTCATCCTCCACTTTTCGTGGTGTTTCTCGCTGCTCCACTGGGAGTTTGGTATTTGCTTCAAAAAATACAAGGAGTTAAAATGGGACAGAGTGGTGGAGGGAGTTCTTTAAGGTGTGGTGAGTCAGGGTCTTCAGGAGAATGCACCAACCAAGGTTCTATCCCATGTAGATTGCCCCCATGAGAATAGCAACTTGATTCTGAACATTGCAGTGAATCCTCTCCATATAACAAGATGCCTTTACATATATGGGTCTGCTGGCTGCACCATGTCAGTCACAAGCCATTTGGAAGCCAATGGCTGATCCACATGGCCGCAACACAGATGTTTTATCACACAATTGCATACCACTGCTCTAGGCCCACTACTCACCAGGCTCCAACTTACTGGCATATCTGTTCTACACCATTTTCATGAAACAAAGTCAATCAAGGCAGTGTCTGGTATACTCAGGATCAGAAACAGGACATCCAAAGTATTTCCAGTGCCAGCTGATCATGAAAATATCAAAAATTTCATGGTAATTTTCTAGCCATTTTTCACGGATGAAGTTTGAGGCTCTGAGGGATTCAATTAATTCAGGAACCATTAAATGGTGAAGAAGCTAATTTCAATGAAAGCTCTGGAGCACTCTCACAGGCAAGGTTTCCCTAAGGGTGGCCAAAATGTCACATGAAGCCAGGCCCATTGAGATCTACAATATGAGGTCCATGTGTGTTTTAAACTCAAATATGGCTGCCAAGTCTTTAAGAAAATTTGTATGTTATATCCGGGCTGAAATTCCCAATATCTGTGGAAATCAAACCTGGGCCTAGATCTCAGGTTCCAAGGGCGACTCTCATGTGTGGCCTCCTAAAATCCCAACACAATTCATGGCAATACTTCTCTGAGGTGAGTTAAAGAACTCAGTCTCTAAGGGGAATCACACCAGAGTTCAAGCCCAGTGGAACAGTCATCTCTTCCAACCGCCACACAAATGACCACAATTAAAACCAAAACACTCCCACATGGTCCTCATCTTTTTCCATATAGACACTCCTTATAACGTCTGGCTGGAGTTTTCAATGAGGTCCACAGCCCAAGTCAGTGTCCAAATTAAGGTCCTGTTCCCCTCATTTGTCTAACATCAAGGTGGCCTGGACACACTTCCTGTAAACCAGGAATGATCAAATAGGCCTGCCATTAATACTGCTTGGCTTTTTCAATTTGAGGCCTTCTGACTCTGTGGTTTAGATTCTTTATGTGAATTTGAGTCATGAGAAAATCCAAGCCCCTCTGCAGAGATTTGAAGAACTCATTTGGCCCAAAGGATTCCTATTCTCACTTGATGGAAGTCAGGATCCTAACAGAGGAAGGTAAAAGAATTCATTCACAATGAGTGAATATTTGCCATTTTGGTTTTGGATGCACACATGTGATCTTTCTTTTGATCCATCAGGTGCTGAGAATCTAAGCCACAGCCTCACACAGGGCCAAGAGGATGATTCAGACACATCTTTTTCCAAAGCAATTAAGCAAAGAGACACAGGTGATGCCCTTCATTTCCATTTGAAAAATGTTTTCCTCAGGCTTCCCAAAGGGGTGGCCAGAGACAAAGACATCCTGAGATTCAAGGCAACAGAACAATAGGTTAGCAAAAGGCCCAAAGCAGGGTTTCTCCACTGAGACTTTCCTGGTCACACTGATATCTTAGTTTTCTGAGATGCTGGCCATTCCCTTCAGATATCCAGTACATGGCCATGTGACAGAGATTGGAGGTGGTACATATCTTGGACACAAACCCAAGAGCCTATTCTGAAGAGTTGTCAGAATTCAGAAAGAAAACAGGGACTTAATAAGGTAGTAGGTGTTGCCTATCGATATGGAAACCACACTCCATTCATTAATTGGGCAGGATGAATGCTGGGAAGCTTTCTACTAGAGGGGACACATGCATTGATGCATTCTCTTTTCTAATGTATACAACCACGGATACAGTGGGATACACAGACATAGAAACACTCACCTTGTAAAACGACTTACTAGAAACAGTTCACTGCAAACCAAAGAAACCTCCTTTCCTACCTATTCTCAGAACAGAGACAAAACCACACACCCACACTCAAAAAGACACCTCCTTCCCCCAAGTAGGGCTGTGATTATCTGGAGTGTCCTCTGACAGGTTTGCCATACTATGTTCCCCGGTAATGGTCTGTCCTGTATCAGATCTGGTCTCCTTGTACAACTCTGTAAAGCAGTCAGGAGCCAGAGGTGAGCCACTACCTGCTTAGTCAGGAAAGGCCCGTGTTCATATCTTTCCTGGCATTTGGCCATCCTCACATCAGTCAGTACCAAGAAGACTGACTCTGTCCTTGGTGATTCCAAACAAATGAGACCACTTGGACTGGGACTGGGACTGGCTCTGGTGCTTGGTTTCCTTGGTCCCAAGTTCAGAAAGTTCCATCAGCAAGGAAGTGAGGTAGGTCACTTCCTTTAAGAACTGAATGAGGTCACTGCCTTGGCAACCACTTTGTCCTAACAGTTGCTTCCAAGGGTCCCATGAGATGGAGGCTGCCCCTACTTCCTTTGGCACTTTCACAACTTAGAATGGTATATCAACCTTAGGCACCCGAGAACAGCTCTCCACACAAGCCTGGTTTGGTCCATCTTCTCTACAGTAAGAAGATAGAGGCTGATTCAGACAAAACCCTTCATCCTGACCAGGTTGTTTGCCATGGAAAATGACTTTTTGTCTCTCAGGTCCTTCATTGCTGCCTACATCTTCTCCAGGGATCATTTCTGCATGGACCTTTGAGGTTCTTAACAGGTAGAGAATCCCTTACATTCCTGTATTGTAAGAACAATCTGTCTCTGCTCTTCTGTAAAGTTAGATTGAGTGAACAGTGTATGGTTAGGGTTAATTTCATGTTCGATTTGGGTTAGGAATAATTCTGCTGGATTAATAATGGTATTGGGAACCTGTGATATTTATAAGAATATCGAGGTTAAATATATGTATGAAAAAAGAAATTAAAGTAAGATTTGAATCCCAGAAGGGCATTGGGCAATTGATTGGGATATTTAGCTTTGAATTACTATCTGCACACATGTCTCAAATAAATCGATATACAATGGCAGAGGAACTTGAACCTTGGATGATTGAATGCTGAAGAGAACATCCAGTAAAAAGGGATTGTCGGTAGGATTAAGAAGATAGTCGCAGTTATTAATATGGTATTATGTAAAAATGTGGATGTGTAACCGATGTGATTCTGCAACTTGTATTTGGGGTAAAAATGGGAGCTGATAACCCATTTGAATCAAATGTATGGAAGATGATATGCCATGAGCTTTGTAATGTTTTGAACAACCAATAAAAAAAATTAAAAAAAAAAGAAGATAGTCGTTATGTTTAGCAAGTAGAGTTAGTATAGGATATGTAACAAAAGTTCTTTAGCAATTTTTTTCGGGCAGTGAGTGAATATAAATGTCAGCACATATGAAGAAATCAGACACAATGATGAACTGGGGAAAATTTGTAGAAAAGCAGATATCAATAGAGACATTAGGAAATCAGGCAAAGTATAAAGTGAGTGATAGAATAAGACATTTTCAACAGGGTTGAGATTGAATATCTAATCTTAGGAAGAAACAAATATGTAGGTCACCAATAGGATTGACATTTGAGAGCATTAGGCAACATGGACATGGATATTGTTAGTAATCCATGTTCACTTTACATTTAGGCTTTGGTACAATCCTAAGTGGGACCTTTGCATTTTGTTTCCAGAATATTTCTGTGATAAAATGTATATGTAGATCAGATGACATGATTTTTTCTTCCACCATTTCTAGGAGCAGTATTTTGAAAACGTATAAATTAGCATTGGGGGTAAAAAAGAGGTGTACCCTGTTTTTATGAATATACAGATAATGCAGGAATAGACCTTAATTTCAATAAATAATACAACTTGTTCCACTTTAAATAATGGATTGAATTGATATCTGAAAATATATAAGAAATCTTATATTGATATGCAATCATTCATGACAACCAGTTATACACCTAATGTTAATATTAGGGTACGATTTATCATGAAGTTTGTGTGAGTTTTGCTTCAAATGTGATTATGGAAATCGAAAATAATGTGTTTGGAAAGAAGTCTCATGAAAATGCCAGTCAAGGAACACCGAGGAATTCATGAGTTCTGAAGCAGGAAGTGATTGAAATTGAAAAAAATGATGATAAATTTGCTTACTTGTGGATGAAATATTATAATATGATGTGAATAAACTGAAGAAATAGTAATGTACCAGTGCTGAATAAAAATGAACATCAAAATACACATCATGTCCCACAGGAATCTTCTCGCATTGATGTTAAACTGTGTCAGTTACTGTAGAAATATTAGGATTTCTTTGCACCATTCACCAAAGTTAGTTTTCTTTTTTTTAATTTTTATTTATGCTTGTTCAAATCATTACATAGTTCTTGATATATCATATTCCACACTGTGATTCAAGTGGGTTAAGAACTCCCATTTTTACCCCATAAACAGGTTGCAGAATCACATCAGTTACACATCCATTGATTTACATATTGCCATACTAGTGTCTGTCATATTCTGCTGCCTTTCCTAACCTCTACTATCCCCCTCCCCTTACCTCTCCTCTCCTCTTCTCTCTCTACCTCTTTACTGTAATTCATTTCTCCCCCTTGTATAATTTTTTCCTTTCCCTTACCTCCTCTTGTATGTAATTTTGTATAACCCTGAGGGTCTCCTTTTATTTCCATGCAATTTCCCTTCTCTCTCCCTTTCCCTTCCTCCTCTCATCCCTGTTTAATGTTAATTTTCTTCTCATTCTATTCGTCCCTACTCTGTTCTTAGTTAATCTCTTTATATCAAAAAGACATTTGGCATTTGGTTTTAGGGATTGGCTAGCTTCACTTAGCATAATCTGCTCTAATGCCATCCATTTCTCTGTAAAAATTTTGTCATTTTTTAATGCAGAGTAATACTCCATTGTGTATAAATGCCTCATTTTTATCCATTCATCTATGGAAGTGCATCTAGGTTGGTTCCACAGTCTTGCTATTGTAAATTGTGCTGCTATGAACATCAATGTAGCAGTGTCCCTGTAGCATTTTTTTTTATGTCTTTAGGGAATAGACTGAGAAGGGGAATACCTGGGTCAAATGGTGGTTCCATTCCCACCTCTACAAGAAATCTCCATACTGCTTTCCAATTTGGCTGCACCAATTTGCAGTCCCACCAGCAATGTACAAGTGTACCCTTTTCTCCACATCCTCGCCAGCACTTGTTGTTGTTTGAGTTCATAATAAATATCTGGAATGGAAAATGCTCAGGAGTTCACAACCTTGAAGGTGGTAGAGGAGTTTCCAAAAGTAAGGGACAGGGTAAATACCACAAACATGGAGCTGTGTCGGCCTTAAGACTTCTTGAGAAAATGCCTCTGAGGTTGGGCACTTGAAATATATGTTGTTGTCAGGAGCTTTAGCTTCCTTTGTAGTGAGACCATCAAAGCTGAGTCTGCATCTATGTGCCTGGACGACATGTTTTTTTTATTTTCCTATGAACACGAGGCAGCAGTACTGAATTCTCTCTTTGTAGGCAAACTGGGGCTACTGGGGGCTAAGTGTCTCCCCATGTGGACTGTGAAGCCATTTGATCATCCTTCACATTTAATCATGTTATTTGATGCTGCACTGAAAGTTTGGTATTTACTTTACGAAATAAAGGAGTTTAACTGTGATACAGTGCTGCAGGGAGTTCTGTCACGTGTGGTGGTCAGGATCGGCAGGAGAATGTACCAAGAAGGCTTCTATCACACATAGTTGCCCCCTTGACCATAGCAACATGATTCTGAACATTGCCCTGAAACCTCTCCATACAACAAGATGCCTTTACATCCAAAGGTCTGCTAGCTGCACCATGTCAGTCACAAACCATTTATAAGCCAATGGCAGATCCACGTGGCCCCACCACAGATGTTTTTTTCACACACCTACACTCTACTGCTCTTGGCCCACTACTCAGCAGGCTCCAACTTACTGGCATATCTTTTCTACACCATTATCATGAAACTCAGTCAAACCAGGCACTGTCTTGTATACTCATGATAAGCAACAGGACATCAAATGGTTTTCCAGTGCCAGCTGGTCATGGAAATTTCAAAAATTTCATGGTATTTTCTAGCCATTTTTCAAGGATGAAGTTGGAGTTACTGTGGGTTTCAATTCATTCAGGAACCATTAAATATTGAGGAATCTCATTTCAATGGAAGCTCTAGAGAACTCTCACAGGCAAGTCTTCTGAAAGAGTGGCCCAAGGTCACATAAAGCCAGCCACATTGAGGTCTACAATGTGAGGTCCATGTGTGTTTTGACTCTCAACTATTGCTGCCAAGTCTTTCAGAATATAATCAAGTGATATCCTCGCTGAGATTCCCAGTGCTCTGTGGAAAGCCACCCTGGGCCTAGATCTCAGTTTCCAAGGGTGACTCTCATGCGTGGCCTCCGAAAATTCCAACACAATTCATGGCAATACTTCTCTAAGGTCAGTTTCAGAACTCACTCTCCAAGGGGAATCCCACAAGAGTTGAAACACAGGTGGACGCAGTCATCTTTTCCCACTGCCACACAAATGACAACAATGAAAACCAAAACACTCTCACATGGCCCTCATGTTCTTCCATATAGACACTAATCATAACCTCTGGCTAGAAGTTTCCATGAGGGGCGCAGACCAAGACACTGTCCAAAATAAGCTCCCTTTCCCCTCATTTGCCGAAAGTCAGGGTGGCCTACACACCCTTCCTGTGAACCAGAACTGATCAAATAGGCATGGCGTTAATACTGTTCTGCTTTTCCAATTTGAGGCCTACTGACTGTCAGGTATAGATTCTTTATGTGATTTGGAGTCATCAGAAAACCCAAGCACTTCTGCAGGGGTTCAAAGAACTCTTTTGAACTAAAGGATCCTGATTCTTACTTGGTGAAGGTCAGGAATCTAATAGAGAAAGGCAAGAGACTCATTTGCCATTTCTGTTTTGAATGCACACATGGAATCTATCTTTTGATGCATCAGGTGCTGAGAATCTAAGCCACAACCTCACACAGAACCAAGAGGCTGATTCAGACACATCTTTTTACAAAGCAATTAAGCAAAGAGCCACAGGTGATGCCCATTCATTTTCATTTGAAAACTGTTTTCTTCAGGCTTCACAAAGGGGTGGCCAGAGGCAAAGACCTTCCTGACATTTAGGGCAACAGAAGAACAGGTAAGCAAAAGACACAAAGCAGGGTTTCTCCACTGAGACTTTCCTGGTCACACTGATATCTGAGTTTTCTGAGATGCTCCCCATTCACTTCAGCTATCAAGTACATGGCCATGTCACAGAGCTTGGAGGTGGTATATATCTTGGACACAAAACCATGAGCCTATGCTGGAGAGTGGCCAGAATTCAGGAAGAAAACAGGATCTTAGGAAGATAGAAGGTTTTGCCCATCCAGAAGGCAAGCTGCAGTCCATTAATCAATTGGGAAGCATGAATGCTGAGAAGCTTTCTACTAGACAGGACACATCAATTAATTCATTCTCTTTTCTAATGTCTACAACCACAGACACAGTGGGATACACAGACATAGAAACACTTACATGTCAAACGACTTACTAGAAACAGTCCAATCCAAACCAAACAAACCACATTTTCTACCTATTGTCAGAACATGTGACAAAACCACAAAACCACAACCACTCCCACAAAGGCACCTCCTTCCCCCAAGTAGGTCTGTTACTATCCAGAGTGTCCTCTGACTGGTGGGCCATAAAATGTTCTCCCGAAATATCCTGTCCTGACTCAGATCTGGTCTCTTTGGCCAACTTTGTGAAGTTGTCAGGACCCAGCGGTGAGCCACTACCTGCTTTCTCAGAAAAGGTCCCTCTTCAGAGCTCTTCTGGCCTTTGGCCATCCTCACATAGGTAGGTACCAAGAAAGACTGACCCTGTCCTTGGTAAAACTGAACAAGTGAGCCCACTGGGACTGGGACTGGGACTGGCTCTGGGTACCTGTCTTCATGGATCCCAAGTTCAGAGAATTCCTTCACCAAGGAAGTGACGTAGGTCACTTCCTTCAGGAACTGAATTAGGTTACTGCCTTGTCAACCAATTTGTCCTAACAGTTGCTTCCAAAGTCCAATGAGTTGGAGGCTGCCCCTTCTTCCAGTGAAACGTTCACAAGTTTGCATGGTATATCAACCATAGGCACCCAAAAAAAGCTCTCCAGATAGGCCTGGTTTGGTCCATCTTCTATACATTAAGAAAAGAAATGTTGATTCAGACTCATCCCTTCATGCTAACCAGGTTGTTTGTCATGGAAGATGACTTTTGCTCTCTGACGTCATTCATAGCTGCCTACATTTAATCCAGGGATCATTTCTTTAATGACCTTGGAGGTTCTCAGCAAGTGGAAGATCCCCTAATTTCTGTATTGAAAGACCAACTCTGTCCCTGCTCTTCAGTAAAGTTAGATTGAGAGAACAGTGTATGGTCAGGGTTAATAACATGTTCCATTTGGGTTAGGAATCATTCTGCGGGATGAATTATGGTATTGGGAACGTGCGATATTTATAAGAATATAAGTGAAATATAAGTATGAAAACAGACATCTAGGTAATATTTGAAGCCCAGAATTGCATTGGACCCTTGGCTGGGATTCTTAGCTTTGAATTATATTCTGCACAGATGTCTCAGATAAATCAATATACAATGGCATAATTCCTTGTACCTTGGTTGATTGAATGTTGAAGAGAACACCCAGTCAAAAAGAAATAATTTGTAGGATTAGTAAGATTGTTGGTAGGTTTTGAAAGAAGAGTGAGTATAAGATTTGGATGAAAAGATCTTTAGCAATAGGGTTTCGGATAGAAAGTGAATGTAATTATCAGCACATGTGGAGAGTCTGTTAAAAGGATGAACTGGGGAAAAAAGTAGGAATGCAGATATCAATTGACATTAGGATATCAGGCAAAGTATAAAGTGAGTGATAGAATTATACATTTTCAACAGGGTTGAGTTTGAATATATAATCTTAGGAAGAAACAAAAATGTAGTCACCAATAGGATGAACTTTCGAGAGCATTAGGCAATATGGACATGGATGTTTTCCGTAATCCATGCTCACTTTTCATTTAGGCTTTGGTACAAACATAAGTTTGACCTCTTCTTTATGTGTGCAGAATATTACTGTGGTAAAATGTATATGTAGATCAGGTGACATGAGTATTTCTTCCACCATTTCTGGGAGCAATATTTTGAAGACGTATCAATTATTTTTGGAGGTAAAAATGGTGTACACTGTGTCTATAATTATAGAGATAATGCATGAATAGACCATACTGTAAAGAAATATTATAACTGGTTCTAACTTTAAATAATGAATTGAATTGATATCTGAAAATATACAGAAAATCTTACATTGATATACAATCCTTCATTCCAACCAGTAATATATATAATGGTTATATCAGCATTATGGTTTTTCATGAAGAATGTGTGAGTTTTGCTTCAAAAGTGATTATGGAAATCGGAAATAATGTGTTTGGAAAGAAGTCTCATGAAAAGACCAGTCAAGAAACCTGGAGGAATACATGTGTTTTGAAGCAGAAAGTGATTGAAAGTGAAACAAATGCCTATAAATTTGTGAACTTGTGGATCAAATATATATACTATGATGTGCGTAAACTGAAGAAATAGTAATGTACCACTGTTACATAAAAATGAACGTCAAAATACACATCATGTCCTCTCCCACAGGAATCTACTTGCATTGATGTTAAACTGGGTCAGTTATTGTAGAAATATTAGGATAATGCCGCAGTCTTGCTGAGCACAATCAGCAGCCACTTGTCAAAAGAAACTAACTTTATTTTTAGAACCACACATGCCAAACAAAACAGCCTCTCAGGAAGAACCTTCAGAGCCCCAACTGCCACCACTGGCTTCCCAAAACCTCTCCTTCCCACAGGAGCCTCTCTCCGCCTCCCACAATCCTCCTGCTCTTGAGGGCGATTGGCTGGGTCATGTGGGTGGAGTCAAAAAAGTCCCCCAATGAGCAGTTTTGTGGTCTGAAAGGGCAGGGAAACAGCCCATTGAGCATCACCGCAGAGGAGCCAATCAGCTAGGTGTTGCTGGGGCCGCTGTGAGCCAATCATCAGCCGGCAGCTGGAAGTTTGCTGGCAGCAGGAATTTTGCTGGGGCCCCTTCGGCTGTGGCTCTCAACATCTTCGCCTCTCTGTTTAAACAACACGCATGTGGCTTAGGGACCGTGCCTGCCTTAGGTTGTCCAATAGTACATATGGTCTTTACCCCTTAAGTTGGTACCATTGCAATTGGATCTTACCCGTCACTGACTACCCGTCCAGTATAGAGCCACACCTGTGGAGAGTTCTTTGTACCAGCGGGGGTGGGTGAGGTTCTTTGCCTCACCTCTGTTGGCCCCCCAAATTTTAGCTGGACGATCATGACACGCAGAAGGGATGAAGATACACCAAGCCAATTGATGGCTCCTTTTGGAAAAATTGTACCACCGATGACATCATCAGCAAATATACCCCAACACTACCACAAGTCGCTGCACCAACAGATAGTTCACAATGCATTTAGGTGAGTTCACAATGTGTCCAGGCAAGTTCTGCAAGCAGTACAGGGATGGCTATTGCAGAAGCTGTAGATTGGTATTATCTTTGATTTCACCTGCACTGGGATGAAGATAGGAACTCTGGCAATAATGTCTAAAGAAAAAAATTATGTAATATTCCAGAAGGCACTAAAACCAAAAAAAAATATGTAACATTCCAGAAGGCACATCAAAAACCAAAATGGCCCAAAAAGCAGTCATTGAGGATGAAGTCTCTCACTTTCCTCTGTAAGGTTCCTGACCTCCATAAAATGAGAATAGGGATTTATTGGGTCAAATGAGTTCTTCAAAACCCTGCAGAGTGTAGCCAATGGGTTATTGGGTTTTTTCATTACTCCAATTCACAACAAGAATCTATACTCCACAGACAGTAGGCCTCAAATTGGAGAAGCAGAGCAGTATTAAAGTCAGGGTTATTTGATCACTCATGGTTCACAGAATGGGTGTCCAGGCCACCCTGACTTTAGGCAAATGAGAGGAAAGGGAGATTATTTTGGACACTGTCTTGGGCTGTGCCCCTCAAGGAAACGTCAAGCCAGAGGTTATGATGAGTGTCTATATGGAAGAAGATGAGGGCCATTTGGGAGTGTTTTGGTTTTCATTGTGGTCATTTATGTGGCAGTCGGAAAAGATGACTGGGTCCACCAGGGCTTGAACTCTGGTGTGATTCCTCTTAGATACTGAGTTCTGGAACTGACCTCAGAGAAGTATTTCCATGATTTGTGTTGGGATTTTAGGCGGCCACCCATGAAAGTAGCCCTTTGAAACTGAGATCTAGGCCCGGGGTGGCTTTCCACAGAGCACTGGGAATCTCAGACAGAATATCATATGATGTTATTTTGAAATACTTGCCAGACATAGTTGAGAGTCAAAACACACATGGACCTCACATTGTAGACCTCAATTGGCCTGGCTTCATGTGACTATTTGGCCACTCTTTGGAAAGCATTGCCTGTGAGAGTTCTCCAGAACTTTCATTGAAATGAGCTTCCTCAACACTGAATGATTCCTGAAAGAATTGAAACCCACAATGCCTCCAACTTCATCCTTGTAAAATGGCTAGATAAATACCATGAAATTTTTGAAATTCGCATGATGAGGTGGCACTGGAGAACCTTTGATGTCCTCTTGCTGATCATTAGTGTACCAGACAGTGCCTTGATTGATTGGGTATAATGAAAGTGGTGTAGAACAGAGATGCCTGTTAGATGGAGACTGCGGAGTAGTTGGCCCAGAGTTGTGGTGTGCAGGTGTGTGATAAAATATTTATGGTGGTGCCATGTGGATCTGCCATTGACTTCCAAATGGCTTTTAGCTAACATGGTGCACCCAGCAGACCCTTATATGCAAAGGCATCTTGTTATATGGAGAGGTTTCAGGGAAATGTTCAGAATCAGGTTGCTATGGTCAAGGGGGCAAGCTATGTGGGATAGAAGCCGGGTTAGTGCGTTCTCCTGGAGACTCTGACCCAGCACATGTCACAGAACTCCCTCCAACACTGTGTCCCAGTTGAACTCCTTGTATTTCTTGAAGCAAATACCAAACTCCCAGTTCAGCACCAAGAAACACCATGAAAATTGGAGGATGACTAAATGGCTTCACAGTCCATATGGTTAGACACTTTGGCCCACTGGCCTCTGTTTACCTACAAAGAGAGAATTCAGCACTTCTGCCTCAGGTTCATTGGAAAATAAGAAACCATGTTCTCCAGGTCACATAGATTCAGACCCAGCTTTGATGGTTTCACTACAAATGAAGACAAAGCTCCTGACAACAATATATATTTCAAGTGCCACACCTCAGAGACAGATTCTCCAGAAGTCTTTTTTCCAGCAGAGCTCCATGGTTGTGGAGTGTTTACCCAATCCCTTACTTCTGGAAACTCCTCTACCTGCTCCCAGGTTGAGAACTCCTGAGAATTTTCCATTCCAGATATGTATTCACAGATTTTCTAACTCTTCTTCTCTAATTGTGTCTCACTTGGGGTAAAGGTAATGTCAAGGCATTGTTCTAGGTGAGAGTGGGAAGATTATTGTGTAGCACATATTTGCATACACATTGGATACATTATCCTATTTTCCATTTGCAATACTGAATTTCTGACACTAACCCATACCCTACTAGACTCTGACTACTATCCTAAAATGATGGAGAAAAAGAAACCTAACAGAATAGAAATACAGGCCTTTTGTAGGAGGCATGGTGTATACTTGGATTTTCCTTCTCCTTTATCAAGGATATGTGTTATAAATCTAGTCAACTTTTCATTGTAATATTTCTCCATGAGTTTTCAAAGTTAACACATATGTAAATTGCTGTCTCCTTTGCTCTGTAGCCTCTTTAGAACATGTATATTTTTATGCATATATAGACTCCTACCTGGTAACACACGTAAATTCTTGTGATCTCACTAACTTTGGAATATACAAATTATGAGAATAGATCACTTCCCCTAAATACTGATGGAACTGAAAATTCAAACTATGGGTGAGCTTCCTAGTGAACAACATCATACATAAATCCATGTTCAGTAAAATGAATATTTTTAGATATGTGGATGATATATATTTCATGATAAATTTCGATTGGCATATATATTGCTACATTTTATTGTTCTGTGTGTGTGTGTATATATATACCAGATTTTTCAGATTTTCCAAAATATGAAATATATGTGTCTTATTATACACTCCCTAAATTCATTCAAGTTCATGTATGCGATTTAAAATCAACATTTTACATGATTATCATCAGTCTGGCTGGGCACAATTCAGGAGCCAATTGTCAAAAGAAACAAACTTTATTTTTAGAACCACACAAGCCAAACAAAACAGCTTCTCAGGAAAAACCCTCAGAGCCCAACTGCCACCACAGTCTTCCCACAAGCCTCTTCCTCAACCACAAGCCTCCTCCTTTTGAGGCCGATTGGCTGGGTCACATGGGCGGAGCCATAAAAGTCCACCAATGAGCAGCTCCGTTGTCTGAAAGGGCAGGGAAACATCCCATTGAGCATCACCACAGAGGAGCCAATCAGCTAGATGTTGCTGGGGCCTCTGTCAGACAATCATCCACTGGCAGTCTGAAAGGGCGGGGAAACAGCTCAATGAGCATTTGCAATGAGCATCACCGCAGAGGAGCCAATCAGCTAGATGTTGCTGGGGCCGCTGTGGAGCCAATCATCAGCCGGCAGCTGGAAGTTTGCTGGCAGCTGGAGGTTTCCTGGGGCCCCTTTGGCTGTGGCTCTCAACATCTCCCCCTCTCTGTTTAAACAACGAGCATGTGGCTTAGGGACCATGCCTGCCTTAGGTTGTGCAGTAGTACATATGGTATTTACTGGAGACCCTTGGCTGTGGCTATCAACAGGATTTGTATGTACCATTCACTGAAGTTAGTTTTCAGTACTAGGAAACAAATATGTATTTCAGGTGGATAAATATTTCTGAGAAAAATCTTGTGAAAAGTTGATTATAAATCCACATACTTGAACATAAATGAATTTAGGGAGTGTAAATAAGATACATATATTTCATATTTTGAAAAATCTGGAGAGTGTGTGTGTGTGTGTGTGTGTGTGTGTATACACACACAGACACATACAGATATTAAAATGTAGCAACATATATGCAAATCTAAATTCACTATGAAATATACATCAATCACAGATCCAAAAATATTCAATTTTCTTAACAGGGATTTATGTATAATGTTTTTCAACTAGGAAGCTCACCCATTATTTGAATTATCACTTCCAACAGCATTTAGGAGGAGTGATGTCTTCTCACAAATTGTATCTCCCAAGTCAGTCACCTCACAAGAATGTAGGTGTGACACCAGGTAGGATTTGATATGTGCATATAAAAATACATATGCTGAATAGGCTACAGACAAAGGGAGACAGGAATTCACATATTTGTTAACTTTAAAAACACATGGAGATCTATTTCAATTAAAAATAGACTGGATTTATAACACCTGACATTTATCATGCAAAAGGCAAGATCAATTATACACCATGCCTCCTCTGAACTGCTTGTATTTCAATTCTGTTTGTGTTACTTTTCTGCATCATATTAGAATTAGTAGTCAGAGTCTAGTAGGGTATGGGTTCGTGTCAGGGATTCAGTATTTCGAATGGAAAATTGGAAAATGAATCCAATGTGTATGCAAATATGTGCTACACACAAAAAAATTCCCACTATCATTCAGAACAATGGCTTGAAATAACCATGCCCCATGTAAGAAACAATTAGAGGAGAAGAGTTAGAAAATCTGTGAATACATACGTAGAATGGAAAATGCTCAGTAGTTCACAACCTTTGAGGTGGCAGAGACGTTTCCAAACCTTAGGGACAGGGTAAAACTCCACAAACATGGATCTCTGCTGGCCTAAACACTTCTGGAGATACTGACAATGAGGTTGGGTACTTGAAATATATGTTGTTTTCAGAAGCTTTAGCTTCCTTTGTAGTGATACCATCAAACTTGGGTCTGCATTTTTGTGACCTGGAGGACATGAATTCTTATTGTTCAATGAACATGAGGCAGCAGTGCTGAATTCACTCTTTGTAACTAAACTGTGGCCAATGGGGGATAAGTGTCTCCCCGTCTGGACTTTGAAATCATTTGATCATCCTCCAATTTTCGTGGTGTTTCTTGATGCTGCAGTGGGTGTTTTGTATTTGGTTCATGACATACAAGGAGTTAAACTGGGACACAATGCTGGAGGGAGTCCTGTAACGTATGGTGTGTCAGGGTCTGCAGGAGAATGCACCAACCAGGCTTCTATCCCCCATTGCTTGCCCCCTTTACCATAGGAACTTGATTCTGAACATTGCCCTGAAAACTCTCCATGTAACATGATGCCTTTACATACAAAGTTCTGCTAGCTGCACCATGTCAGTCAAAAGCCATTTGGAAGTCAATGTAAGATCCACATGACCCCACCACAGATGTATTGTCACACACCTGCACACAACTGCTCTAGGCCTGCCATAAATACTGCTCTGCTTCTCCAATTTGAGGCCTACTTACTGTCAGGTATAGATTCTTTATGTGATTTGGCATCATGAGACAACCCAAGCAGTTCTGCAGGACTTTGAAGAACTCATTTGATCCAAAGGATCCCTATTCTCACTAGATGGAGGTCAGGAACCAAACAGAAGAAGGCAAGAGACTTCATCCACAATGACAGATTTTTTGCCATTTTGGTTTTGGATGCACACATGGGATCTTCTTTAGATCTATCAGGAGCTGAGAATCTTAGCCACAGCCTCAAACAGGGCCTAGTGTCTGACTAAGACACATCCCTTTCCAGAGCAATTAAGCAAAGAGCCACAGGTGATACCCATTCATTTCCATTTGAAAACTGTTTCTTCACGCTTCACAAAGGGGTGGCCTGAGGCAAAGACCTTCCTGACATTCAAGGCAACAGAAACATAGATAAGCAAATGGAGCCAAGCAGGGTTTCTCCACTGAGACTTTACTGGTCACACTGATATCTGAGTTTTCTGAGATGTTCCCATTCCCTTCAGCTATCAAGGACATGGCCATGTCACAGAGTTTGGAGGTGGTACATATCTTGGACAATAAACCATGAGCCTATTCTGGAGAGTGGCCAGAATTCAGGAAGAAAACAGCAACTTAGGAAGTTAGTAGGTGTTTCCCATCCATAAGGCAAGCAACAGTCCATTAATCAATTGTGCAGGATGAATGCTGTGAAGCTTTCTACTAGACAGGACACCTCCATTGATGCATTCTCGTTTCTAATGTCTAAAACCACGGACACAGTGGCTACACAGACATAGAAACACTCGCCTTGTCTATAGACTTACTAGAAACAGTCGACTCCAAACCAAACCAACCAACTTTCCTACCTATTCTCAGAACATGAAACAAAACCGCAAACTCACACCCACAACCAAAAAGGCACCTCCTTCCCAAAAATAGGTCTTTAACTATCTGGAGTGTCCTCTGACTGGTGGGCCATACTATGTTCCACTCGAAATGGCCTGTCTGGTCTCAGATCTTGTCTCCTTGGCCAACTCTGTTATTCTGCGAGGAGCCTGCTGTTAGCCACAACCTGCTGTCTCAAGAAAGGCCACTCTTCAGAGCTCTACTGGCATATGGCCATCCTCACATCAGTAGGTACCAAGAAGGTCTGACTCTGTACTTGGTAAATCCAAACAAGTGAGCCCACTGGGACTGGGACTGGGACTGGCTCTTGGTGCCTGGCTTCTTGCATCCCAATTTCAGAGAGTTCCATCACCAAGGAAATGAGGTATGTCACTTTCTTTGCAACTGAATGAGGTCACTGCCTTGGCAACAACTTTGTCCTAACACTTGCTTCCAATGGTTCCATGAGTTGGAGGGTGCCCCTACTTCCTGTGACAATTTGACTAGTTAGAATGGTATATCAAAATAGACACCATGGAACAGCTCTACACGCAGGCCCTGTTAGGTTCATCTTCTCTACATTAAGAAGAGAGAGTCTGATGCATACACATCCCTTCATCCTGTCCAGGTTGTTTGCCATGGAAGATGGCTTTTGCTCATGCAGGTCCTTCATAGCTGCCTACATCTTCTCCAGGGATCATTTCTGCATCGAACTTTGAGGTTCTCAGCAGTTGGAAGATTACCTACATCCCTAATTGAAAGAATAGCCCTGTCCCTGCTCTTTTGTAATGTTAGACTGAGGCAACAGTGTATGGTTAGGGTTAATAACACGTTCGATTTGGGTTAGGAATCATTCTGCGGGATGAATAAGGTTATTGGGAACCTGCAATATATAGAAATATAGTGGTTAAATATAAGTATGAAAACAGAAATCTAGGTAAGATTTGAAGCTCAGAAGTGCATTTGGCAATAGATTGGGACACGTAGCTTTGAATTATGTTCTGCATACATGTTTCAGAAAAATTGATATACAATGGCATAGGACCTTGTACCTCAGATGATTGAATGTAGTAGAGTACATCCACTCAAAAAGGGATAGTCGATAGGATCAGGAAGATAGTCAGTATGTTTCGGAAGAAGATAGAGTATAGGATTTGGACCAAAGTTCATTAGCAATAGGGTTTTGGTTAGAGAGTGAATGTCAATGTCAGCACATGTGAAGGGTCAGTCACAATGTTGAACTGGAAAAAATATGTAGGAAAGTAGATATCAATAGAGACATTAGGAAATCAGGCAAAGTATAAAGTGAGTGAAAAAACTAGACATTTCCAACAGTTTTGAGGTTGAATATATAATCTTAGGAAGAAACAAAAATGTGGTCACCAATAGGATTGACATTTGAGAGCATTAGGCAACCTGGATATGGATGTTTTTAGTAATCCATGTTCAGTTTCCATTTAGGCTTTGGTACAATCATACGTGTGACTTTTGCATTTTGTGTCCAGAATATTACTATGATAACATGCATATGTAGATCAGGTGACATGAGTATTTCTTCCACCATTTCTGGAAGCAATATTTAGAAGACTAATAAATTAGTATTGGGGGTACTAAGAGGTGTACCCTGTGTCTATGAATATAGAGATAATGCATGAATAGACAATATAGTGAATAAATAATATAACTGGTTCCACTTTAAATAATGGAATAAACTGATATAAGAGAATATATAAAAAATACTATATTGTTATAAAATCATTCATTCCAACCAGTTATACATCTAATGGTGATATTATAGTTATGGTTTATCATGAAGTGAGTGTCAGTTTTGCTTCAAAAGTGATAAAAGAAATCAAAAATAATATATTTTGAAAGAAGTCTCATTATAAGACCAGTCAAGAAACCTGGAAGAATCCATGTGTTCTGAAGCAGGAAGTGATTGAAAGTGAAACAAATGCCTATAAGTTTGCTAACTTGTGGATGAAATATATATCCTATGATGTGCATAAATTGAAGAAATAGTAATGTACCAGTGTTGAATTAAAATGAATTTCAAAATACACATCATGTCACATAGGAATGTACTTGCATTGGTGTTAAACTGGGTCAGTTACTGTAGAAGTATTAGTATTTGTATGCAACATTAACTGAAGTTAGTTTTCAGTACTGGAAACAGTATGTATTTCAGGTGGATGAATATTTCTGAGAATAATCTTGTGAAAAGTTGATTATAAATCCATATACATGAACATGAATGAATTTAGGGAGTGTATATAAGACACATATATTTCATATTTTGAAAAATCTGGAGAGTGTATGTATATATATATATATATATATATATATATATATATATATATATACAAAAAAACACACACAGACAATAAATAAGCAATCAAAATTATCATGAACTATATATCCTCCACAGATGCAAAATTATTTCTTTTAGAACATGTATTTATGTATAATGTTGTTCTTCTAGGAAACACCCCTAGGTTAAATTTTCAGTTCCAACAGAGTTTAACAGGAGTGATCACTTCTCACAAATTGTATTTGCCAAATTAGCCACCTCACAAAATGTAGGTGTGATACCAGGTAGTGTTCTATATGTGCATTTAAAAATACATGTGCTGAATAGGCTACAGAGAAAGGGAGATAGGTATTCACATATTTGTTAACATTAAAAACACATGGAGAACTATTTCAATTAAAAATTGACTAGATTTATAACACCTACAATTAATCATGCAAAAAACAAGTCCAACTATACACTATGATTCCTCTGAACTGCTTGTATTCCTATTCTGTTTGTGTTATTTTTCTCCATCATATTAGGAGTAGTAGTCAGAGTCTATTAGGGTATGCGTTAGTGTCAAGGATTCAGTATTTCGAATGGAAATATGGAAAATGACTCTAATTGGTATGCAAATATGTGCTACACAAAAATGTTCACACTCTCATCCAGAAGATTGCCTTGACATTACCTTAGTTCCAAGTAAGATACAATTAGAGGAGAAAAGTTAGAAAATCTGTAAATACATATCAGGAATAAAAAATGCTCAGGAGTTCACAAACTTGTAGGTGGTAGAGGAGTTTCCAAAAGTAAGGGACAGGGTAAACACTCCACAAACATTGAGCTCTGCTTGTGCAAAGACTTCTTGAGAAACTCTCTGAGGTTGGGCTCTTAAAATACATGTTGTTGTCAGGAGCTTTAGCTTCCTTTGTTGTGTGACCATCAAATCTGGGTGTGCAAATATGTGACCTGAAGGACATTGTTTCTAATTTTCCAATGAAAATGAAGCAGCAGTGCTGAATACTCTTTTTGTAGTTAAACTATGGCCACTGGGGTGTAAGTGTCTCCCCAGGTTGACTGTGAAGCCATTTGGTCATGCTCCAATTTTCGTGGTGTTACTCCTTGGTGCACTGGGAGTTTGGTATTTGCTTCATGAAATACAAGGAGTTCAACTGGGACACAGTGCTGGAGGGAGTTCTGTCACGTGTGGAGGGACACAGTCTGCATGAGAATGCACCAACCAGGATTCTGTCCCACATAGGTTGCCCCTTTGTCCATAGCAACCTGATTCTGAACATTGCCCAGAAACCTATCCATATAACAAGATGCCTTTACATATAAGGGTCTGCTGGCTGTACCCTGTCAGTCACAAGGCAATTGGAAGCCAATGGCAGATCCACATGCCCCAACACACATGTTTTATCACACACCTTCACACCACTGCTCTAGGCCCACTAATGAACAGGCTCCAACATACTGGCATCACTGTTCTACACAATTTTCATGAAACCCAGTCAGTCAAGGCACTGTGAGATACACTCATGATCAGCAACAGGACATCCAAAAGTTTTCCAGTGCCACCTGGTCATGGGAATTTCAAAAGTTTCATGGTATTTATCAAGCCATTTTTTGAGGATAAAGTTGGAGGCTCTGTGGGTATCAATTCATTCAGGAACCATTAAATGTTGAAGAAGCTCATTTCAATGAAAGATCTTGAGAACACTCACAGGCAAGTTTTCCCAAAGAGTGGCCAAAAGGTCACATGAAGTCAGGCCCATTGAGGTCTACAATGTGAGGTCCATGTGTGTTTTGACTCTCAACTGTGGCTTTAAAGAATTTCAGAATAAAATCATGTGATATCCAGGCTGAGATTCCCAGTGCTCTGGGCAAAGCCACCCTGCACCTAGATCTCCCTGCACCACAATTAATACCTGAGATCTAGGTTGCATGGCCTAGTAAAATCCAAACACAATTCATGACAATACTTCTCTGATGTCACTTCCAGAATTCAGTCTCTAAGGAGAATCATACCAGAGTTCAAGCCCAGGTGGACCCAGTCATCTGTTCCAAGCGCCAAACAAATTACCACAATTCAAAACAAAATGCTCCCACATGCCCCTTATCTTCTTCAATTTGAGGCCAAATGACTGTGGGGTTTAGATTCTTTATGTAAATTGGATTCATGTGAAAACCCAAGCACCTATGGGCTAAACTCTGCAGGGCTTTAAAGAACTCATTTGACCCAAAGGATCCCTATTTTCACTTGATGGATGTCAGGGCCATTAGAGAGGAAGGTGAGAGTCTTCATCCACAATAACTGCTCTTTTGGCCATTTTGGTTTTGGATGCACCCATGGGATCTTTCTTTAGATCCATCAGGTGCTGAGAATCTAAGCCACAGCCTCACACAGGGACAAGAGGCTGATTCAGACACATCTCTTTCCAAAGCAATTAAGCAAAGAGCAAAACACACACAGACATTATAAAGTGGCAATATATATGCCAATTGAAATTCATGATGAAATATATATCGTCCACAGATCCAAAAATATTAATTTTACTGAACATGGATTTATGAATAATGTTGTTCAACTAGAAAGGTTACCCTTAGGCTGAATTTTATGATCCAATAGCGTTTAGGAGGAGTGATCTCTTGTCATAATTTGTATCTGCCATGTCAGCCACCTCACAAGAATGTATATGTGATACCAGGTAGGATTCAATATGTTTATATAAAAATAAATGTGATGAATAGGCTACAGAGAAAAGGATACAGGAATTCACATATTTATTAACTTTAAAAACACAAGGAGAACTATGTCAATTAAAAATTAACTAGATTTATAACACCTACCCTACATAATGCAAAAGGCAAGTCCAACTATACACCATGCCTCTTCTGAACTGCTTGCATTTCTATTGTGTTTGTATGCACTGTGGGTTTCAAGAACCGTTAAATGTTGAGGAAGCTCATTTCAATGAAACTCTGGAGAACTCTCATAGGCAAGGCTTCCCAAAGAGTGGCCAAAAGGTTAGATATAGCCAGGCCCATTGAGGTCTACAATGTGAGGTCCATGTGTGTTTTGACTCTCAACTATGGCTACCAAGTCTTTAAGAATAAAATCATGGGATATCTTTGCTGAAATTCCCAGTGCTCTGTGGAAAGCCACCCTCGGCCTTGATCTTAGTTTCCAAGGGCGACTCTCATGCTTGACCTCTTAAAATATCACCACAATTCATGGCAATACTTCTTTGAGTTCAGTTCCAGAAGTCAGTCTCTAAGGGGAATCACACAAGAATTCAAGCCCAGGTGGACCCAGTCATCTCTTCCAACCGTCACACAAATGACCACAATTAATACCAAAACACTCTCACATGGCCCTCCTCTTCTTCTATAAAGGCACTCATCATAACATCTGGCTGGAGGTTTCCATGAGGGGCACAGCCCAAGACAGTGTCCCAAATAAGCTCCCTTTTCACTCATTTGCCTAAATTCAGGGTGGCTTGGACACCCTTCTTGTGCACCAGGAGTGATCTGAAAGGGTAAAATAAATTGAAATTAAAGTGTAAAAGTTGAAGTGTAAAAGACCGGGTTTTGTAAAGTTTCTAAGCTGCAAGGCCTGAGTTAAAATGTAAAGGACCAGGTATTGTTAAGTTCCTATGCTACATGCAAAACCTGAAATTCCTGTAGCTTGTAGTACAATTCCGGACTGCCCAGTAAATAATCCCCCTGACCGCCTGGTTGTTTAATAACCTAGGACCCTGTGTGGCCTGGCACATAGGCATCGCAAGGCCTAAACCAATCTGTTTGAATGTGTACCTCGCTTTAGAACTCACCTATCACTCCCGCCTGACCTGTTCCTGCCAATGAATGAACTAATCTTGTTTAGGAATTGTTGTTTGATTTTTCTGCGGTGTATGTTGATTTCTTAAAGGAGACTGTGATATATGTAAAGTCCCGCCCTCCCCAAAAAGTGTACTTAAGCACTGCTCAACCCCTGCTCGGGGCTCTGGGCTGCTCTCCCTTCTTGAGTGAGCACGTAGCCCCAGCATGCTGGATTGGATCCTCAATGAACGCCTTTTTCTGTTGCATGAGCCGCGTTCTCTTGGTGGTCTCTTCCTCCGACGTTCACCGGACACTTACATTTGGTGCATTGGCCGGGAATCACGCAGAATAGGACAAGGACACGCCAACAGACCCCTCTGGAAGAAAGTAAGGCGCTTCTTTTCATTTTTCCTTGTGATCACTCAGAGCTTTTTGTTCAGGTTCCATTTTTCCGTTTTTGGTTTGGGTTGGCAGAGTGGCTTCCAGCGGAGAACGTAAGTTCCCCCTGTCAGTGGTGGACAAACGTGTCCTAAAGCCACAGGCCATGTCCTTGCAAGGGATACCTTGGAGGACTCGGGGAGTGACGGATGTGCTCTCATTAGGTGAGGAGGGACGAATGAGCCCACATTAGGTGACTCTGCTGGCAACCCATCATATCTTGCTGACTACTTTTTTCTCTCAGGTTGAATTCACTGTCTATCTTTGTGGTCTAACCCATCAGGTTTTGCCAGTTACTAGGTTCTAATCTTTACTTCTGAATTCGTGTTAAATGTTAACTGTGTGTACATGTTTGTGTCACGTTTGTATTGTCCTTGTCTCTGTTTGAGAAACTCTCATTATGGGACAAAGCCATTCCATGCCTCTGTCCTTGAAGCCATTCCTGGTCCCTGCCTCCAATCCGACCCCTTCACCCAGGATCCTATCACTCAAACCTTCTACTCCTCCCCCTCTTCCCTCCATTCTCTCTGAGTCACAAGATTGTAGATCTTGGGGTTGTGAACAAACGGGAGCTGCATGATGGTCTTTGTGTGTCATTTTATCTGTGTTTCTGTTAAATGTGATGGCATTGTTTGGTCCGATGCAGAGTCCCGAGTTCCAACCTGCATTACATATGTGGAAGTTACTTTAGCTAAATTTTAAACTAATGCTTCTCCTGTGAGGGACCAAAAGTCAATAGAACTGCCAGTTTTTCTGTTCTCACCTTTTCACCTCTCTTAGCTGTGCTTTAAAGAACTTTGATAAACTTTACTCCCCTTTGTTAAGCAAGATTACGGAAGCAGTGATTTCTTTTCTTCCCGTAGTTGGATTGAGCATTCCCACTGCAGAGGGAAATGTCTGGGGTCTAAGAACTTTGATATCTCGCTTAAACTTTTCTCAAAACCCTGTCCTCATTATTAAATTGGCATTAATTGGCTTTGGGATGGGAACCAAGCCTTCAGTCATAAATTTTGACACCCCAGAGGGGACTTTAAATAAACCCCACTCTGCCCTCTTGGGGAAGCCTAGCACTCAAAACAACTGAAGCAGAGAATGAAATTTTTGGGAGCTGACTACTGCAAAGTTGGGAGACATAGAATATGCCTGGTGCCTGGGGTCAAAGCAAACCAGAGGAACTAATCCTGTAAGTAAATGATGAGGCTAAGGGACTCCCAGCAGCTGCCAGATCCATTTTGCTGTGGGGAACTCCCTTATTCCTTACGTGCACTTTAAGGATTTCTCCACCTCTGTTTACTTAACAAAAGGGACAATGAATGCATTAATATGTTGATATTATAGATTGTTTCTTGGGGATGATCTAGGGTGAATGTGTATCTAGAAATGATTTTTTTATTTTAACCATCTGGTATCTAAATGGGTTTCTAAAGCATTGCACTATCTTACAGTTAAAAGTTGGGTTTAAACAATTGTTTAGTTTGATTTCAGGTAGTTCATGCAAGGAAACTTAAATACTTAGGGTAAAAAAAAATAAATAAAGAGTTTTAATTTTGAACTAGACAGCCTGAAAATATTTCACTAGATATATCAGTGCATTAACTTGGGAAGAGATAATAAATTATGATATGGTATCTATTCCCATCAGTGTGTAAGATTTTAAAAAATGGTACTAATTTAAAACGTTGGTCTGGCTTATTGAAATGACATTAATTAGCAACAGTCTTGGAAATTTTTAAAGCTTAATTTCGGATACACATGGTAGCATGTGGTTCTTTTTAAAAATTTTTCAGCCAATTTAATTTAACTTAATACTATTAGAAACTTCATAACAAAGAAAGGGGCTTAATGATCCTATAGAAACTTCTTCTGATGGTGGCATTAATATTATCAAAAAATGATCCTATTTTCAGTTTTGTGTGAGCAAGTTTTTCTAGTGTAGAAAAATCTAAAGAAATAAAATTTTGAGAATTACATCTTCAACTTGCATCAAAATTTTCAACATCCAAACCTGGAAATTATGACTTATAGATAAATGCCTTAGGCGTGAGGTTTCTTCTCAGAATTCCAGTCTTTCCAGTTTTCCAGACCTCAGCCAGGACTTACTTTGATATGCAAATAAAAGAAGCCTGCAGCACTCAGCAGGAGACAGATAAAAAGAGTAAATGTGTCTTTTTACCTGAACTCAAACTAGACCTAACCAAAAAAGTATATAATATGGTATTTACTAATTACTGGCCAGTCATCATTTTTAGGACTCTTGCTTTTCTTAGATTCTGTAATTTTTTTTTTTGAGCTCATGATCTTGATTCTGCTGATATGTTAATGTTTTCTGATCAGTTCTATTTTTGATCAACTCTGGAGTTTTCAGCATTGCAATGGAGATTTTACCTGAAAAAAGCTACAAGGCCTTTACTATTGTGTTATGTGTTACATTTGTGTTACGTGTTGTATGTTGGTATGTCTGTATGTGTGTATGTCCATATATCATGCAGGGATATGACAATTGACAGATGAGGAGCGCTCATGAAAAATTTAAAAATATATCCAAATGTCTTTGATTCACGTGATTCATATGTTTTAATTCAAATTGGGTAAACAGATAAAAATAAAGATGTCTTTAAAATTAGGCCAATAAGTTTTCTAGGTTTTCAAAAAGGCCCTAATAAAATGTAGATGTCTATAAAATAATCTGCTTAAATTCAGAAATTGAAAAGCATTGTATTGAAATGTGAACAGAAAGAGGTTAGTAGATGGAAAAGGGAAACTAAAAGGTTCTAGATATAGATATAATAGAGGAAAAACGTGTTTCTGGATAAGAGAGTCTATATGATTAAGTAATTAAAAGGGTTTAAGTAAATAATAAAAAAAGGTGTGTGTAACTTGGTTATAGTAAGTTTTGAGCAAGTAATCTTAAAAAATTAAACAGCTGGTAAAACAAGTACTGTTTTTATAAAATTGTGCCATGTTATTTCTTTAAAATCTAAACTTGTTTAATACAAAAACATCAATGTAATTGTGGTGTTAATGTGTTCATATCTTCCAGGTATACAAGTCTGTAAGGTAGAAGCTTGCAAAGACCATTGTATCAAGCTGGTGTTCTAAGGTTGTATGGTAATTCTAGGCTTAAAAGAAAAACATGCTGGAGTGTTGGAGATTTATGTATATCATTTGTGTTCTATAATTGGACTTGTTATCAATAAGATATGTACAGTTCCATGTTACTTTTTACACTGAGATACAATCTAAAAGTATTTTTAACTTAATGAGAGCCAAATCTGTGAAGGTTTTATTGTAAACTCAAAGGTAGTGCCCATTCATTTCCATGTGAAAACTGTTTTCTTCAGGCTTCACAAAGGGGTGGCCTGAGACAAAGACTTTCCTGATATTCAGGGCAACATAACAATAGGTAATCAAAAGGCCCAAAGCAGGGTTTCTCCACTGAGACTTTACTGGCTACACTGATATCTGAGTTTTCTGAGATGCTTGCCATTCCCTTCAGCTACCAGTACATGGCCATGTCACAGAGCTTGGAAGTGGTACATATATTTGACACAAAATCATGAGCCTATTCTGGAGAGTGGCCAGAATTCAGGAAGAAAACAGGAACATAGGAAGATAGTTGGTGTTGCCCATTGATAAGGCAAGCCACACTCCATTCATAAATTGTGCCGGATGAATGCTGGGAAGTTTTCTCCTTGAGAGGATACACCCATTGAGGCATTATCTTTTCTAATGTCTACAACCACGAAAACAGTGGGATACACAGACCTAAAAACACTCGCCTTGTCAAAGGACTAACTAGAAACAGTCCACTCCAAACCAAACACACCCCCTTTCCTAACTATTCTCAGAACAAAAGAAAAAACCACAAACCCACACCCACAACCACAAAGGCACCTCCTTCCCCCAAGTGGGTCTGGAACTATCCAGAGTGTCCTCTGACTGGAGGGCCATACTATGTTCCCCAGAAATGGTCTGTCCTGTCTCAGATCTGGACTCCTTGGTCAACTCTGTGAAGTTGTCAGGAGCCAGCAGTGAGCTTCTACCTGTTTTCTCCGGAAGGGCCCCTCTTCAGAATTTTTCTGGAATTTGGCCATTCTCACATAAGTAGGTACCACAAAAGACTGACTCTGTCCTTGGAAAATCCAAACAAGTGAGAACACTGGAACTGGTGCTGGGACTGGGCCTGGGTGCCTAGATTCCTGGAACCCAAATTTGGAGAGTTCCATCAACAAGGATGTGAGGTGAGGTCACTTCCTTTAGTAACTGAATGAGGTCACTGCCTTGGCAACCAATTTGTCCTAACATTTGCTTCCTAAGGTCTCATAACATGGAGGATGTCCCTACTTCCTGTGACACTTTCACAAGTTAGAATGGTAAAGAAACAATAGTCACCTGGGAACAGCTCTCCACACAGGCCTCTCCTCTACATGAAGCAGAGAGAATCTGATTCAGACACAACCCTTCATCCTGACAAGGATGTTTGCCATGGAAGATGCCTTTTGCTCTCTCAGATCCTTCATAGCTGCCTACATCTTCTCCAGGGTTCATTTCTGCATGGAACTTTGAAGTTTTCAGCAGGTGGAAGATCCCCTGCATTTCTGTATTGTAAGACCAAATCTGTCCCTGCTTTTCTGAATACTTAGATTGAGGGAACAGTGTATGGTTAGGGTTAACAATATGTTCAATTAAAACCAAAATACTCCCACATGGCCCTCATATTCTTCCATGTAGACATTCATCATAACCTCTGGCTGGACGTTTCCATAAGGGGCGCAGCCCAAGACAGTGTCCAAAATAAGTTCCCTTGCCCCTCATTTTCCTAAAATCAGGGTTTCCTGGACACCCTTCCTGTAAACCAGGATTGATCAAATAGGCCTGCCAGTAATACTGCTCTGTTTCTTCATTTTGAAGCCTACTGACTGTGAGGTATAGATTCTTTATGTGATTTGGAGTCATGTGAGAACCCAAGCACTGCTGCAGGGCTTTGAAGAACTCATTTGTCTCAAAGGATCCCTATACTTACTTGATGGAGGTCAGGAACCTAACAGAGGAAGCAAGAGACTTCATCCACAATGACTGATCTTTTTGCCATTTTGGTTTTGGATGCACACATGGGATCTTTCTTTAGATCCATCAGGTGCTGAAAATCAAAGCCACAGCCTCTCTCAGAGCCGAAAGGATGATTCAGACACATCCCTTTCCAAAGCAATTAAGCAAAGAGCCACAGGTGATGCTCATTCATTTCCAATTGAAAGCACTTTTCTTCAGGCTTCACAAACTGGTGGCCTGAGGAAAAGACCTTCCTGACATTCAGGTCAACAGAACAGTAGGTAAGCAAAAGGCACAAAGCAGGGTTTCTCTACTGAGACTTTACTGGTCACACTGATATCTGAGTTTTCAGAGATGCTCCCAATTCCCTTCATCTATCCAGTACATGGCCATGTCACAGAACTCGACGGAGGTCCATATCTTGGACAAAAAAACATGAGCCTATTCTGGAGAGTGGCCAGAATTCAGGAAGAAAACAGGAACTAAGGAAAGAAGTAGGTGTTGTCCATATAAGGCAAGCCACAGTCCATTCATAAATTGGGAAGGATGTGTGCTGAGATGCTTTCTACTAGACAGGACACATCCATTGATGCATTCACTTTTCTAATATCTACAACCACGGAAAAAGTGGGATACACAAACTTAGAAACACTCGCCAAGTCAAATGACTTACTAAAAACAGTCCACTCCAAACCAAACATACTGCCTTTCCTACCTATTCTCAGAACATGATAAAAAAACACAAATTCACACCCACACCCACAAAGGCACCTCCTTCCCCCAAGTAGGTCTGTGACTATCCAGAGTGTCCTCAGACTGATGGGCCTTACTCTGCTCCCTCGAAATGGACTGTCCTGTCTCAGATCAGGTCTCCTTTACCAACTCTGTAAAGTTTTCAGCATCAATCAGTGAGTCACTACCTGCTTTCTCAGGAAAGGCCCCTCTTCAGAGCTTTCCTGGCATTTAGCCATCCACACATCAGTATGTACCAAAAAGACTGACTCTGTCCTTGGTAAATCCGAACAAGTGAACCCACTGGGACTGGGACTGGGACTGGCTCTGAGTGCCTGGCTTCCTGGATCCCAAGTTCAGAGAGTTCCATCACCAAGGAAGTGAGGTAGGTCACTTCCTTCAGGAACTGAATGAGGTCACTACCTTGGTAACCACTTTATCCTAACATTTGCTTCCAAGAGTCCCACGAGAGAGAGGCTTCCCCTACTTCCTGTGTCACATTCACAAGATAGAATGGTATATCAACCATAGGCACATGTTAACAGCTCTCCACACAGACCTGGTTTGGTCCATCTTCTCTACTTTAAGAAAAGAGAGGCTTATTCAGACACATCGCTTCATCCTGACCAGGTGTTTTACCAAGGAAGATTACTGTTGCTCTCTCAGGTCCTTCATAGCTGCCTACATCTTCTTCAGGGTTTATTTCTGCATGGAACTTGAGGTTCTCAACAGGTGGAAGATCCCCTACCTACCTGTATTATAACACCAACTCTGTCCCTGGTCTTTGTAAAGTTAAATTGAGGGAACAGTGCATGGTTAGGGTTAATAACATGTTCAATTTGGGTTAGGAATCATTCTGCGAGATGAATAATGGTATTGGGGACCTCTGATATTTACAAGCATATATAGGTGTAATATAAGTATGAATACAGAAATCTAGGAAAGATTTGAAACCCAGATGAACCCTGGGCCCTTGATTGGGATACTTAGCTTTGAATTATTTCCGCAAAGTTGTCTCAAATAAATCGTTATACAATGGCATAGGACCTTGTACCTTGGATGACTGAATGAGGAAGAGATCCTCCAGACAAAAAGGGATAGTTCCAAAAGTTATTTAGATATAGGGTTTTGGTTAGAGAGTGAATGCAAATGTCAGCATATGTGAAAAGTCAGTCACAGTGATGAACTGGGGAATATGTGTAGGAAAGCAGATATCAATAGAGACATTAGGAAATCAGGGAAAGTACAAAGAGAGTAATAGGATAAGACGTTTTTAACAGGGTTGAGTTTGAATATATAATCTTAGGAAGAAACAAATATGTAGTCACCAATAGGAATGATATTTGAGATCATTAGTTAATCAGGACATGGATGTTGTTAGTAATACATGCTCACATTAAATTTAGGCTTTGGTACAATCATAAGGGTGTCCGTTGCATTTTTTGTCAGGAATATTACTGTGATGAAATGTAAATGTATATCAGGTGACTACAGTATTTCTTCAAACATTTCTGAAAGCAACATTTTAAGACTTATAAATTAGTATTGGGGACACAAGTACGTGTACCCTGTGCCTATGATTATAAAGATGATGCCTTAATAGACCATACTGTAAATAAATAATATAACTTGATCAAACTTTAAATAATGGATTGAATTGATATCTGAAAATATATAGGAAATCTTATATTGATATACATAAGTTCATTCTAACCAGTTATACATCTAATGGTAATTTTAGCATTATGGTTTATCATGAAGAGTGTGGGAGTTTTGCTTCAAAAATGATTATGGAAATCGAAAATAATGTGTTTGGAAATAATCTCATGAAAAGTACAGTCAAGAAACATGGAGGAATACATATATTCTGAAGCAGGAAGTAATTGCAAGTGAACCAAATGCGTACAGATTTGTTAACTTGTGGATGAAAAGTATTATCTTATAATGTCCATAAACTGAAGAAATAGTAATGTACCAGTGTTGAATAAAAATGAACTTCAAAATACACATCATGTCCCATAGGATTTTACTTGCATTGATGTTAAACTGGGTCAGTTACTGTACAAATATTAGGATTTGTAAGCACCTTTCACCGAAGTTAGTTTTCAGTACTGGGAAATAAATATGTATTTCATGTGGATGAATATTTCTGAGAATAATTTTGTGAAAATTTGATTATAAATCCACATATAGGAACATGAGTTAAATTAGTGAGTGTAAAATAAGACACATATATTTCATATTTTGAATAATCTGGAGAAAAAAAAAATATTTATATATATATATATAAAGATACAAACACAGACATTAAAATGTAGTAATATGTATGCCAATCAAAATTCATCATGAAATATATATCATCCTCATATCCAAAACTATTCTTTTTACTGAGCATGGATTTATGTATAATGCTGTTCATCTAGGAAATTCACCCATATGTTGAATTTTCAGTTCCATCAGTGTTTAGGGGGAGTGATCTCTTCTCACAATTTGTATCTTCCTAAAACAGCAAGCTCACAAGAATGTACGTGTGATACCAGGTAGGATACTAAATATGCATAATAAATTTCATGAGATGAATAGGCTACAGAGAAAGGGAGAGAGAAATGTACATATGTGTTAACTTTAAAAACTCATGGAGAAGTATTACAATGAAAAGTTGACTAGATTTATAACACATTCACTTGATAAAGCAGAAGGCAAGTCCTAGTATACACCATGCCTCCTATGAACGGCCTGTATTTCTATTCTGTTAGGTTTCTTTTTCTACATCATATTAAGATTAGTAGTCAGAGTCTAGTAGGGTATGGGTTAGTGAAGGGGATTCAGTATTTCTAATGGAAAATAGGAAAATGAATCTAATGTGTATGCAAATATTTGCTAGACAAAAATCTTCCCACTGTCCTCCAAAACAATGCCTTGATATTTCCTTCGCCACAAGTAATACACAATTAGTGGAGAAGAGTTTGAAAGTCTGTGAATATATATCTGGAAAAGAAAATGCTCAGGAGTTCACAACCTTGGAGGTGGTAGTGGAATTTCCAAAAGTAAGGTACAGGGTAAACACTCCACAAACATGGAACTCTGGTGGCCTAATGAGTTGTTGAGAAACTGCCTCTGAGTTTGGGCCCTTGAAAAATTTGTTGTTGTCAGGAGCTTTAGCTTCCTTTGTATTGAGACCATCAAACCTGGGTCGGCATCTATGTGACCTGGATGACATGGTTCCTTATATGCTATTGAACATGAGGCAGAAGTTCTGAATTTTCCCTTTGTTAGTAAACTGAGGACACTGGGGTCTAAGTGTCTAACCATGTGATCTGTGAAGCCATTTGGTCATACTCCACTTTTCGTGGTGTTTCTTACTGCTGCACTGGGAGTTTGGTATTGGCTTCACGTAATACAAGGAGAAAAACTGGGACACAGTGCTAGAGGGAGTACTCTCACGTTTAGTGGATGAGGGTCTGCAGGAGAATGCACCAACCAGGCTTCTATCCCAAAAAGCTTGCACCCATGTCCACAGCAACCTGATTCTGAACATTGCCCTGAAACCTCTCCATATAACAAGGTCCCTTTACTTGTAAGGTTCTGTTGGCTGCACCATGTCATTCACAAGTCATTCGGAAACCAATGGCAGAACCACGTGTCCCCACGACAGATGTTTTATCATACACCTGCCCACCACTGCTCTGGGCCCACTAGTCAGCAGGCTCCAACTTTCTGGCATCTCTGTTCTCACCATTTTCATGAAACCCAGTCAATCAATGCAATGTCTGGTACACTCGTGATCAGCAACAGATATCCAAAGGTTCTCCAGTGCCACCTGTTCATGGGAATTTAAAAAATTCATGGTATTTATATAGCCAATTTTCAAGGATGAAGTTGGAGGCACTGTGGCTTTCAATTTATTCAGGAACCATGGAATGGTGAGGAAGATTATTTCAATTAAAGCTCAGGAGAACTCTCAGAGGCAAGGCTTCCCAAAGAGTGACCAAAAGGTCACATTAAGCCAGGCCCATTGAGGTCTACAATTGAGGTCCATGTGTGTTTTGACTCTCAACAATGGCTGCCACGTCTTTCTGAATAAAGTCATGTGATATCCTGGCTGAGATTCCCAGTGCTCTTTGGAAAGCTATCCTGGGCCTAGATCTCAGTCTCCAAGGGCAACTCTCATGTGTGGCCTCCTAAAATCCCAACACAATTCATGTCAATACTTCTCTGAGTTCATTTCCAGAACTCAGTCTCTAAGGGGAATCACTCCAGAGTTCAAGCCCATGTGGACCCAGTCATCTCTTCCAACTACCACACAAATGACCACAATTAAACCAAAACACTCCCACATGGCCCTCATCTTCTTCAATATAAACTCTCATCATAACCTCTTGCTGGAGGTTTCCATGAGGGGCGCAGCCTAAGACAGTGTCCAAAATAAGCTCATTTGCCCCTTATTTGCCTAAATTCAGGGTGGCCTGGAAACCCTTCCTGTGAATCAGGTGTGATCAAATAGGCCTGCCATTAATACTGCTCTACTTCTCCAATTTGAGGCCTACTCTCTGTGGGGCATAGATTCTTTATGTGAATTGGGGTCATGAGAAAACCCAAGCACCTATGGGCTACCCTCTGCAGGGCTTTGAAGAACCCATTTCAGTGAGTCTAGGATTTGGACCAAAAGTTCTTTAGATATAGGGGTTTTGTTAGAGAGTGAATGTAAATGTCAGCATATTTCAAGAGTCAGTCACAGTGATGAACTGGGGAAAATGTGTAGGAAATCAGATATCAATAGAGACATTAGGAAATCAGGCAAAGTACAAAGTGAGTGATAGGATGAGACATTTTTAACAGGGTTCAGTTTCAATATTTAATCTTAGGAAGAAACAAATATGTACTCACCAATAGGAATGATATTTGAGATCATTAGTTAATCAGGACATGGATGTTGTTAGTAATACATGCTCACTTTCAATATAGGCTTTGGTACAATCATAAGTGTGTCCGTTGCATTTTGTGTCAGGAATATTACTGTGATGAAATGTATATGTATATCAGGTGGCTAGAGTATTTCTTCCAATATTCTTAAAGCAATATTTTAAAGACTTATAAATTAGTATTTGGGATACAAATAGGTATACCATCGGTCTATGAATATAGAGATGATGCCTTAATAGACCATACTGTGAATAAATAATATAACTGTTTCAAACTTTAAATAATGGATTGAATTGATATTTGAAAATATATAGGAAATTTTATATTGATATACATAAATTCATTCTAACCAGTAATACATCTAATGGTAATATTAGCATTATGGTTTATCATGAAGTGTGTCTGAGTTTTGCTTCAAAAATGATTATGGAAATCAAAAATAATGTGTTTGGAAAGAATCTCATGAAAAGAACAGTCAAGAAACATGGAGGAATACATGTGTTCTGAAGTAGGAAGTGATTGAAAGTGAACTAAATGCCTATAAATTTGTGAAATTGTGGATGAAAGAATATATCCTATTATGTCCATAAACTGCAGAAATAGTAATGTATCAGTGTTGAATAAAAATGAACTTCAAAATACACATCATGGTACCATAGGTGTCTACTTGCATTGATGTGAAACTGGGTCAGTCACTGTGGAAATATTACGATTTGTATGCACCATTCACTGAATTTAGTTTTCAGTACTAGGAAATAAATATGTATTTAAGGTGGATGAATATTTCTAAGAATTATTTTGTGAAAATTTGATTATAAATCCACATACACACACATGAGTAAATTTAGAAAGTGTATAATAAGACACATATATTTCATATTTTGGAAAATCTAAAGAGTAGATATCTATATCTATATAGATAGATAGATAGATAGATAGATAGATACTCACATACACAGACATTAAAATGTAGCAATATATATGCCATTCGAAAATCATAATAAAATAGATATCATCCACGTATCCAAAAATATTCATTTTACTGAACATTTATTTATGCATAATATTGTTCATCTAGGAAATTCACCCATAGGTTGAATTTCCAGTTCCATCAGTATTTAGAGGGAGTGATCTCTTCTGACAATTTGTATCTTCCAAAATAAGCAAGCTCACAAGAATGTACATGTGATACCAGGTAGAATTCTAAAGATGCATTAAAAAATACATGTGATGAATAGGCTACAGAGAAAGGGAGACAGAAATTTACATATGTGTTAATTTTAAAAACTCATGGAGAAGTATTACAATGAAAAGTTGACTATATTTATAACACATACCATTGATAAAGCCGAAGGCAAGTCCAAGTATACACCATGCCTCCTATGAAAGGCCTGTATTTCTATTCTGTTAAGTTTCTTTTTCTCCATCATATTTGGATTAGTAGTCATAGTCTAGTAGGGTATGGGTTAGTGTCAGGGATTCAGTATTTCAAATGGAAAATATGAAAATGAATCTAATGTGTATGCAAATATGTGCTACACAAAAATCTTCCCACTCTTATCCAGAACAATGCTTTGACATTACCTTCGCCCCAAATAAGACACAATTAGTGGAGAAAAGTTAGAAAATCTGTGAATACATATGTGGAAAGAAAAATGCTCAGGAGTTCACAAACTTGTAGGAGGTAGAACGGGTTACAAAAAGGGAGAGGGTAAACACTCCACAAACATGGAGCTCTGCTGGCCCAATGACTTTTTGAGAAACTGCCTCTGTGGTCGGGCAGTTAAAATATATATTGTTGTCAGGAGTTTTAGCTTCCTTTGTAGTGAGACCATCAATTCTGGGTCTCCATCTATGTGACCTGGATGACATGGTTTTTTGTTTTCTAGTGAACATGAGGCAGCAGTGCTGAATTCTCTCTTTGTAGGTAAACTTTGGCCACTGGGGTCTAAGTATCTAACTGTGTTGTCTATAGAGCCATTTGGTCATTATCCACTTTCGTGGTGTTTTTTACTGCTGCACTGTGAGTTTGGTATTGGCTTCACGAAATACAAGGAGTTCTACTGGGACACAGTGCTGGAGGATGTACTCTCACGTGTGGTGGGTTAGTAAAATGCACCAGTGAGGCTTCAATCCCACATAGCTTTTCAACTTGACAATAGCAACCTGATTCTGACCTTTGGCAGATATCCTCTCCATATAACAAGATGCCCTTACATAGAAGGGTCTGCTGGCTGTACCATGTCAGTCACAAGTCTTTCTAAGCCAATGGCAGATCCACGTGGCCCCACCACAAATGTTTTTTTCACACACCTACACTCCTCTGCTCTAGGCCCACTAGTCTGCAGGCTCCAACTTTCTGGCATCTATGTTCTACACTTTTTTCATGAAACACAGTCAATCAAGGCACTGTCTGGTACAATCATGATCAGGAACAGGACATTCAGAGGTTCTCCAGTGCAACCTGGTCATAGTAATTTCAAAAAATTCATGGTATTTATCTAGATATTTTTCAATAATGAAGTTGGAGGCACTGTGGGATTTAATTTATACAGGAAACATTAAAAGGTGAGGAATCTCATTTCAATGAAAGCTCTGGAGAACTTTCACAGGCAAGGCTTCCCAAAGAGTGGGCAAAAGGTCACATGAAGCCAGGCCCATTGAGGTCTACAATGTGAATTCCATGTGTGTTTTGACTCTCAACTATGGCTGACAATCTTTCAAAATAAAATCTTGTGATATCCTGGCTGAGATTCCCAGTGCTCTGTGGAAAGTCACCCTGGGCCTAGATCTCAGTTTCCAATGGCGAATCTCATGCGTGGCCTCCAAAAATCCCAACACAATTCATGGCAATACTTCTCTGAGTTCAGTTCCACAACTCAGTCTCTAAGGGGAATCACAACAGAGTTCAAGTCCAGGTGGACCCCGGCATCTCTTCCAATTGCCACACAAATGATGACAATTAAAACCAAAACACTCCCACAGGGCCCTCTTCTTCTTTTATATAGACACTATTCATAAACTCTAGCTGGAGGTTTCCATGAGGGGCACAGCCCAAGACAGTGTCAAAAATAATCTCCCTTGCCCCTCATTTGCCTAAAGTCAGGGTGGCCTGGACAACATTCCTGTGAAACAGAAGTGATCATATAGGACTGCTGTTAATACTGCTCCACTTCTCAAATTTGAGGCCTACTGACTGTGGGGTATAGATTCTTTGTGTGAATTGGAGTCATGAGAAAACGCAAACACCTATTGTCCAGCCTCTGCAGGGCTTTGAAGAACTCATTTGACACAAATGATCCCTATTCTCACTTGATGGAGGTCAGAAATATTACAGAGGAAGGCGAGAGGCTTCATCCAAAATGACTGATCTTTTTTTCCATTTTGGTTTTGAATGCCCACATGGGATCTTTCTCTAGACCCATCAGGTGCTGAAAATCTAAACCACAGGCTCACACAGGGCCAAGAGGCTGATTCAGACAAATCTTTTTCCAAAGCAATAATGTAAAAAGCCACAGGTGATTCGCATTCATTTCCATTTGAAAACTCTTTTCTTCAGGCTTCACTAAGGTTTGGCCTGAGGCAAAGACCTTTCTGACATTCAGAGCAACAGAACAATAGGTAATCAAAAGCCCCCAAGCAGGGTTTCTCCTAGGAGACTTTCCTGGTTACTCTGATATGTGAGTTTTCTGAGATGCTCGCCATTCTCTTCAGCTATCCAGTACATGGCCATGTCACAGAGCTTGGAGGTGGTACGTATCTTGTACAAAAATACATGATACTAATCTTGAGAGTGGCCAGAATTCAGGAAAAAAATGAGAACTTAGGTAGATAGCAGGTGTTGCCCATGGATGAGGCAAGCCTCAGTCCATTCATTAATTGGGAAGGATGCATACTGGGAAGTTTTCTACTAGACAGGACACACCCAATGAGCTATTTTCTTTTCTAATATCTACAAAGAAAAACACAATGGGATACACAGACACAGAAACAGTCTCCTTGTCAAATGACTTACTAGAAACAGTCCACTCCAAACCAAACAAACCTCTTTTTTTACCTATTCTCAGATCATGTGGAAAAACCACAAACACAAACCAACACCCACTAATGCACCTCCTTCTTCCAAGTAGGTCTGTGACTATCTGGAATGTCCTCTGACTGGTAGGACATACAATGTTCCCCAGAAATGGCCTTTCTGTCTCAGGTCTGGTCTCCTTGGTCAAATCTGTGAAGTTGTAAGGACGCAGTGGTGAGCCAATTCCTATCCTCTCTGGAAAGACCCCTCTTCAGAGCTTTCTTGGTATTTGGCAACCCTTACATCAGTAGGTACCAAGAAAGACTGACTCTGTTCCTGGAAAATCCAAAGAAATGAGCCCACTGCGACTGGGACTGGGACTGGCTCAGGGTGCCTTGCTTCCTGGATCACAAAATTCAGAGAGCTCCATCACCAAGGAAGTGAGGTGAGGTCACTACCTTCAGAAAATGAATGAGGTCACTGTCTTGGCCACCACTTTGTCCTAACAGTTTCTTCCTATTGTCTCCTGACATGGAGGCTGCCCTACTTCCTGTGATACTTTCTCATGTTAGAATGGTATAGAAACCATAGTCACCTGGGAACAGCTCTCCACACAGGCCTGGTTTGGTCCATCTTCCCTACATAAATAATAGAGAGGCTGACTCAGACACATCTTTTCATCCTGACCATGTTTTTTGCCATGGAATATGACTTTTGTTCTCTCAGGTCCTTCATAGCTGCCTGCATCTTCTCCAGGGATCATTTCTGCATGGATTTTGAGGTACTCAGCAGTTGGAAGATCTCCTAACTTCCTGTATTGTAATACCAACTTTGTCCCTGCTCTTCTGTAAAGTGAGATTGAGAGAACATTGTATGGTTAGGATTAATAGCATGTTCGATTTGGGTTGGAAATCATTCTGCTGGATGAATAATGGTATTGGGAACCAGCGATATTTATAAGAATATAGAGGTAGAACATAAGTATGAAAACAGAAATCTAGGTAATATTTGAAGCCCAGAAGGATTTGGACCCTTGATTGGGATCCTTAGCTTGAGTTATGTTTTGCACCGAGGTCTCAGTTAAATTGATATACAATGGCATAAGACCCTGTACCTCAGATGATTAAATGTAGAAGAGATCATCCAGTCAAAAAGGGATTGTGTGTAGGATTAGGAAGATAGTCAGTAGGTTTAGAAGGAAGAGTGAGTCTAGGATTTGGACCAAATGTTCTTTAGCAATAGGGTTTTGGTTAGAGAGTGAATATAAATGACACCATATGTGAAGAGTCAGGCACAATGATGAACTGGGGAAAATATGTAGGAAAGCAGAAATCAATAGAGACATTAGGAAATCAGGCAAAGTATAACGTGATAGGATTAGACATTTTCAACAGGGTTGAGGTTGAATACATAATCTTAAGAAGAAACCAATTTGTAGTCACCAATAAGATTGACATTTGAGAGCATTAGGCAACCTGGACATGGATATATTTAGTAATTCATGTTCACATTCCATTGAGGCTTTGGTACAATCATAAGGGTGACCTTCGCATTTTGTGTCCAGAATATTACTGTGATAATATGTATATGAAGATCAGGTGACATGAGTATTTCTTCCACCATTTCTGGGGGAAATATTTTGAAAAGATATAAATTAGTACTGGGGATACTAATCGGCTTACCCTGTGTTGATGAATATAGAGATGATGCATTAATAGATCATACTGTGAATAAATTATATGACTGGTTCCAAATTTAAATAATGGATTTTATTGATATCTGAAAAAATAGAGGAAATCATTTATTGATATACATACATTCATTCCAACCACTTATATATCTAATGGTTATATTAGGGTTACCGTTTATCATAAATAGTGTGTGAGTTTTGCTTCAAAAATGATTATGGAATCGAAAATAATGTCTTTAGAAAGAAGTCTAGTGAAAAGACCAGTCAAGAAACATGGAGAAATATAAGTGTTCTGAAGGAGCAAGTGATTGAAAGTGAACCAAATGTTTATAAATTTGTGAACTTGTGAATGAAAGGATATAATTTATGATGTCTATAAACTGAAGAAATAATAACGTACCAGGTTTGATTAAAATGAACTTTAATAAACACATCATATCCAATAGGAATCTACTTGCATTGATGTTAAACTTGGTCAGTTACTGTAGAAATATTAGGATTTGTAAGCACCCTTCCCTGAAGTTAGTTTTCAGTACTAGGAAACAAATATTTATTTCAGTGGATGTATATTTCTGAGAATAAACTTTTTAAAAGTTGATTATAAATCCACATATATGAATATGAATGAATTCAGGCGGTGTATAAGAAGACACATATATTTCATATTTTGGTAAATCTGGAGTGTATATATATATATATATATATATATATATATATATATATATATATATATATAATGTATATATAGACACACAAACACACACATTATAATGTAGCAATATATATGCCAATTGAAATTCATCATGAAAAATAACTCATCCGCATATCCCAAAATATTCATTTTACTGAACATGAATATGTGTATAGTGTTGTTCATCTAGGAAGCTCACCCATGTGTTGAATTTTCAGTTAAAACAGCGTTTAGGAGGAGTGATCTCTTCTCACAATTTGTATCTGCCAAGTCAGCCACCTCACAAGAATGTATATGTGAAACCAGGTAGGATTCTATTTGTGCATATAAAAATACATTTGCTTAATAGGCTACAGAGAAAGGGAGACAGGAATTCACATTTTTCTTAACTTTAAAAACACATGGAAAATTATTTCAACAAATAATTGACTAGATTTATAACTCCTACCTTATATCATGCAAAAGGTAATTCCAACTATACACCATGCTTCTTCTGAAATGCTTGTATTTCTATTCTGTTTGGGTTATTTTTCTCCATTATATTAGGATTAGTAGTCAGAGTTTAGTAGGGTATGGGTTAGTGTCAGGGATTCAGTATTTCAAACAGAAAATTGGAAAATGAATCCAATGTGTATGCAAATATGTGCTACAAAACAATCTTCCCTCTCTCATCCAGAACAATGACTTGACATTCCCTTTGCCCCAAGTAAGTCAGAATTAGAGGAGAAGAGTTAGAAAATCTGGGAATATATATTTAGAATGGAAAATGCTCAGGAGTTCACAACCTTGGAGTTGATAGAGCAGTTTCCAAAAGTAAGTGACATGGTAAACACTCCACAAACATGGAGATCTGCTGTCCTGAACACTTCTTGAGAAATTGCCTCTGAGCTTGGGCACTTGAAATATATGTTGTTTTCAGGAGCTTTAACTTCCGATGTAGTGAGACCATCAAAGCTAGGTCTGCATCTATGTGACCAGGAGGACATGGTTTCTTATTTTCCAATGAACATGAGGCAGCAGTGCTAAATTCTCTCTTTGTAGCTAAATTGTGGCCACGGGGGCTAAGTGTCACCCCATGTGGACTGTGAAGCCATTTGGTCATCCTCGACTTTTCATTGTGTTTCTTGCTGCTGCACTGGGTGTTTGGTATTTGCTTCACGAAATACAAGGAGTTCAAGTGGGACACAGTGCTGGAGGGAGTTCTGTCACGTGTGGTGGGTCAGTGTCTGCATGAGAATGCACCAACTAGGCTTCTATCCCACATAGCTTGCCCCTTGACCATAGCAACCTGATTCTAAACATTGCCGTGAAAAATCTCCATATAACAAGATGCCTTTATATAGAAGGGTCTGCTGGCTGCACCGTGTCTGTGTCAAGGCATTTGAAAGTCAATGGCAGATCCACAGGCCCCACCACAGATGTTTTATCTAACACCTGCACACCACTGCTCTAGGCCCACTACATATCAGGCACCAACTTACTGGCATCTCTGTTCTACACCATTTTCATGATACCTAGTCAATCAAGGCACTGTCTGGTATACTCATGATCAGCAATAGGACATCCAAAGGTTCTCCAGTGCCACCTGGTCATGAGAATTTCTAAAAATTCATGGTATTTATCTAACTATTTTTCACAGATGAAGTTGTTGGTACTGTGGGTTTCAATTCATTCAGGATCCATTAAATGTTGAGGAAGCTCATTTTAATGAAGGATCTGGAGATCTCTCACAGGCAAGGCTTCCCAAAGAGTGGCCAAATTGTCACATGAAGCCAGGCCCATTGAGGTCTCCAATGTGAGGTCCATGTGTGTTTTGACTCTCAACGATGGCTGCCAGGTCTTTCAGAATAAAACCTGTGATATCCTAGCTGAGATTCCCAGTGCTCTCTAGAAAGCCTCTCTGGGCCAAGATCTCAGTTTCCAAGGGCGACTCTCATGCGTGGCCTCCTGAAATCCCAACAACATTCATGGCAATACTTCTCTGAAGTCAGTTCCAAATCTCATTCTCTAAGGGGAATCACACCAGAGTTCAAGCCCAGGTGGACCCAGTCATCTCTTCCAACTACCACACAAATGACCACAATTAAAACCAAAACACTCCCACATGGCCCTCATCTTCTTCCATATAAACACACATCATAACCTCTGGATGGAGTTTTCCATGAGGGGCACATCCAAACCAGTGCCCAAAATAAGCTCCCTTGCCCCTCATTTGCCTAACATCAGGGTTGATTGGACACGCTTCCTGTGAACCAGCAGTGATCAAATAGGCCTGCCGTAAATGCTCCACTTCTCCACTTTGAGGCCTTCTTACTGTGGGGTTTAGATTCTTTTTTTTTCTAAATTTTTTTGGAAATTTAATTGGAAAGTTAAAAAAAATTGTTTTGCAGAATATTAAATTTCTAATGGCAAAGCCTTCACCTTGTTTGTGAAGGAAACCTTGATGCCTTGCCAATCTGGTTATATGGAGACACTCAAAATTTTCTGTTACATACTACATGGATGAATGGCTAAAGCACATAGTTTTTTAAAACTGAAAGGCAGATACCAGCAAGTAAGATAACAACTAAAAGACAATTTTATTAAAAAATAAAGTTGTTATATGACTCAAATATTGGAAATTCAATTCTTTTTTTTTGGTTGTTCAAAACATTATAAAGCTCATGATATATCATCTTTCATACATTTGACTTAATTGGGTTATGAACTCCCATTTTTACCCCAAATACAAATCACAGAATCACATCAGTTACACACTCACGTTTTTACATAATAGCATACTAGTTATTGTTGAATTCTGCTACCTTTCCTATCCCCTACTATTCCCCCTCCCCTCCCATCTTCCCTCTCTACCTCATTTGCTGTTGTTTAATTCTCTCCCTTGTTTTCCCCTCTTTAGCCTCACAACCTCTTATATGTAATTTTGTGTAACATTGAGTAGTCTCCTACCATTTCCATATAATTTTCCTTCTCTCTCCCTTTCTCTCCCCCCACTCATCTCTGTTTAGTTTTAATATTTTTCTCATGTTCTTCCTCCCTGTTCTGTTCTTATTTGCTCTCTCTATATAAAAGGAAACATTTGGCATTTGTTTTTTAAGGATTGGATAGCTTCGCTTAGCATAATCTATTCTAATGCCATTCATTTCCCTGCAAATTCTATGATTTTGTCATTTTCAGTGCTGTGTAATACTCCATTGTGTATAGATGCCACATTTTTATTATCCATTCATCTATTGAAGGGCATCTAGTTTGGTTCCACAGTCTAGTTATTGTGAATTGTGCCGCTATGATCATCGATGTGGCAGTATCCTTATACTGCTCTCTATTAAGATCCTCAGGGAAGAGTCTGAGAAGGACGATATCTCGGTCAAATGGTGGTTCCATTCCCAGCTTTCCCAGGAATCTCCATACTGCTTTCCATATTGGACTCTCCAATTTGCAGGCCCACAAGCAGTGTACAAGTGTACCCTTTACCCCACATCCTCACCAACACTTATTGTTGTTCGACTTCATAATGGCTGCCAATCTTACTGGAGTGAGATGGTATCTTAGGGTGGTTTTGATTGCATTTCTCTGACTGCTACAGATGGTGAGCATTTTTTCATGTACTTGTTGATTGATTGTATGTCCTCCTCTGTGAAGTGTCTGTTAAGATCCTTGGCCCATTGTTGATTGGGTTATTTGTTATCTCATTGTTTAATTGTTTTGAGTTCTTTGCATATTCTAGATATTAGGGCTCTATCTGAAGTGTAAGGGGTAAAAATTTGTTCCCAGGATGTAGGCTCTCTATTTAACTCTCTTATTGTTTCTCTTGCGGAGAAAAAACTTTTTTAGATTAAGTAAGTCCCATTTGTTTATTCTTTTTATGAACTCTTGGGCTATGGGTGTCCTATTAAGGAATTTGGAGCCCAACCCCACAGTATGTACATCATAGCCAACTTTTTCTTCTATCAGATGCAGTGTCTCTGATTTTATATCTGGCTCCTTGATCCATTTTGAGTTAACTTTTATGCATTGTGAGAGAAAGGGATTCCGTTTCATTTTGTTGCATATGAATTTCCAATTGTCCCTGCACCATTTGTTGAAGATGCTATCCTTCTTACATTGCATGCTTTTAGGCCCCTTTTCAAATATAAGAAAGTTGTAATTTTGTGGATATGTCTCTGTGTCCTCTATTCTGTATCATTGGTCCATCTGCCTGTTTTGATAACAGTACCACACTGTTTTTGTTACTATTGCTTTGTAGTACAGTTTGAACTCTGGATTCACACTTCCTGCTTAGAATTGCTTTCGCTATTCTGGGTCTTTTGTTGTTCCATATGAAATTCATGATTACTTTATCTATTTCTACAACAAATGCCATTGGGTTTTTGATTGGCATTGCATTAAACCTGTAGAGAACTTTGGGTAATATCGCCATTTTGATGATGTTATTTCTGCCTATCCATGTACAGGGCATATTTTTCCATCCTCTAACATCTTCTTCTATCTCTCTCTTTAGGGTTCTGTAGTTTTCATTGTATAAATCTTTCACCTCTTTGGTTAGGTTGATTCCCAAGTTTTTTATTTTCTTTGAGTATACTGTAAATGGAGTGGTTTTCCTCATTTCCATTTCAGAAGTTTTGTTGCTGATATACAGGAATGCCTTTGATTTATGCGTGTTGATTTTATATCCTGCCAATTTGCTGAATTCATTTATTAACTCTAGCAGTTTCTTTGTAGACCCTTTTGGGTCTGTTAAATATATTATCATGTCATCCACAAATAGCGATAATTTAAGTTCTTCTTTTAATATTTTTATGCCTTTAATTTCCTTTGTCTGTATCATTGCTCTGGATAGTATTTCAAGAACTAAATTAAATAGAACTGGTGATAGAGGGCATCCCTGTCTTGTTGCAAATTTTAGAGGGAATGCCTTCAGTTTTTCTCCATTTAGGATGATGCTAGCCTGAGGTTTAGCATATATAGCTATTACCATGTTGAGGTAAGTTCCTGTTATTCCTAGTGTTTTATAGAGTTTTAAAGAAAAAGGGATGCTGTGCTTTGTAGAATGCTTTTTTTGCATCAATCGAGATGATCATATGGTTCTTCTCTTTAAGTCTATTGATGTGATGGATTACATTTATTGATTTCCATATATTGAACCAGCCTTGCATCCCTGGGATGAATCCCTCTTGATCATGAAGCACAATTTTTTTATATGCTTTTGTTTTTTATTTGCCAGGATTTTATTGAGAATTTTTGCATCCAAGTTTATTAGAGATATTGGTCTGTAGTTTTCTTTCTTTGAAGTGTCTTTGTCTGGTTTTGGGATCAGGGTGATGTTGGCCTCATAGAATGAATTTGGAAGAACTCCTTCTTTTTATATTTTTTGAAATAGCTTGAAAAGTATTGGTATTAATTCATCTTTGAACGTTTTGTAGAACTCTGCTGTATAACCATGTGGTCCAGGCCTTTTTTTGGTTGGTAGTCTTTTGAAGGTTTCTTCTATTTCTTCCTTTGTTATTGGTCTATTTAAATTGTGTGAGTCTTCCGGACTCAAACTTGGCAGATTATATGACATAAGAAATTTATCAATATCTTCATTATCTTCTGTTTTATTGGAATATGGGGTTTCAAAATACTTTCTAATTATCATCTGAATTTCTGTAGTGTCTGTTGTGATGTTGCCTTTTTTATCCCATATGTTAGTAATTTGAGTTCTCTCTCTACTTCTCTTCATTAGCATGGCTAAGGCCCTGTCGATTTAATTTATTTTCAAAGAACCAACTTTTATTTTTTCAATTTTTTTGTTTCAATTTTGTTGATTTCTCCTCTAATTTTAATTATTTCTTGTCTTCTACTACATTTGTTGTTTTGCTTTTTTTTTCTAGGTTTTTGAGATGTAGTGTGAGATCATTTATTTGTTGTTTTTTTCTTTTTTTTTTTTTGAGGAAATGATTCCAAGAAATGAATTTCCCTCTTAAAACTGCTTTCATTGTTTTCCATAGAATCCGGTATGTTTTGTCTGTATTGTCATTTGTCTCTAAGAAATTTTTTATCTCCTCCTTTATGTCTTCTGTAACCCATTGATCATTCAGTAACATATTGTTCATTTTCCATGTGATGTAGAATTTTTCCTTCCTTCTTCAATCATTAATTTCAAGTTTCATTCCATTATGATCAGATATGGTGCATGGTATTATCTCCATACTTTTATATTTACTAAGAGTTTCCATATGGCATAATATATGGTCTATATTTGAGTAGGACCAATGTGCTGATGAGAAGAACATGAATCCACTTTATGATGTTTGATATATTCTATATATGTTGGTTAAGTCTAGGTTATTGATTGTTCTATTAAGTTCTATAGTTTCTTAATTCAGATTTTCTCTAGAGGATCTGTCCAATGGCGAGAGTTGTGTGCTGAAGTCACCCGTAATTATTGTGTTATAGCCTATATGACTCTTGAAGTTGAGGAGAGTTTGTTTTATGACTTTGCACCACCATTGTTTGATGCATACAAATTGATAATTGTTATGTCTTGTTGGTTAATGGTGCCTTTTAACAGTATATAGTGTCCTTCTTTATCACTTTTGATTAACTAAGGTTTTAAGTTGATTTTATTCGTTATGAGTATGGCCACTCCTTCTTGCTTCCGAGGGCCAACAATGGCTGCAAAGTCTTTCAGAATAAAAACATGTGATTTCCTGGCTGAGATTCCCATTGCTCTGTGGAATGCCACCTTGGGCCTAGATCTCAGTTTCAAAGGGTGACATTCATGCGTGGCCTCCGAAAAACCAACACAATTCATTTCAATACTTCTATGAGGTACGTTCCAGAACTCAGGCTCTAAGGGAAATCACACCAGAGTTCAATCCCAGGTGGACCAAGTCATCTCTTCCAACCCCCACACAAATGACCACAATTAGAACAAAAAAACTCCCACATGGCCCTCATCTTCGTCCATAAAGACCCTCATCAAAAGTTCTGGATGGAAGTTTTCATGAGGGTCGCAACCAAAGACAGTTTCCAGAATAAGCTCCCTTGCCTCTAATTTCCCTAAAGTCAGGGTGGCCTGGACACCCTTCCTGTGAACCAGGAGTGATCAAAAAAGCTTGCCATTAATTCCGCGCTGTTTCTATAATTTGAGGCTTACTGAATGTCAGGCATAGATTTTTTATGTGATTTGGAGTCATGAGAAAACCCAAGCATATCTGCAGAGCATTGAAGAATTCATTTGACAAAGAGGATCCCTATTCTCACTTGAAGGGGATCAGGAACCTAACAGAGAAAGGCAAGAATCTTCATCCACAATGACTGCTCTTTTTGCCATTTTGGTTTTGAATGCACACATGGGATCTTTCTTTAGATCCATTAGGTGCTGAGAATCTAAGCCACAGCCTCACACAGGGCCAAGAGGCAGATTCAGACAAATCCCTTTCCAAAGCAAATAAGCAAAGAGCCACAGGTGATGTCCATTTATTTCTATTTGAAAATTTTTTCTTCAGGCTTCACAAAGGGGTGGCCTGAGGCAAAGAACTTCCTGACATTCAGGGCAACAGAACCCTTGATTGGTATACTTAGCTTGAATTATGTTCTGCACCGAGGTCTCAGATAAATCGATATACAATGGCATAGGACCGTGTACCTCGGATGATTGAATGTAGAAGAGAACATCCAGTCAAAAAGGGATAGTCTGTAGGATTAGGAAGATAGTCAGTAGGTTTAGGAAGAAGAGTGACTCTAGGAGTTGGACCAAAAGTTCTTTAACAATAGGGTTTCAGTTAGAGAGTGAATGTAAACGTCAGCACATGTGAAGAGACAGTCACAATGATGAACTGGGAAAAATATGTAGGAAAGCAGATATCAATAGAAAGATTAGGAAATCAGGCAAAGTATAAAGTGAGTGATAGGATTAGACATTTTCAACACGCTTGAGGTTGAATATATAATCTTAGGAAGAAACAAATATGTAATAATCAATAGGATTGACATTTGAGAGCATTAGGCACCCTGGACATGGATGTTTTTAGTAATCCATGGTCACTTTCCATTTAGGCTTTGGTACAATCATATGTGTGACCTTTGCATTTTGTGTCCAGAATACTACCGTGATAAATTGTATATGTAGATAAGGTGACATGAGTATTTCTTCCACCATTATGGGAAGTAATATTCTGGAAACTTATAAATTAGTACTGGTGATACAAATAGGTGAACCTTGTGTTGATGATTATTGAGATGTTGCATGAATAGACCATATTGTGATAAAGTATATAACTAGTTCCAACTTTAAATAATGGATTGAGTTTGCATCTGAAAATATATTGGAAATCTTATATTGATATATATACAATCATTCCAACCAGTTATATATGTAATGGTAATATTAGGGTTACGGTTTATCGTGAAGGGTGAGTATTGCTTCAAAAATGATTATGGAATCAAAAATAATGTGTTTTGAAAGAAGTCTAGTGAAAAGACCAGTAAAGAAACATGGAGGAATACATGTGTTCTTAAGTAGTAAGTAAATGAATGTGAACCAAATGCCTATAATTTTGTGAAGTTGTGGATGAAAAAATATATCCTATGATGTCCATAAACAGATAAAATAGTAATATACCAGTGTTGAATAAAAATGAACTTCAAAATACACATCATGTCCCATAGCAATCTACTTGCATTGATGTTAAACTGGGTCAGGTACTGTAGAAATATTAGGATATGTATGCACCACCTACTGAACTTAGTTTTCAGTAGTAGGAAACAAATATGTATTACAGGAATATAAATATTGCTGAAAATAATCTTGTAAAGATTGGATTTTGAACCCACATACATGAATATAAATGAATTTAGGGAGTGTATAATAAGACACATATTTTCATATTTTTTTAAAATCTGGAGAGAAAAAAAATATATATGTATATATATATATATATATATGTATATATATATATATATATATATATATATATATATATATATATATACATATATATTTTTTCCAGATTTAAAAAAAATACACAAACACACACACACACACACACACATGCACACATACACACACACACACACACATTAATATTTAGCAATATATATGCCAATCGATATTCATCATGAAATATATTTCATCCACATATCCAAAAATATTCATTATACTGAACATGGATTTATGTATAGTGTTTTTCACTAGGAAGCTCACCCATAGGTTGAATTTTCAGTTCCATCATTATTTAGGGAGAGTCATCTGTTCTCACAATTTTATATTCCAAAGTCAGGGAGCTCAAAAGAATGTCTGTATGATACCAGGTAGGATATTATATATATGCATAAAAAAATACATGTGCTGAATAGGATACAGAGAAAGGGAGACAGGAATTTATATATGTGATAATTTTAAAAAATCATGGAGAAATATTACAATGAAAAGTTGACTAGATTTAAAACACATACTCTTGATAATGCAGAAGGCAAATAGAAGTATACACCATGCTTCCTATGAAAGGCCTGTATTTCTATTCGGTTAGGTTTCTTTCTCTCCATGATATTAGGATTAGTAGTCAGAGTCTAGTAGGGTATGGGTTAGTGTCAGGGATTCAGTATTTCAAATGGAAAAAAGGAAAATTAATCTAATGTGTATGCAAAAATGTGATACACATAAATCTTCCCTCTCTCATCCAGAACAATGCCTTGACATAACCATCGCTAAAAGTAAGACACAATTAGAGGAGAGGAGTTAGAAAATCTGTGAATTTATGTGGAATGGAAAATGCTCAGGAGTTCACAACACTGGAGGTGGTAGAACAGTTTCCAAAAGTAAGGGAGAGGGTAAACAATCCAGAAACATGGAGCTGTGCTTGCCTAAAGACTTCTTGAGAAACTTCCTCTGAGGTTGGGAACAAGAAATATATGTAATTGTCAGGAGATTTAGCTTCGTTTGTAGTGACACCATGAAATCTGGGTCTGCATCTATGTTACCTGGAGAACATGGTTTCTTATTTTCCAATGATCATGAGGCAGCGGTGCTGAATTCTCTCTTTGTAGGTAAACTGAGGCCACTGGGCTGAAGTGTCTCCCATGTGGACTGTGAAGCCATTTGGTGATCCTCCACTTTTCAGGGTGTTTCTTACTGCTGCACTGGGAGTTTGGTACTTGCTTCACGAAATACAAGGAGTTCAACTGGGATAAAAATGCTGGAGGAGTTCTGTCATGTGTGGTTGGTCAGGGTCGCGAAGAGAATGTACGAACCAGGCTTCTATCCTACATAGCTTTCCCCTTGACTATAGCATCCTGATTCTGAACATTGCCCTGAAACCTCTCCATATGACAAGATGCCTTTACATATAAAGGTCTGCTGCCTGCACCATGTCAGTCGCAAGTCTTTCAAAGCCAATGGAAGATCCAGGTGGTCCTACCAAAAATATTTATTTACACACCTACAGTCCACTTCTCTACGCCCACTACTCAGCAGGCTCCAAATTACTGGCATCTCTGTTCTACACCATTTTCACGAAACCCAGTCAATCAAGGCACTCTTTGGTACACTCATGATCAGCAACAGGAAATCCAAAGTTTATCCAGTGCCACCTGGTCATGGGAATTTCAGAAATTTCATGGTATTAATCTAGTCATATTTCAAAAATGAAGTTAGAGGCACTGTGGGTTTCAATTAATTCAGGAACCATTAAATGGTGAGGAAGCTCATTTCAATGAAAGCTCTGGAGAACACTCACAGAAAAGCCTTCCAAAAGACTGGCAAAAAGGTCACATGAATCCAGACACATTGTGGTCTACAATGTGAGGTCCATATGTGTTTGGACTCTCAACTAGGGCTGCCAAGTCTTCAAGAAGTAAATCATGTGATATCCTGGCTCAGAATCCCCGAGCTCCGTGGAAAGCCATCCTGGGCCTAGATCTCAGTTTCCAAAGGCGATTCTCACGCGTGGCCTAGTAAAATCCCAAGAGAATTCACGGCAATACTTCTCTGAGGTCAGATCCAGAACTCATTCTTTAAGGGGAATCACACCAGAGTTCAAGCCCAGGTGATCCCAGTCATCTCTTCCAACTACCACACAAATTACCACAATTAAAACAAGAACACTCCCATATGGCCCTCATCTTCTTCCATATTGACACTCATCATAATTTGGCTGGATGTTTAAATGAGGGGTGCAGACCAAGACAGTGTCCAAAATAAGCTCCTTTGACCCTCATTTGCCTAAAGTCAAGGTGGCCTGGACACCCATCCTGTGAACCAGGAGTGATCAAATAGGCCTGCCATTAATACCGCTCCAATTCTCCAATTTGAGGCCTACTGACTGTGGGGTTTAGATTCTTTATGTGAATTTTAGTCATGATAAAACCAAACACCTATGGGCTAGCCTCTGCAGGTTTTGAAGAACTCATTTGACCCAAAGGATCCCTATTTTCACTTGATGGAGTTCAGGAACCTTACAGAGGAAGTCAAGAGACTTCATCCCAATGACTGTTCTTTTGGCCATTTTTCATTTGGATGCAAACATGGGAACTTTCTTTAGATCCATCAGGTGCTGAGAATCAAAGTCACAGCCATACACAGGGCCAGGGGGCTGATTCAGACACATCCCTTTTCAAATCACTTAAGAAAAGAGCCACAGGTATGCCCAATCATTTCCATTTGAAAACTGTTTTCTTCATGCTTCAAAAAGGGGTGGCAAGAGGCAAAGACCTTCCTGACATTCAGGGCAACAGAACAATTGGTAAGCAAAAGGCCCAAAGCAGGGTTTCTCCACTGAGACTTTCCTGGTCACACTGATATCTGAGTTTTCTGAGATGCTCCCCATTCCCTACAGCTATCCAGTACATTGTTATGTCACAGAGCTTTGAGGTTGTAAATATCTTGGACACAAAACCATAGGCCTATTCTTGAGATTGGCCGGAATTCAGGAAGAAAACAGGAACTTAGGAAGATAGCAGGTGTTGCACATCAGTAAGGCAAGCTACAGTCCATTCATAAATGGGGCAATATGAATGCTGAGAAGCTTTCTACTAGACAAGACACATCCATTCATGAATTCTCTTTTCTAATGTCTACAACCACGGACACAGTGAGATACACAGACAGAGAAACACTCACCATGTTAAACGACTTACTAGAAACAGTCCACTTCCAACGAAACAAACTGACTTTCCTACCTATTCTCAGAAAATGAGACAAAACCACAAACCCACAACCACACCCACAAAGGCACCTTCTTCCCCCAAGTAGGTCTTTGACTATCCGGAGTGTCCTCTGACTTGTAGGCCATAATATGTTCCCCCAAAATAGCCTGTCCTGTCTCAGATCTGGTCTCCTTGGCAAACTCTGTGAACTTCTCAGGAGCCAACGGTGAGCCACTAACTGCTTTCTCAAGAAAAGCAACGCTTCTGAGCTTTCCTGGCATTTGTTCTTCTCACGTCTGAAGGTACCAAGAAAGACTGACTGTCCTTGGTAAATTCAAATAAGTGAGACCACAGGGATGGGGACTGGGACTGGCTCTGTGTGCCTGGCTTCCTGGATCCAAAGTTCAGAAAGTTCCATCACCAAGGAAGTGAGGTGAGGTCATTTCCTTCCTGAACTGAATGAGGTCCCTGTCTTGGCAACCACTTTGTCTTAACTGTTGCTTCCAAGGGTCCCATGAGATTGAGGCTGCCCCTACTTCCTGTGACACTTTCACAAGTTAGAATGGTATATCAACCATAGGCACCCAGGAATAGATCTCCACACAGGCCTGTTTTGGTCCATGTTCTCTACATTAAGAAGAGAATCTGATTCAGACACAACCTTTTATCCTGACCGGGTTGTTTGCCATGGAAGATGACTTTTGCTCTCTCAGGTCCTTCATAGCTGCCTACATCTTCTCCAGGGATCATTTCTGCATGGGCCTTTGAGGTTCTCAGCAGGTGGAAGTTTCCCTACATTTCTTTATTGTAAAATCAACTCTTTCCCTGCTCTTCTATAAAGTTAGATTGAGGGAACAGTGTATGATTATGGTTAAAAACATGTTTGATTTGGGTTAGAAATCATTGTGCTGGATGAATAATGGTATTGGGAACTTGCTATGTGTATAAGAATATATAGGTGTAATATATGTATGAAAAAAGAAATCTAAGTATGATTTGAAGGCCAGAAGGGCTTTGGGCCCTTGATTGGGATACGCAGCATTGAATTACGTTCTGCAGAGATGTCTCAGATAAATCGATATACAATGGCATAGGTCCTTGTACCTTGCATGAATTAATGTAGAAGGAACATCCAGTCAAAAAGGGATAGTCGGTAGTGAAAGGTTAATAAAATAGGTACTTGTAATTTCCTGTTTTTCTGTATGCTTAACAAAACACTGTTGAAATCTTGAGAAATGTTTGCTAATCTTGTTCTAGAATGTACTGTTCCCAAGTGCCAAACTGCAGAATGTACTGCCTCACTCGGTGTCACGCGAACCGTCCACTCACCCTTACACATCAGTAAACTTCCCTCCCTTCCCTCTCCAAGAAATGTATGTAAGCTCTGCATAAGCTGTTCTCAGAGCTCTCTGATCTATTTAAGTTAGCTGTGAGCCCCAGCAAGCTGGACCCAAAAAAAACCCTTTGCTGTTGCATGAGACAGTCTCTTGGTAGTCTCTTCCTCCGACACTCGCCTGACCTTTACATATTGAGGTTCCACCGAGTTCTGGCAGTGGCGGATGAGAGACCCCCAACGGGCTCCTCTCGGAGCAAGTAAGGCGCCTCTTTCTGGTTTCAGGTGTCATGTTAGGGCTTGGCAAAATTGCTGGCGATGAAGAGCCTGGGGTCTCTCCGACGGTGGCTGAGAGACATGTCACAGAGACATAGGGCACCTCCATGGGGGACCCCGCAGAGGACTCGGAGAATCAAGGAACAATTGCTTCATCGACTCAGTGATATTTTGTTTTAGATTAGGTATTGCCATCCTATCGGGTTTTGCCGGCTACGCATTCCTGGTCTCAGTGTTGGACGTCCATTGCCTGTCTTCATGGTCTTGTCTTATCTGTGTCATGTGACTTTGCTTTTACTGTTTGTGTACCTTTCATTATGGGACAGAGCACTTCAATGCCTCTGTCCCTGACCCTTGATCACTGAACCAAAGTCCGCTTAAGGGCTCAGTATCTTTCTTTTTTTAGTAAAACGCTAGACCTGGCAGACTCTCTGTGCCTCAGAATGGCCCATTTTGGAGTCGTATGGCCCCTAGAAATATCTTTCTACTTCCCACTAATTTAAAAAGTCAGAGATATTGTCTTTCAGCCAGGGCCACATAGCCATCCTGATCAACAGCCATATATCTTAACTTTGCCGACCTCTGCAAATCTCCTCCTCCATGGGTGAAGCCTTTCCTTGCCCATGCCTCTGCTCATACTCCTTCCCCCATGATCTCTCAAACCCTCACCTCTTCCACCTCCTCCACCCTCTGTTCTCCCTGAGTCACAAGATTTGACTCTACTGGACTCTTCTTCCCCTCCTTATCCACTGCCCTCGTCCCCTAACACACAACACACTCTAAGTGATTCCCCTGCTTCTGACTAAGCCTCTCTACCATTGGAGGAAGCTAAGCCGGTAATAGGATCTGATAATGGACCGATGTTCATGGCCCAGGTAAGTCAGGGGTTAGCCAGGAACCTGGGGATTAATTGGAAGTTATATTGTGCTTATAGACCCCAGAGTTCAGGACAAGTAGAAAGAATGAATAGAACAATTAAAGAGACCTTAACGAAATTAAGCTTAGAGACCAGCATAAAAGATTGGACTATGCTCCTGATTTATGCAATGTTTCATGCAAGAAAAAATCCTTCTGTTTCTTTGAGTAGCCTTACCCCCTGAGAAATTCTCTATGGTGGCCCTCGTCCAGTAAGGGTCCTAAGCCCAACTGTAAGACCTAAGGATCCATTTCACACCCTCTTGGTTGACAGACTTAAAGCTCTTGAAAGAACTCAGTGATACCTGTGAAAATAGCTGCCCACTGTGTAACAAACTGTGTACCAGGGGATTCCACATCCATATCAAATAAGAGACTTCATGTATGTAAGATGACATCAGGTGTCATCCCTGGAACCCTGCTGAAAAGGACCATACCAGGTGCTACTTATAACACCTACAGTGGTAAAGGTATACAGAATCACTTCCTGGATCCATGCCTCTCATCTCAAGCCTGCTCCTTGTCCAGAATCTTTCTGGAAACTATAAAAGACTGGTAACAGTTTCAAATTGTGTATTCGCCATGTGGATAAGGTTATATACTCTCCCCTTGGCCACAAGTAGTCCTAACCCTCATCAGCCTGTTAAGCAGCGATGGCTGATCACAAATCCTACTGAAAAAGAGTATAATCTATCTCGCATACAGCCCCCTTAGGGACCTGGTGGCCATCTCTCCACCCAGACATTTGTCAGCTGGCCATAGGTCTTTTTTATTGGGATATCCCTGATGAAGAAAATCCCACTAAAATACCATTAACTCCCTTCCGTACCATAGATAATGGAAACAAACATTATGGATGTAGGGACACGTGAGCCAGATGCGGTTGGCTAGCCTAGATTACTATGTTTGCCCAGCAAACTATCAAAGCCACAAACAGTAACGGCTGTGTGGGGGAAAAGCCGACTTCTTCTGAATTTCATGGAGATGTGATCATACAGGGGCTGCCTGATGGAACCCCAATATTCATCAAATTCAGTACACAGCATTGGCCATATTACCAAGTAGAAAACAGAAAAAGGATGGCCCCCAGAGGGGTCTCTAGATCCTCAAATTTTGCGTGACCTTTTTAACTTCTGCAAGTGCTCAAAAGGGTGAAAGGAGATTCCCCTATGTGGAAGCCTTTTCCCTCCTTCACTCACATCCTGAACTATGCTTCTCCAATAGATTTTTATCCTCAGCCTTCTGCTCCAGACTCTCTGCTTTCACTCCCATCTCAGCAACCTGATTTCTCCCCTCCAATTACTAGATCAGAAACCCAAACCTCCACCAGTTCTCAGACAATTGCCCACTAGTGAGGTAGCAGGTACTGAGGTACCCCTCCACCGACTCATTCCTCTCATCTCCTGTCAGTGCCCTCACCGGGTCCCACCAGGTCCTCTTTCCAGCTAACCCAAAGCTCAAACGAGCTGAGGAGAGCTCTCAGACCCTTATCCAAGATGTAATATAAATGGCCATTAAAGTTGCTTTGTCATCACTGAAAACAGGTTACTAAAATTTAAAGTCCCTCACAGAATTTTGGGATACTCACTCCCGTTTTCTGCTCTGCTCTACCTGTTCTACTGCTGAAGTTTTGTTGCTAGGAAATTCCCAAACCCCTTTCCAATTATTCTTTTACATCTCTCTTTTTCCTCATTCTCAGATCCTCAGAGCTTCTCTCAGCCCCACCTTCCCCGTATTCCCCCTCTGTACCAGGCCCACAGAAAAGTCTTAAATGTCCTTCTCCAGAAGTCTTCACCATGGCTGAATTTAGAACTTTCAGCATAGAGTTTCTATAAAGAGTTCAATGTAGATAAACTTTCTCTTTTTGTATTGCCCTGTTCTACTTGGCCACTGGCTCAAAAACTCAGTACTTCTAAGCTAGACAACCCCTAACTTGTTTTTCACAAAATATGTGAACAAGGCCTCTGGCCTTCAGCTGGGGCTTCACAGAAATGGCTACATTTCTAAGATAAAGAAATTATTAAATGGGCTCCGTTGTAACAGCTGGCAGGGGGAAAATAAGAAAGGGAATAAAAAGCTCTCCCCCTCCCATGTGTCCTTGAAAATTTAACTTGCCCAGAACAGAGGAAAAATCAGAAACAAATACTGCTTTTTTGAACTTCTGCAGACTGTAAACTTCTGAGCCCCATCCTTATATGCTGGGTACAAAATTCTGAAACTACCTAAACTTGAGTTTCAGGGGATTAATTGATTACAACAGAAGCAATGCCCTCTGAATCCGGTTGCAACAAAATAGGACTGTTTCCCTGTCTTCAGTGCTATCTTAGGTGCCTTGCCTTGTCTGTCCCTACAACAGCATAATTCTATATACTTAAACATTGTTTATGTTTTCATGAAATGGTCAACAGATGGGATTAATTTTCAAATGGTGCAGATGTTTCCCAGAGTGCTCTATCATGATGCAGGTTCGTTTGAAGATCAAATGGGGGGGGCATACAACCGGTTCCACTGGGAACATGTATCGCTCACTTTAGCCATCCTATTATGAATAGGAGTTGCTGCACGGGTGGGCACAGGAGCCACTGCCATTGTCCATGGGACACAACAAATGACCCAATTAGAAGCAGCAATAGAGCAAAACTAAGATATTAGAAACCCCCATCAGAGCTTTGCATGAATCTTTAACCTCTCTCTCTGAAGTTGTTTTACAGAACAGTTGAGGGTTGGACCTCCTCTTTATTAGAGAAGGGGGCCTTTGTGATGTATTGAGGGAAGAATGTTGTTTTTATGCTGACCATACTGGAGTTGTAATAAAATCTATGAGTAAATTTAAAAGACACCTTGAAGAGCATCAACAAGAGAGAGAGGCCCAAAAAGGGTGGCTTGAGTCTTGGTTCACACACTCCTCCTGGTTAACTACGTTTTTATCAACCTGGCAGGTCCAATAATAATCCTCATATTATTGCTAACTATAAAACCCTGTTTGCTCAACCGTGTAATTTCTTTTCTCCAGGCTCAAATTGGACGAGTTAAACTTATGGTAATACCCCACTAGCATACATAGAATGTGACACTCTCCAATGATCATTTTTATGATTAAAAGTAGCCAGAAGAAGAAGTGGGGAATTAAAGGTTAATAAAATAGGTACTTGTCACTTCTTGTTTTTCTGTATGCTTAACAAAACACTGTTGAAATCTTGAGAAATGCTTGCAAATCTGGTTCCCAGAATGTTCTGTCCCCAACTGCGCAACTGCAGAATGTACTCCCTCACCCAGTTGCACGCAAACCACCCACTCGCCCTGACCCATCAATAAAATTCCCTCCCTGCCCTCTCCAGGGAAAGTATATAAGCTCTACTTAAGCTATTCTCAGGGCTATCTGCTCGATTCAAGTGATCTCTGAGCCCCAGCATGCTGGACACCCAAAAAACCCTTTGATGTTGCATGAGATATTCTGTTGGTTGTCTCCTCCTCTGAAGCTCGCCCCACATTTAGTTGGATGATTGAATGTAGAAGAGAACATCCAGTCAAAAAGGGATAGTCTATAGCATTAGGAAGATAGTCAGTACTTTTAGGAAGAAGGGTGAGTATAGGAATTGGAAAAAAAGTTCTTTAGCAATAGGTTTTTGATTAGAGAGTGCATGTAAATGTCAGCACAGGTGAAGAGTCAGTCACAATGATGAACTGGGGAAAATATGTAGGAAAGCAGATATCAATAGAGACATTACGAAAACAGGCAAAGTATAAAGTGAGTGATAGGATTAGATATTTTGAACAGGGTTGAGTTTACATATATAATCTTAGGAAGAAACAAATATGTAGTCACAAATAGGATTGACATTTGTGATTGACATTTGAGATCATTAGGCAAATTTCAGGTGGATGAATATTTTGAGAATAATCTTGTGAATAGTTGATTATAAATCCACATACATAAACATGAATGAATTTAGGGAGTGTATATAAGACACATATATTTCATATTTTGAAAAATCTGGAGAGTATATATATATATATATATATATATATATATATATATATATATACACAAAACACACACACAGACAAAAAAGTAGCAATATATATGTCAATCAAAATTCATTATAAAATATGCATCATCCAGAGATCTAAAAATATTAATTTTACTGAACATGGATTTATGTATAATGCTGTTCAACTAGCAAGCTCACCCATAGGTTGAATATCCAATTCCAACAAGTTTAGTAGGAGTGATCTCTTCTAACAATTTGTATCTGCCAAGTCAGCCACCTCACAAGAATGTACGTGTGGTACCAGGTAGGAATCTATATGTGCATATAAGAATACAGAGAAAGGGAGACAGGAATTCACATATTTGTTAACCTTAAAAATACATGGACAACTATTTCAACAACAAATCGTCTAGATTCATAACTCCAACTCTTTATCATGCAAAAGGCAAGTCCAACAATACACCAGGCCTACTCTGAACTGCTTGTATTTCTATTCTGTTTGGGTTAGTTTTCTCCATCATATTAGAATTAGTAGTCAGAGTCTGGTCGGGTATGGGTTAGAGTCAGGGATTCAGTATTTTGAATGGAAAATAGAAAACTGAATCCAATGTGTATGGAAATATATGCTACAGAAAATTCTTCCCACTCTCCTCCAGAACAATGCCTTGACATTACCTTCGCCCCAAGTAAGACACAATTAGAGGAGAAGAGTTAGAAAATCTGTGAATACCTATCAGGAATGAAAAATGCTCCAGATTTCACATCTTTGGAGGTGGTAGAGGAGTTTCCAAAAGTAAGGGACAGGGTAAACACTCCATAAACATGGAGCACTGCTGGCCTAAAGACTTTTTGAGAACCTGCCTTTGAGGTTGGGCACTTAAAATATATCTTGTTTTCATTAGCTTTAGCTTTATTTGTAGTGAGACAATCAAAGCTCGATCTGCTTCTATGTGACCTGGAGGACATGGTTATTTATTTTCCAATAAAAATGAGGCAGCAGTGCTGAATTCTCTCTTTGTAGGTAAACTGTGGCCACTGAGGGCTAAGTGTCTCCCCGTGTGGACTGTGACACAACTTGGTCATCCTCCAATTATCGTCGTGTTTTTTGCTGCTGCACTGGGAGTTTGGTATTTGCTTCATGAAATACAATGAGTTCAAATGGGAGACAGTGCTGAAGGGAGTTCTGTCAGCTGTGGTGGGCATGGTCTCCAGGAGAATGCACCAACCAGGGTTCTATCCCACGTAGCTTGCCCCCTTGACAATAGCAACATGATTCTGAACATTGCCCTAAAACCTCTCCATATAAAAATATGCCTTTACGTATATGGGTCTGATGGCTGCACCATGTCAGTCTCAAGCCATTTGGAAGCCAATGGAAGATCCACATGGCCCCACCACAGATGTTTTATCACTCACTTGCATAACACTTCTCTAGGCCCACTACTCACCAGGCTCCTACTTACTAGCATCTCTGTTCTACACCATTTTCATGAAACCCAGTCAATCAAGGCCCTGTCTGGTATATTCATGATCATCAACAGGACATCAAAGGTTCTCCAGTGACATCTGGTCATGGGAATTTTAAAAATTTCATGGTAATTATCTAGCAATTTTTCATGGATGAAGTTGGAGGCACTGTGGGTTTCAATTCATTCAGGAACCCTTAAAGGGTTAGGAAACTAATTTCAGGCAAAGCTCTGGAGTACTCTCACATGCAAGGCTACCCAATGAGTGGCCAAAAAGTCACATGAAGCGAGGCCAATTGAGGTCTATAAAGCGAGGTCCATGTGGGTTTTGAATCTCTATAATGCATGCCAAGTCTTTCAGAATAAAATCATGTAATATCCTGGCTGAGATTCACAGCGTTCTGTGGAAAGCCAACCTGTGCCTAGATCTCAGGTTCCAATGGCAACTTCATGACTGGCCTCCTAAAATCCCAACACAATTCATGGCAATACTTCTCTCAGGTCAGTTCCAAAACTCAGTCTATAAGGAGAATCACACCAGAGTTCAAGTCCAGGTGGACCCAGACAACTCTTCCAACCGCTACTCAAATGAAAACAATTAAAACCAGAATACTCCCTCATGGCCCTATTCTTCTTCCATATAGACACTAATCATAACCTCTTCCTGGAGTTTTCCATGAGTTGTGCAGCCCAAGAAAATGTCCAAAATAAGCTTCTTGCACCTCTTTTGCCTAACTTCAGCGTGGCCTGGGCACCCTTCCTGTGAACCTGGAGTGATCAAATAGGCCTGCCCTTAATACTGCTCCGCTTATCCAATTTGAGGCTCTCTGACTGTGGGGTCTAGATTCTTTATGTGAATTGGAGTCATGAGAAAAGCCAAGACAGTGTCCAAAATCAGCTCGCTTTTTCCTCATTTGCCTAAAGTCAGGGTGGCCTGGACACCGTTTCTGTGAACCAGGAGTGATCAAATAAGCCTGCTGTTAATACTTCTGTGTTTCTCCAATTTGAGGCCTACTGATTTCAGGTATCAATTTCTTATGTGATTTGGAGTTATGCGAAAACCCAAGCACCTCTGCAGGGAATTGAAGAACTCATTTGACCCAAAGAATCCCTATTCTCACTTGATGGAGTTCAGGAACCTAACAGAGGAAGGCAAGAGACTTCATCCATAATGAATGATTTTTTTGCCATTATGGTTTTGGATGCACACATGGGATCATTCTTTAGATGCATCAGGTGCTGAGAATCTAACTCAAAGCCACACACATGGCCAAGAGACTAATTCAGACACATCCCTTCCCAAAGCAATTAAGCAAAGAGCCACAGGTGATGCCATTCATTTCCATTTGAAAACTGTTTACTTCAGGCTTCACAAAGGGGTGGATTGAGGGAAAGAACTTCCTGACATTCAGTGAAAAACAACAATAAGTAAGCAAAAGGCCCAAAGCAGGGTTTCTCCACTGAGACTTTCCTGGTCACACTGATATCTGAGTTTTCTGAGATGCTCGCAATTCTCTTCAGCTTTCCAGTACATGGCCATGTCACAGAGTTGGAGGTGGTACACATTTTGAACACAAATCCATGAGCCTATTCTAGAGAGTGGCCAGAATTCAGGAAGAAAACAGCAACTTAGAAAGATAGCAGGTGTTGCACATCGACAAGACAAGCTGCACTCCATTCATATATTGGGCAGGTTGAAATATGGGAAGATTTACACTTGACAGGACACATCCATTAATGCATTCTCTTTTCCAATGTCTACAACAATGGACACAGTGGGATACACAGACATAGAAACACTCACCTTGTGAAACAACTTACTAGAAACTGTCCACTCCAACCAAACCGCCTTTCCCATCTATTCTCAGAACATGAGACAAAACAATAAACCCACACACACTCTCACAAAGGCACCTCCTTCACCCAAGTAGGTCTGTGACTATCCAGAGTGTCCTCTGACTGGTGGGCCATACTATGTTCCCCTGAAATGGTCTGTCTTCTCTCAAATCTGGTTTCCTTGGCCAACTCTGTGCAGTTGTCAGGAGCCAGTGGTGAACCACTATCTGCTTTCTCAGGAAAGGTCCATCTTCAGAGCTTTCCTGGCATTTGGCCATCCTCACATCATTAGGTACCAAGAAAACTGACTCTGTCCTTGGTAAATCCAAACAAGTGAGCCCACTGGGACTGGGACTGGGACTGCCTCTTGGTGCCTGGCTGTTTGGATACCAAGTTCAGACAGTTCCATCACCAAGGAAATGAGGTATGTCACTTTCTTTGGAACTGAATGAGGTCACTGCCTTGGCAACGACTTTGTCCTAACACTTGCTTCCAAAGGTCCCATGAGATGGAGCCTTCCCCTACTTCCTGTGACACTTTCACAAGGTAGTATGGTATATCAACCATTGGCACCGAAGAACAGCTCTCCACACAGGCCTGGTTTGGTCCATCTTCTCTACAATAAGAAGAGAGAGGCTGATTCATACATATCCCTTCATCCTGACCACGTTGTTTGCCATGGAAGATGACTTTTGCTCTCTCAGGTCCTTCATACCTGCCTACAACTTCTCCAGGTATCATTTCTGCATGGACCTTTGAAGTTCTCAGCAGGTGGAAGGTCCCCAAGTTTCCTGTATTGTAAAAACCACTCTGTCCCTGCTCTTCTGTAAAATGAGATTGAGGGAACAGAGTATGTTTAGGGTTAATAACAGGTTTGATTTGGGTTACGAATCATTCTGTGCGATGAATAATGCTATTGGGAACCTGCGATATTTACAAGAATATAGAGGTGAAATATAAGTATGAAAACAGAAATCTAGGTATGATTTGAAGCCCAGAAGGACATTGGGCCCTTGATTGGGATACTTAGCTTTGAATTATGCTCTGCAAAATTGTCTCAGATAATTCGATATACAATGGCATAGGACATTTTATTGAATGTAGAAGAGAACATCCAGTCAAAAAGGGATAGTCGGTAGGATTAGGAAGATAGTCGGTAGGTTTAGAAAGAAGAGTGAGTATAGGATTTGGACCAAAAGTTCTTTAGCAATAGGGTTTCGATTATAGAGTGAATGTAAATGTCAGCACATATGAAGTGTCAGTCACTAGGATCAACTTGGGAAAATTTGTTGAAAAGCAGATATCAATAGAAACATTATGAAATCAGGCAAAGTATAAAGTGAGTGATAGGATTAGACATTTCCAACAGGGTTGAGTTTGAATATATAAATTAGGAAGAAACAAATATGTAGTCACCAATAGGATTGACAATTGACAGCATTAGGCAACCTGGACATGGATGTTTTTAGTAATTCATGTACACTTTACATTTAGGCTTTGGTACAATCATAAATGTGACCTTTACATTTTTTTGTCCAGAATATTACTTTGATAAAATGTATATGTACATCAGGTGACATGAGTATGTCGTCCACCATTTCTGCAAGCAATATATTGAAGATGTAAAATTAGAATCGGGGGTACAAACAGGTGTACCCTGTGTCTATGAATATAGAGATAAAGAATGAATAGACCGTAATGTGAATGAATAATATAACTTTTTTCAACTTTAAAAAATGAATTGATCTAATATCTGAAAAATCACAGGAAATCGTATATTGATATACAATCATTCATTCCAAGCAGTTATACATCTAATGGTAATATTCGTGTTTTGGTTTATCATGAAGAGTGTGTGAGTTTTGCTTCAAAAGTGACTATGGAAATAATGTGTTTGGAAAGAAGACTCATGAAAATACCAGTAAAGAAACCCTGACAATACATGTGTTCTGAAGCAAAAAGTGATTAAATTTGAAACAAATGCCTACAAATTTGTGAACTTGTGGATGAAATGTATATCCTATGATGTGCAAAAACTGAAGAAATAATAATGTAAAAGTGTCGAATACAAATGAATAAAGAATTACATATCATGTCCCATTGGAATCTACTTGCATTGATGTTAGACTGGGTCAGTTACTGTAGAATAATTAGGATTTGTATGCATCATTCCCTGAAGTTAGTTTTCAGTACTAGGAAACAAATATGTATTTCTGGTGGATGAATATTTCTGAGAATAATCTTGTGAAAAGTTGATTAAAAATCCACATACATGAACATAAATGAATTTAGAGAGTGTATATTAGACACATATATTTCATATTTTGAAAAATCTGGAGAGTGTACACACACACACACACACACACACACACAAAACACTCACAGACATTAAAAAGTAGCAATATAAATGCCAATCGAAATTCATCAGTAAATATATATCATCCACAGATGCAAAAATATTTATTTTACTGAACATGAGTTTGCGTATAATGTTGTTCTACTAGGACGCTCCCTATAGGTTGAATTTTCAGTTCCAACAGCATTTAGGAGGAGTGATCTCTTCTCACAATTTGTATCTGCCAAGTCAGCCACCTCACAAAGATGTACGTGTGATACCTGGTAGAATTCTATATATGCATATAAATATACAAGTGTGAATAGGCTAAAGAGAAAGGGAAACATGAATTCTCATATTTGTTAACTTTAAAAACACATGGAGATCTTTTTCTATTAAACATTGACTAGATTTATAACTCCTACCTTGTATAATGCAAAATGCAAGTCCAACTATACAACATGCCTCCAATGAACTGCTTGTATTTCTATAGGTTTGTGTTATTTTTCTCTATCATATTAGGATGAGTTGTCTGAGTCTAGTATGTATGGGTTAGTGTCAGGGATTCAGTATTTCAAAAGGAAAATTGGAAATTGAATCCAATTTGTATGCAAATATATGCTACACAAATATCCTCCCACTCTCATCCAGAACAATGCCTTGAAATTACCTTCACCCCAAGTAAGACACAGTTAGAGGAGAATAGATAGAAAATCAGTGAATACATATCTGGAATGGAAAATGCTCAGGAGTTCACAACCTTGGAGGTTGTAGAGGAGTTTCCAAAACTAAGGGACAGGGTAAACACTCCACAAACATGGAGCTCTGCTGGCCTTAAAATCTTTTAGAGCAACTGCCTCTGAGTTTGGGAACGTGAAAAATATGTTGTTGTCAGGAGAATTGGCCTCCTTTGTAGTGAGACCATCAAAGCTGGGTCTGCCTCTATGTGACGTGGAGGACATGGTATCTTATTTTCCAATGAACATGAGGTAGCAGTGTTGATTTTCTTCTTTTTAGGTAAACTGTGGCCTCTGGGGCTAAGTGTCTCCCCGTTGGACTGTGAAGCCATTTGGTCCTCCTCCACTTTTTGTGGGGTTTTTGCTGCTGAACTGGGAGTTTGGTATTTGCTTCATGAAATTCAAGGAGTTCAACTGAGACACAGTGCTGGAGGGAGTTCTGTCATGTGTGGTGGTTCAGAGTCTGCAGAAGAACGCACCAACCACGCTTCTATCCCTCAAAGCTTGCCACATTGCATCCTTGTCCATAGCAACCTGATTCTGAACATTGCACTGAATCCTCTCCATATAACAAGATGCCTTTAATTACAAGGGTCTGCTGGCTGCTTCATGTAATCCACAAGCCATTCGGAAATCAATGGAAGATCCACATTGCTCCAACACAGATGTTTTATCACACTCCTGCCCACCACAGCTCTAGGCCCACTTCTCAGCAGGCTGCAACTTTCTGGCACCTCTGTTCTACACAATTTTCATAAAACCCAGTCAAGCAAGGTACTGTCTGGTACATCCATGATCAGCAACAGGACATCCAAAGATTCTCCAGTGCCACCTGGTCATGGGAATTTCAAAAATTTCATGGTATTTATTTAGACATTTTTCAAGGATGAAGTTGGAGGCACTGTGGGTTTCAATTCATTCAGGAACCAGTAAATGGTGAGCAAGATTATTTCAATGAAAGCTCTGGAGAACCCTCACAGGCAAGGCTTCCCAAAGAATGGCCAAAAGGTCACATTAAGCCAGGCCCATTAAGGTCTACAATATGAGGTCCATGTGTGTTTTCACTCTAAACTATGGCTGCCAAGTCTTTCGAATGAAATCATGTGTTATCTTGGCTGAAATTCCCAGTGCTCTGTGGAAAGCCACTCTGGGGCTAGATCTCAGTTTCCAAGGGTGACTCTCATACATCGCCTCTTAAATCACAACACAATACATGGCAATACTTCTCTGAGATCAGTTCCTGAACTCAGTCTATAAGGGGAATCACACGAGAGTTCAAGCCCAGGTAGAACTTGTTATGTCTTCCAAGTGTCACACAAATATCCACAATTAAATCCAAAACACTTCCACATGGCACTCATCTTCTTCCATTTACACAATCATCATAATCTCTGGCTGGAGGTTTCCATGAGGGGTGCAGCCCAAGACAGTGTCCAATATAACCTCCCTTGCCCCTCATTTGCCTAAAATAAGGGTGGCCAGGACATCCTTCCAGTGAACCAAGAGTGATCAAATAGGCCTGCCATTAATATGGCACTGCTTCTCCAATTTGAGGCCTACTGACTGTGTGTTTTAGATTCTTTATGTGAATTGGAGTCTTGAGAAAAACCAAGCACTTATGGGCTAGCCTCTGCAGGGTTTTGAGGAACACATTTGAACCAAATTATCACTATTCTCACATGATGGATGACAGGAACCTTACAGAGGAATGCGAGAGACTTCATCCACACTGACTGCTCTTTTGTCCATTTTGGTTTTGGATGCACACATGGGATCCTTCTTTAGATCCATCAGGTGCTGAGAATCTAAGCCACAGTCTCACACAGGGCAAAAAGGCTGATTCAGACACATCCCTTTCCAAAGCAATTAAGCAAAGAGCCACAGGTGATGCCCTTTCATTTCCATTTGAAAACTGTTTCTTTAGTCTCTACAATGGTGTGGCCTGAGGCAAAGACCTTCCTGATATTCAGGGCATCAGAACAATTGGTGAGCAAAAGGCCCAAAGCAGGGTTTCTTCACTTAGAATTTCCTGGTCAAACTAATATCTGAGTTTTCTGAGATGCTCCCATTTCTTTCAGCTATCCATTACATGGCCATGTCACAGAGCTTGGAGGTGGTACATATTTTGGACAAAAAACCATGAGCCTATTCTGGAGAGTGGCCAGAATTCAGGAAGAAAACAGGAACTTAGGAAGATTGTTGGAGTTGTCCACCCATAAGTCAAGCCGCAGTCCATTCATAAATTGGGCAAGTTGAGTCTAGACAGGACACATCCAATGATTCATTCTCTTTTCTAATATCTAAAACCACGGACACAGTGGGATACACAGACAAAGAAACACTGGCCTTTTCAAACGACTTACCAGAAACAGTTCACTCCAAACCAAACAAACCGCCTTTCCTACCTATTCTCAGAACATGATGAAATCGCCTGTCCTGTGTCAGATATGGTCTTGTTGGCCAAATCTGTGAAGTTGTCACTAGCCAGCGGTGAGCCACTACCTGCTGTCTCAGGAAAGGCCCCTCTTCAGAGCTTTCCTGACATTTGTTCATCCTCACCTCAGTAGGTACCAAGAAAGACTGACTCTGTCCTTGGTAAATCCAAAAAATAAGACCCCTGGGACTGGGACTGGGACTGAGACTGGCTCTGGGTGCCTGGCTTCCCGGATTCCAAGTTCAGAGAGTTCCATCACCAAGGAAGTGAGGTGAGATTACTTCCTTCAGGAATTCTTTGAGGTCATTGCCTTGGCAACCACTTTGTCCTATGAGATGGAGGCTGCCCTTACTTCCTGTGACACTTTTACAAGTTAGAATGGTATATCAACCATAGGCACCCAGGAACAGCTCTCCACACATGCCTGGTTTGGTCTATCTTGTGTACATTAACAAGAGAGAGGCTTATTCAGACACAACCCTTCATCCTGGAAAGGTTGTTTGCGATGGAAGATGACATTTGCTCTCTCAGGTCCTTCATAGATGCCTACATCTTCTCCAGGGATCAAATCTGCATGGACATTTGAGGTTCTCGGCAGGAGGAAGATACCCTACATTCCTGTATTGTAAGACGAACTCTGTCCCTGCTCTTCTGCAAAGTTAGATTGAGGGAAGAGTGTATGGTTAGGGTTAATAACATGTTTGATTGGGGTTAGGAATCATTGCGAAGGATGATTAATAGTATTGGGATCCTGCGATATTTATAAGATTATAGAGGTGAAATATAAGTATGGAAACAGAAATCTAGGTAATATTTGAAGCCCAGAAGGGCATTAGGCCCTTGATTTGGATACTTAGCTTATAATTACGTTCTGCACAGATGTCTCAGATAAATCGATAATCAATGGCATAGGACCTTACACCTTGGAAGATTGATTTTAGAAGAGAACATCCACTCAAATTGAGATAGTCGGTGGGATTAGGAAGGTAGTCAGTAGGTTTAGGAAATAGAGTGAGTATAGGACATGGAGCAAAAGTTCTGTAGCAATAGTGTTTTGGTTATAGAGTGAATGTAAATTTCAGCACATGTGAAGAGTCAGTCACAATGATTAACTGGGGAAAATATGTAGAAAGGTAAATATGAATACAGACCTTACGAAATTAGGCAATTATACAGTGAGTGATAGGATTAGACATTTTCAATAGGGTTGAGATTGAATACATAATCTTAGGAAGAAACAAATATGTCATCACCAATAGGAATGACATTTGAAAGCATTAGGCAACCAGGACATTTATCGTTTTAGTAATCCATGTTCACTTTCCATTTAGTATTTGGTACAATCATAAGTGTGATTTTTGCATTTTGTGCCCAGAAAAATATTGTGATCAAATGTATATGTAGATCATATGACATGAGTATTTCTTCCACGATTACTGGGAGCAATATTTGAAGACATATAAATTAGTATTGGGGGTACAAAGTGGTGTACCCTGTGTCTATGAATATAGAGATAATGCATGAATAGACCATACTGTGAATAAATATTATAACTGGTTCCACTTTAAATAATGGATTGAATTGATATCTGAAAATATATAGGAAATCATATATTGACATACAATCATTCACTCCAACCAGTTATATATCTAATGGTAATCTTAGGGTTATTGTTTATCATGAAGTGTGTGTGAGTTTTGTTTCAAAAGTGATTATGGAAATCGAAAATAATGTGTTTGGAAAAAAGTCTCATTAAAAGACCAGTCAAGAAATATGGAGGAATCCATGTGTTCTGAAGCAGGAAGTGATTGAAAGTGAAACAAATGCCTATAAATTTTCTAAATTGTGAATGAAATATATATCCTGTTATGTGCATAAACTGATGAAATAGTAATGTATCAGTGTTGAATAAAAGTGAATGTCAAAATACACATCATGTCCAATAGGAATCTACTTGCATTGATGTTAAACTGGGTCAGTTACTGTAGAAATATTAAAATTGTGTGCATTATGCACCAAAGATAGTTTTTTTTTTATTTTTATTTATGATTGTTCAAAACATTACATAGTTCTTGATATATCATATTTCACACTTTGATTCAAGTGGGTTATGAACTCCCATTTTTACCCTGTATACAGATTGCAGAATCACATCAGTTACACATCCATTGATTCACATATTTCCATACTAGTGTCTGTTGTATTCTGCTGCCTTTCGTATCCTCTACTATTCCCCCTGGCCTCCCCGCCCCTCCCCACTTCTCTCTCTACTCCCTCTACTGTAATAAATTTCTCCCCCTTGTATTATTTTTCCCTTTCCCCTCAATTCCTCTTGTATGTAATTTTGTATAACCCAGAGGGTCTCCTTCCAATTCCATGCAATTTCCCTTCTCCCTCCCTTCCACCTCTCATCCCTGTTTAATGTTAATCATCTTGTCATGCTCTTTGTCCCTATCTGTTCTTAGTTACTCTCCTTATATCAAAGATGACATTTGGCATTTGTTTTACAGGAATTGTGTAGCTTCACTTAGCATAATCCAGTCTAATGCCATCCATTTTCCTGCAAATTCTATGATTTTTTCATTTTTCAATGCAGAGTAATAATCCATTGTGTATTAATGCCACATTTTTTTTATCCATTATTCTATTGAAGGGCATCTAAGTTGGTTCCACAGTCTTGCTGTTGTGAATTGTGCTGCTATGAACATTGATGTAGCAGTGCCTGTAGCATGCTCTTTTTAGGTCTTTAGTGAATAGACCAAGAAGGGGAATAGCTGGGTCAAATGGTGCTTCCATTCCCAGCTTTCCAAGAAATCTCCATGCTGCTTTCCCAATTGGCTGCACCAATTTGCAGTCCCACCAGCAATGTACAAGTGTACCTCTTTTCCCACATCCTTGCCAGCACTTCTTGTTGTTTGACTTTATAATGGCTGCCAATCTTACTGGAGTGAGATGGTATCTTAGGGTGGTTTTGATTTGCATTTCTCTGACTGCTGGAGATAGTGAGCATTTTTTCATGTACTTATTGATTGATTGTATGTCCTCATCTGAGAAGTGTCTGTTGAGGTCCTTGGACCATTTGTTGATTGGGTTATTTGTTATCTTATTGTCTAATTTTTTGAGTTCTTTGTATACTCTGGATATTAGGGCTCTATCTGAAGTGTGAGTAGTAAAGATTTCTTCCCAGGATGTAGGCTCCATATTTACCTCTCTTATTGTTTCTTTTGCTGAGAAAAAACTTTTTTAGTTGAGTAAGTCCCATTTGTTGATTCTAGTTATTAACTCTTGTACTATGGGTGTCCTATTGAGGAATCTGTAGCCCGACCCCACAGTATGTACATCGTAACCAAATTTTTCTTCTATCAGACAGTGTGTCTCTGATTTGATATCAAGCTCCTTGATCCATTTTGAGTTAACTTTTGTGCATGGCGAGAGAAAGGGATTCAGTTTCATTTTGTTACATATGGATTTTCAGTTTTCCCAACACCATTTGTTGAAGATGCTATCCTTCCTCCATTGCATGCTTTTAGCCCCTTTATCAAATATAAGATAGTTGTAGTTTTGTGGATTGGTTTCTGTGTCCTCTATTCTGTACCATTGGTCCACCTGCCTTTTTCGGTACCAGTACCATGCTATTTTTGTTACTATTGCTCTGTAGTATAGTTTGAAGTCTGGTATCGCTATACCACCTGATTCACACTTCCTGCTTAGCATTGTTTTGCAATTCTGGGTCTTTTATTTTTTCATATGAATTTCAAGATTGCTTTCTCTATTTCTACAAGAAATGCCTTTGGGATTTTGATTGGCATTGGATTAACCCTATAGAGAACTTTTGGTAATATCGCCATTTTGATGATGTTAGTTCTGCCTATCCATGAACAGGGTATATTTTTACATCTTCTAAGATCTTCTTCTATTTCTCTCTTTAGGGTTCTGTAGTTTTCATTGTATAAGACTTTCACCTCTTTTGTTAGGTTGATTCCCATTTTTTTTTTTAGGATATTGTGAATGGAGTGGTTGTCCTCATTTCCATTTCAGAGGATTTGTTGCTGATATTCAGGAATGCATTTGATTTATGCGTGTTGATTTTATATCCTGCCACTTTGCTGAATTCATTTATTAGCTCTATTAGTTTCTTTGTAGACCCTTTTGGGTCTGCTAGGTATAGAATCATGTCATCTGCAATAGTGATAATTTAAGTTATTCTTTTTCTATTTATATGCCTTTAATTTCTTTCATCTGTCTAATTGCTCTGGCCAGTCTTTTGAGAACTATATTGAACAGAAGTGGTGAGAGCGGGCATCCCTGTCTTGTTCCAGATTTTGGAGGGAATGTCTTCAATTTTTCTCCATTAAGAATGACGCTAGCCTGCGGTTTAGCATAGATTGTTTTTACAATATTGAGGAATGTTCCTGTTATTCCTAGTTTTTCGAGAGTTTTGAACATAAAGGGATGCTGTACTTTGTCGAATGCTTTTTCTGCATCTATCTAGATGATAATATGGTTTTTATTTTTAAGTCTATTGATGTGGTGAATAACACTTATTGATTTTCGTATATTGAACCCTCCTTGCATCCCAGGGATGAATCCTACTTGATCATGGTCCACATTTTTTTGATATGTTTTTGTATCTGATTTGCCAGAATTTAATTTAAGATTTTTGCATTTAGGTTCATTAGAGATATCGGTCTTTAGTCTTCTTTCTTTGAAGTATCTATCTGGTGAAGGAATCAGAGTGATATTGGCCTCGTAGAATGAATTTGGAAGATCTCCCTCTTTTTCAATATTCTGAAATAGCTTGAAAAGTATTGGTATTAGTTCATATTTAAAGGTTTTGTAAAAGTCTGCTGTATACCCATATGGTCCTGGGATTTTCTTAGTTGGTAGTCTTTGGATGGTTTCTTTTATTTCCTCAATTGATATTGGTATGTTTAGGTTGTCTATATCCTCCTAACTCACTCTGGTCAGATCATATGACTTAAGAAATATTTCGATGCCTTCACTATCTTCTATTATTTTGGAGTATAAGGATTCAAAGTAATTTCTGATTATCTTCTGTATTTCTGAAATATTTGTTGTGATATTGCCTTTTTCATCCCATATGATAGTAATTTCAGTTCTCTCTCCTCTTCATTAGCATGGCTAGGGGTCTGTCCATTTTATTTATTTTTTCAACGAAACAACTTTTAGTTTGTCAATTTTTTCAATTGTTTCTTTTGTTTCGATTTCATTGATTTCTGCTCTGATTTTAATTATTTCTTTCCTTCTACTTCTTTTGCTGTTGTTTGCTCTTGTTTTTCTAAGATTTTGAGATGAAGTATGAGATCATTTATTTGTTGTTTTTTTCTTTTTCTAAGGAATGAACTCCAAGCAATGAATTTTCCTCTTAGAACTGCTTTCAATGTGTCCCATAGATTCCGATATATTGTGTCTGTGTTTTCATTTTTCTCTAAGAATTTTTTATTTTCCTCCTTGATGTCTTCTATAACCCATTGATCATTCAGTAACCTATTGTTCATTCTCCAAGTGATGCATGATTTTTCCTTCCTTCTTTTATCATTGATTTTTAGTTTCATTCCATTATGATAAGATAAGATGCATGGTATTATCTCTACTCCTTTAATTTGTCTAAGAGTTGCCCTGTGACATAATATATGATCTATTTTTGAGAAGGATCCATGTGCTGCTGAGGAAAAATGTAACTGCTTGATGTTGGGTGGTATATTCTATATATGTCAATTAAGTCTAGGTTATTAATTGTGTTATTGAGTTCTATAGTTTCCTATTTCAACTTTTGTTTGGAAGACCTGTCCAGTGGTGAGAGAGCTGTGTTGAAGTCTCCCATGATTATTGTATGGTGGTCTATTAGACTCTTGAACTTGAGAAAAGTTTGTTTGATGAACATAGCTGCACCATTGTTTGGGGCATACATATTTATGATTGTTATGTCTTGCTGGTGTATGGTTCTCTTGAACAGTATGTAGTGTCCCTCTTTATCCCTTTTGATTATCTTTGGCTTGAAATCTATTTTATTTGATATGAGTATGGACACTCCTGCTTTTTTCCGAAGTCCATATGAGTGATATGATTTTTTCCAAACTTTCACCTTCTGTGTATGTATGTCTTTTTCTTATCAAATGCGTCTCCGGTAGGCAGCATATTATTGGGTCTTGTTTTGTGATCCATTCTACTGGCCTGTGTCTGTTAATTGGTGAGTTTAAGCCATTAACATTTACAGTTATTATTGATATAAGGGTTGTTCTTCCAGCCATATTTGTTTATTTATGTTATTAAACATGGATTGTTTTCCTCTTTGATTATTTCCCCCCTTTAATGTCCTACCTCCCACTGTTGGTTTTCATTATTTTCCAATTACTCTTCCTGTAATATTTTGCCAAGGATGTTTTGAAGAGATGGTTTTCTAGCTACAAATTCTTTTAACTTTTGTTTATCGTGGAAAGTTTTAATTTCATCTTCCATCCTGAAGCTTAATTTTGCTGGATACACAGTACATGGTTGGAACCCATTTTCTTTCTGTGATTGAAAAATGTCATTCCAGGATCTTCTAGCTTTCAGAGTCTTTGTTGAAAGATCAGCTGTTATCCTGATTGGTTTACCCCTAAATGTAATCTGCTTCCTTTCTCTTGTAGATTTTAAAATTCTCTCCTTATTCTGTATGTTGGGCATCTTCATTATAATGTGTCTAGGTGTGGATCTCTTATGATTTTTCACATTCGGCGTCCTGTAGGCTTTTAGAACTTGGGAGTCTGTCTCATTCTTCAAGTCTGGGAAGTTTTCTCATATTATTTCATTGAATAGATTGCTCATTCCTTTGGTTTGGACCTCTATACCTTCCTGTATCCCAATGACTCTTAAGTTTGGTCTCTTTATTTTATCCCATATTTCTTGGATGTTCTGTTCATGGTTTCTTAACAGTTTGGCTGAGCTGTCTATGTTCTTTTCAAGTTGAAATACTTTGTCTTCATTGTCTGATGTTCTATCTTCTAAGTGTTCTACTCTGATGGTAGTATTCTCAATTGAGTTTTTAAGATGGTTTATTGCTTCCTGCATTTCTAGGATTTCTGTTTGTTATTTTTTACAACCTCTATCTCCCTGTATAGTTGATCTTTTGCTTCTTGGTTTTGTTTATGTAATTCATTGTTGAAGTGATCTTTCATTGTCTGATTTTGCTGTCTAATGTCTTCCTTGAGACTTCAGATCATCTGAAGAATGTATATCCTGAGTTCTTAATCTGACATTCCATCTGCTGCAGCTATTACCTCTTCTAAAGTTGTGTTGACCTGCATTGCTTGTGGTTCTTTTTTCCTTTTCTTTTCATACTGCTCGCGTTTCTTTCTGCTTGGTGAAACTGTTGTGATTTTGAAATTTTCCCCCTATATATTTATATTGCTCTTGTATATTTGAAAAGTCTTCATTGCAGGGGCAGGGGTGGCTGTGCTGTTCCACCAATTGGGGTGATATATCTACCACGCTGATGGGCCGCTAGGCCTGTTATTCTGATCGGTCGCAGGTCTGCTTACCATGCAGGCGCAGGAGGCTGCTCTCCTCTGCCCCTCCTCCAATTGGTGTGACGTGTCTACCACGCCCGTGGACCCCTGCAGTGTTCTGCCGATCGGTCGCAGGTCTGCCTACCTTGCTTGCGTGGGTGGCGGCTCTGCTCTACCCCTACCCCAATTGGGGTGACGTGACTACCACGCCGGTGGGCCGCTGGGCCTGGTCTGCCGGTTGGTCGCAGGTCAGGATACCTTGTGAGCACGGGCTACAGATCTGTTCTGCCCCTACTCCAAATGGGGTAAAGTGTCTGCCGCGCCAGCAGGCCGCTGGGCCTCTTCTTCTGGTCAGGTGCAGGTCTGCTACCTTGCAGGCGCGGGTGGTGGTTCTGCTCTGCCCCTACTCCAATTGGTGTGTCGTGACTACCATGCCTGCAGGTTGCTGGGCCTGTTCTGGGCATGGGCAAAGGCTCTGCTCTGCCCCTACTCCTATTGGGGTAATGTGACTACCATGCCGGTGACCCACTGGGATTGTACTAGGCACGGGAGAAGGCTCTGCTCTGCAACAACTCCAATTGGGGTGACGTAACTACCACACCTGTGGGTCGCTGGGCCTGTTCTGGGCCCGGGTAGCGGCTCTGTTCTGCCTCTACTCCAATTGGGTTGACGTGACTACCATGCAGGTGTGTCACTGGGTCTGTTCCAGGTGCGGGCAGCTGCTCTGCTCTGCCCCTCTGGCTTGATGACAAAGTGAGAGAGACCCGGGTGTTTGTGACTCACTTTCTTCACCAGGAGACAAACTGTTTCTGTCACTGCTGGTATCAATGAAGTTATCTCCTCTGCTACTTTCTGATGACATCAGAAATTTGTCATGTTGGTATCCCATGTGAAAGGCAGCATTTCGTTCCCTTTTCTGGGTGACCAAAGCAATGGGTGAGTCCTGACCGGCCCTCACAAGCCGCGTCTCAATCCTATTGCCACTGCCTATGAAGGCTCGGTTGATATTTACCTCCACAGTATTCAGCAAGACCCGGAACGAGAAGCAGTTTCCGCGGGTTCTTTAGCCCTGGGCCAGATCAGTTCCGAGAGGTGGAATTCGGCCGCTCTGGGCTTGGTGTATGTTCTAATAGGAGCAGACTCCAAGACGGAGTTTCTGCAGGTTCTTTGGCACTGAGCCTGAGTAATTTGTCTGAGACACAAAGGTGAATGGCATCCTGAAATTACCTGTTCTATAGCTGAATGAGCTTCGATCAGTCGAAAACAGGGATGGTGACATCAGCTCTCCAAGATGGTGGCCGCTGGCTTCCTCTGTGGTCTGACCGGTGTGGAGAACCGAATTGGACCGCATCCTTTCCCGTCTCAAACCCAGAATTCAGCACTTAGCACAGTGATTGCATACCTGTCAGGAGCCCACAGAATCCACACCGCTGTATATTTGCATTGCTATCTCTTCGTTTCCCAGTGCACGCCGCAGACTCTAGCCGCAGACCGATTTTCTGAATAAGCAGCATGACCCTCTATGCGGACAAATCACTCGTGTTTGAGCCCGCGTAGCTGATCCTCGTGAGATGGAAATATGTCGACTAGGTTTTGGAGCACCCCAATTTTGCTGGAAATTTCTAACAAGATAGGTTTTAGCCATTATAACTCGTCATTCTCCCGCACAGTGACGCGGTACATGGGGGTGATGCACTCCCTTCACCACCATCATATGATCCCCCAAAGTTAGTTTTCAGTACTAAGAAACAAATATGTATTTCAGGTGGATGAATAATTCTGAGAATATTCTTGTGAAAACTTGATTATTAATCCAAATACATGAATATGAGTGAATTTAGGGAGTGTATAATAAGAAAAATATACTTCATATTTTGAAAAATCTGGAGAGTGAATATATATATATATATATATATATATATATATATATATATATATATATACACACACATACACACACAGACATTAAAAAGTAGCATTATGTATGCCAATCGAAATTCACCACGAAGTAATATATCATCCACAGATCCAAAAATATTAATTTTAATGAACATGGATTTATGTTGTTCAAATAAGAAGCTCACTCATATGTTGAATTTTCAGTTCCAACAGCATTTAGTAGGAGTGATCTCTTCTCACAATTTGCATCTGCCAAGCCAGCCACCTCACGAAATGTACGAGTGATACCAGGTAGAATTCTATATGTGCATATAAAAATACATGTGATGAATAGGCTACAGAGAAAGGGAGACAGTTATTCACATGTTTGTTAACTTTTAAAACACATGGAGAACTATTTCAATTAAAATTTGCTAGATTTATAACACCTACCATTTATCATACGAAAGGCAAGTCCAACTATACACCATGCCTCCTGTGAACCTCTTGTATTTCTATTCTGTTTGGGTTATTTTTCTCCACCATATTAGGATTAAAAGTCAAAGTCTAGTAGGGTATGTGTTAGTGTCAGGGATTCAGTATTTCGAATGGAAAATTGGAAAATGTATCAAATGTGTATGCAAATATGTGCTACACAAAAATCTTCCCACCCTCATTCAGCACAATGCCTTGACATTACCTTCGCCCCACATAAGACACAATTAGAGGAGAAGAGTTAGAAAATCTGTGAATACATATGTGTAATGAAAAATGCTCAGGAGTTCACAAATTTGCAGGTGGTAGAGGAGTTTCCAAAAGTAAGGGACAGGGTAAAAACTCCACAAACATGAAGTTCTACCAGCCTAACATCTGGAGAAACTGCCTCTGAGGTTGGGCAATGAAATATATGCTGTTGTCAGGAGCATTAGCTTCATTTGTTGTGAGACCATCATAGCTGAGTCTTCATCTATGTGATCTGGATGACATGGATTCTTATTTTCCAATGAACATGAGGCAGCAGTGCTGAATTTTCTATTTGTAGGTAACCTGTGGCCACTGGGGTCTAAGTGTCTCCCCTTGTGGACTGTAATTCCATTTGGTCATCCTCCACTATTCGTGGTATTTCTTGCTGCTGCACTGGGAGATTGGTGTTTGCTTCATGAAATACAAGGATTTCAAATGGGACACAGTGCTGAAGTAAGTTCTGTCAAGTGTGGTGGGTCAGGTTCGTCAGGAGAATGCACCAACCAGTCTTCTATCCCACATAGCTTGCCCCATTGACCATAGCAACCTGATTCTGAACATTGCACTAAAACCTCTCCATATAACAATATGCTTTTACATATAAGGGTCTACTGGCTGCAAAATGTCAGTCACAATCCATTTGGAAGCCAATGGCAGATCCAAATGCCCCCACCACAGATGTTTTATTACACACCTGCCAACCACTACTCTAGTACAACTACTCAGCAGGATCCAACTTACTGGCATCTCTGTTCAACACCATTTTCATAAAACCCAGTCAATCAAGGCACTGTCTTGTATACTCATGATCAGCAACAGGACATCCAAATATTCTCCAGTGCTACCCGGTGATGGGAATTTCATAAATTTCATGGTATTGATATAGCCAATTTTCAAGGATGAAGTTGGAGGCACTGTGAATTTTAATTCACTCAGAAACCATTAAATGGTGAGGAAGCTCATTTCAATGAAAACTCTGGAGAATTCTTACAGGCAAGGCTTCCAAAAGTGGCGAAAAGTCAGATTAAGCCAGGCCCGTTGAGGTCTACAATGTATGGTCCATGTGTGTTTCGACTCTCAAATATGGTTGCCAAGTCTTTAAGAATAATATCATGTGATATCCTGGCTGAGATTCCCTGTGCTCTGTGGAAAGTCAACTTGGGCCTAGATGTCACTTTCCAAGGGCAACTCTCATGCATGGCCATCTAAAATTCCAACACAATTCCTGGCAATAATTCTCTGAGATCAGTAAAAGAACTCAGTCTCTAAGGGGAATCACACCAAAGTGCAAGCCTAGGTGGACCCAGAGATCTCTTCCAACCGCCAGACAAATATCCACAATTCAAACCAAACACTCTCACATTGCCCTCATCTTCTTCCATATAGACACTCATCATATTCTCTGGCTGGAGGTTTCCATAAGGGACGCAGCCCATGACAGTGTCCAAAATAAGCTCCCTGCCCCTCATTTGCCTAAAGTCAGGGTGGCCAGGACTCTCTTCCTGTGAACCAGTAGTGATCAAATAGGCCTGCCTTTAATATTGCTTGGCTTCTCCAACTTGAGGCCTTCTAGCTTTGGGGTTTAGATTCTTTAAGTGAATTGGAGTCATGAAAATCAAACACCTATGGCCTAGCCTCTGCAGGGCTTTGAAGAACTCATTTGACCCAAAGGATCCCTATTCTCACTTGATGGATATCAGGAACCTACCAGAGCAAGGCAAGAGAGTTCATCAACAATATCTGATCTTTTTGCCATTTTGGTTTTGGATGCATGCATGGGATCTATCTTTAGATCCATCAGGTGCTGAGAATCTAAGCCACAGCCTCACACAGGGCCAACAGGCTGATTCAGACATATCCCAATCCTAAGCAATTAAGCAAAGAGTCACAGGTGATTCCCATTCATTTCCATTTGAAAACTGTTTTCTTCAGGGTTCACAAAGTGGTGGCTTGAGGCAAAAAACTTACTGACATTCAACAGAACAATAGGTAAGCAAAAGGAACAAAGAGGGGTTTCTCCACTGAGACTTTCCTGGTCAACAGATATTTGAGATTTCTGAGATGCTAGCCATTTCTTTCAGCTATCCAGTACATAGCCATGTCACAGATCTTGGAGGTACAAATCTTGGACACAAAACCACGATACTATTCTGGAGAGTGGCCAGAATTGAGAAAGAAAACAGGAAATTAGGAAGATTGTAGGTGTTGCCCATCCATAAGGCAAGCCAGAGTCCACTCATGAATTGGGCAGGATGAATGCTGGGAAGCTTTCTACTAGACAGGACACATCCATTGATGCATTGTCTTTTCTAATGTCTACAACAATGGACTCAGTGCGATACACACACATAGAAACACTCGCCTTGTCAAAGGACTTAATAGAAATATTCCACTCCATACCAAACAAACCGCCTTTCCTACCTATTCTCAGAACATGAGACAAAACCACAAACTCACACCCACACCCAAAAAGGCACCTCCTTCCCCCTAGTAGGTCTGTGACTCCCTGGAGTGTCGTCTGACTGGTGGGCCATTCTATGTTCTTCCAAAATGACCTCTCCTGTCTCAGATCATGTCTGCTTGGCCAACTCTGTGAAGTTCTCAAGAGCCAGCGGTGAGACACTACCTGCTTTCTCAGGAAAAGCCCCTCTTCAGAGGTTTCCTGGCATTTGGCCATCCTCACATCTGTAGGTACCAAGAAAGACTGACTCTGTCCTTGGTAAATCCAAACATGTCAGACCACTGGGACTAGGACAGGGACTGTCTCTTGGTGCCTGGCTTCCTGGATTTCAAGTTCAGAGAGTTCCATCACCAAGGAAGTGAGGTGAGATCACTTCCTTCAGGATATGAATGATGTCACTGCCTTGGCAACCACTTTGTCCTAACAGTTGCTTTCAAAGTATCATGAGGTAGAGGCTGTCCTGATTTTCATGGGACACTTTCTCTAGTTAGAATGTTATATCAACCATAAGCACCCGGGAACAGCTTCCACACAGAACTGGTTTGGTCCATGTTCTATACATTAAGAAGAGAGAGCCTGATTCAGACACAACCCTCCATCCTGACCAGGATGATTGCCATGGAAGATGACTTTTGCTTTCTGAGGTACTTCATAGCTGCCTTCATCTTCACCAGGGATCATTTCTGCATGAACATTTGAGTTTCTCAGCAGGTGAAGATCCCCTAGATTCCTGTAGTTTAATACCCACACTGTTATTGCTCTCCTGCAAAGTGAGTGTATGGTTACGGTTAATAATATGTTCGATTTGGGTTAGGAATCATTCTCCAGGAAGAATAATGAGATTGGGAACCTGCGATATTTATAAGAATATATACGTGAAATATATGTATGAAAACGGGAATCTAAGAAAGATTTGAAGCCCAGAATGGCATTGGGCCCTTTATTTGGATACTTAGTGTTGAATTATGTTCTGTACAGTTGTCTCAGTTAAATCGAAATACAGTGGCATAGGACCTTGTACCTTGGATGATTGAATGTAGAAGAGAACATCCAGTCAAAAAGGGATAGTCAGTAGGATTAGGAAGATAGTCAGTAGGTTTAGGAAGAAGAGTGAGTATATGATTTGGAATAAAAAGTTTCTTTAGCAATAGGGTTTCGTTTAGAGAGTGAATGGAAATGTCAGCACATGTGAAGAGTCAGTCACAATGATGAACTGGGGAAAATATGTAGGAAAGCAGGTGTCAATACAGACATTACGAAATCAGGCAAAGTATAAAGTGAGTGATAGAATTAGACACTTTCAACAGGGTTGAGTTTGAATACATAATCATAGGAAAAAACAAATATCTCGTCACGAATGGGAATGACATTTGAGAGCATTAGGCAACCTGGACATGGATGTTATTAGTTATCCACGTTCACTTTCCTTTTAGGCTTTGGTACAATCATAAGTGTGACATTTTTATGGTTTTTTTTTTTGTTCAGAATATTACTGTGATAAAATGTATATGTAGATCAGGTGGCATGAGTATTTCTTTCACCATTTCTGGGAGCAATATTTTGAAGACGTATACATTAGTATTAGGGGTACAAAGAGGTGTACCCTGTGTCTATTAATATAGAGATAATGCATGAATAGACCATACTATGAATAAATAACGTAACTGATTCCACTTTAAATAATGGATTGAATTGATATGTGAAAATATATAAGAAATCTTATATTGATATACAATCATTCATTCCAACCAGTTATATATCTAATGGTAATATTAGGATTATGGTTTATGATGAATGGTGTTTGAGTTTTGCTTTACACGTGATGATGTTAAACAAAAATAATATGTTTGGAAAGAAGTCTCATGAAAAGACCAGTCAAGAAACATGGAGGAATACATGTGTTCTGAATCAGGAAGTGATTGATCGTGAAACAAATGCCTATAAATTTTCTAATTTGTGACTGAAATATATATCCCATCATGTGCATGAACTGAAGACATAGTAACGTACAAGTGTTGAATAAAAATGAAAGTCAAAATACACATCATGTCCCCTAGGAATCTACTTGCATTCATTTTAAACTGGCTAAGTAACTGTAGAAATATTAGGGTTTGTATGCACCATTCACTGAATTAATTTTCAGTACTAGGAAACAATATGTATTTCAGGTGGATGATTATTTCTGAAAATAATCTTGTTGAAAGTTGATTATAAATCCACAGATATGAATATGAATGTATTTAGGGAGTGCATAATAAGACACATATATTTCAGATTTTGAAAAATCTAAAGAGTATATATATACACACACACACACGCAAATGCACAGATATTAAAAAGTAGCAATACAGGAGATCCATTATGAAGGCAGGCATGGAGAATTCAAGTCTCTGATCTCTTCAGCTGCGCGGGCATAGGGAGTCGTAAACTGTCTAAATGCTGTTTGCTCAGAATCACTAGGCAATATTGACCTGTTGTGAATCTGGGGCGAACAGTCTTGGCCCCTCAGAACACACATAAAGCCCGGATTGGCTGCATTCAAGCTTAGATTCATCTGGTTTTTGTGACTCAGCACTAACATTCCCGCTGAAATAATTGGTCGGGCTTTCGGAATTGACAGAGTTAAAAGCCAACTGAGCCTTCATAGGCAGTGGCCACAGGATTGAAATGGGGCTTGGGAGAGATAGTCAGGACCCACCTGTTGCATTGGTCACCCAGCAAAGGGAACGAACGGTCACCATTTGAATGGGATACCACCATGGCAGCGAACTGACGTCACAGTCGGAGGAGATAACTTCATTGAAACCAATGCGACAAGTGTGTTATCCCATTGCCATCTCTCTCAACACCGCAGGGAAACCTCAAGGGCCCTTCCCACCTCTGCCGTAATGGCCCCTCCCAGCTCTCCAAGGAGCGCGATACCCAGACCTAGGGAATCAGGATTGGCTCGGGACTCGAGGCGTGTAATTGCCGGCTACCGCTCCCACCAGTGCTGACAATTGAGGTCTCTTACACCACCTACCGGGGCCATGGCTCCCGAAGGGCAAGCAAATTCGCTGGGGTTTCTCAGCCCCAAGCTCTACAAACTTAGGGTCTGAGGGAGGCAATCAAGGAGAGTGTGCCCAGCCGTTCATGGAAACAGGGCTACCAGGAGCAGAGGCCTGGCTTGTAACCAGTATTGTGGTGAGCATCACAGGTGAGTGGGGCCTGGCTTGAGGAAGCACAAGAGAAGGCCCTAGGCACTCAGGGTTGGAGACCCGCCCAGTCTGGGAGAAAGAGCTGCTGCACAGTGATTGGTTCCCACTTATTGAGAGGAGAAGCTTGGCCCAGTGCGCACAGCTCCAACTACTGGAAGAGAAGTTAATTGAACTCTAGGACTGCATGTATTATTACTATTTTTTTATTTGTATTTTTTTCTTTTTCTTTCATTTTCATTTTTGTTGTTGTTGTTCATTAACTTTTTAAAATGTTTTTATTTTTTTAATTTCTTTTATTTTATTATTATTATTATTAATATTATTATTTTAAATTTTAATTTTCAATTTTTTAATCATCATTATTACTTAAAATTTTCTTTCTTTATTTTCTATTTTTTTTTGTCTTTTCATTTCATTTCAATTTTTTTATTCCCCCTTACTTGAATTCTACCTGCCTACTCTCATTCTCTTTAGTGACTTCTCCCTTCCCTTCTAATATCTTTCCTCTCAAGCATCAAATAAATTTATAAGAGTAAGCAGTAACTCAGTAGTCAAACAGAACGAGAAGTAACATGAGAAGCATAAAAAAGCAAGGAAGAAAAGGGGTACGAACAATGAAGGACAGCCTAAATATTCAAGAGCACCTAGAGTCATCAGAAAAATATTCATATAAAGAACTCAAGGAATACCTTAGACAGATGGAATGGAACCTTAAAGAGGATACGAGACAGCAAAAACAAACAGTGATAGAACGCATTGAAAATAAATTACATAAACAGATAAAATAAGAAATTAAGCATCTTTATCAGGAGATAGAGATTATTAGAAAAATCAAACAATAATTCTAGAAATCAAAGAAATGATAAACCAAATTAAAAATTCAATTGAGAGTATCACTAACAGTGTAGAGCAAGTAGAAGACAGAATGAAGACAAAATATATCATCTTGAAAAAAGTCTAGCCAACAAAGAAATGCTGTAAAAAATTATGAGAAAACATTCAAGAGATATGGGATAACATAAAAAAAAAAAAAACTAATGAGTCATATGGATAGAGGAAGGTACAGAGATTCAAACCAAGGGAATGAGAAACCTGCTGAGTGAAATAATTACAGAAAACTTTCCAGAAATAAAAATGGAAAGGGATAAACAAATTGTAGATGCTTACAGGACATCGAGCACACAAAATCACAGTAGTCCAATGCCAAGACACATTGTTATGAAGATATCCAATATACAGAACAAAGAGAAAATATTAAAAGCTACCAGAGAAAGGAGGCAGATTACAATCATTACAATCAGGGGTAAACCAAAAAGGTTAACAATGGATTTTTCAGCATAGATGCTGGAAGTGAGAAGATCCTGGAACAACGTACTTCAAACACTGAAAGACAATGGATGCCAACCAAGAATTATGTATCCAGCAAAATTAAGCTTAAGGTAAGACAACGAGATAAAAATATTTCATGATAAACAAAACCTAAAAGAATTTGCAGCCAGATAACCAGCATTGCAAAGCATCTTGAGCAAAACACTACACGAGGAAGAAATGAAAATCAACAACGAAAACCATGAGTGAGAAGTGCCTCAGTAATGACAGAGGGCAGGGGAAAAGCTGATCATGGAGAAACAAACTAATTTAAAAAAAAGATATAAGCAAACATGGGTGGAAGTACAAACCATATATCAATAGTAACTCTAAAAGTAAATGGCTTAAACTCTCGAATAAAGTGACATAGGCTTGTAACTTGAAATAAAAAAAAAATCCAACAATATATTGCCTCCAGGGGACACATCTGAATGGAAAAGACATACACAGGCTGAAGGTGAAAGATTGGGTAAATTTATACCATGCACACGGTCCTAGTAAGCAAGCAGGGGTGGCCATCCTCCTATCGAATAAAATCGACCTCAAGACTAATTTAATCAAAAGGGATAAAGAAGGACATTATATAATGCTAAAATGAACCATTCACCGACAAGACATAACAATTATCAATATTCACGCAGCAAATAATGGTGCTGCGATGTTCATAAAACAAATTCTCCTCAAGTTAAAGAATCAAATAGACCACAATACAATAATTATGGGTGACTTCAACTCACCTCTCTCACCATTGGACAGATCCTCCAAACAAAAGTTGAAAAAAGAAACAATAGAACTCAATCTCGCAATCAATACCCTAGACTTAACTGACATATATAGAATATATCAACCATCATCAAGTGGATATACTTTTTTCTCACCAGCACATGGATCCTTCTCAAAAATAGACCATATGTTATGCCATAGGGCAACCCTCAGTAAATATAAAGGGGTGGAGATAATACCATGAATTTTTTGTGATCATAATGGAATGAAACTGGAAACCAATGATAAAAGAAGGAAGAAAAAATCATACATCACATCCAAAATGAAGAATATGTTACTGAATGATCAATGGGTTACAGAAGACATAAAGGAGGAAATCAAAAAATTCTTAGAGATAAATGAAAATACAGACACAACATATCAGATTCTATGGGGTACAATGAAAAGAAGTTTTAAGGGGTAAATTCATCGCCTAGAGGTCATTCCTCAAAATAGAAAAGAAAAACAAATAAATGAGCTCACACTTCATCTCAAAGCCTTAGAAAAGGAAGAGCAAAACAACAGCAAATGTAGCAGAAGGCAAGAAATAATTAAAATCATAGCGAAATTGAAACAAAAGAAACTATTGAATAAATTAACAAAACTAAAAGGTGGTTCTTCAAAAAGATAAATAAGATAGACAGACCCTTAGCCATGCTAACGAAGAGAAGAAGAGAGAAATCAAATACTAACATACGGGATGAAAAAGGCAATATTACAACAGATGCTACATAAATACAGAAGAAAATTAGAAATTATTTTGAAAACCTGTATTCCAATAAAATAGAAAATAGTGAAGACATCGATAAATTTCTTAAGTCATATGATTTGCCCAGACTGAGTCAGGAGGAAACACACAATTTAAACAGACCAATATCATGAAGTAGAAGAAGCAATCAAAAGACTACCAACCAAGAAAAGCCCAGGACCGGATGGGTATACAGCAGAGTTTTACAAAACCTTTAAAGAAGAATTAATACCAATACTTCTCAAGTTATTCAGGAAATAGAAAAACTGGGAGCTCTGCCGAATTCATTCTATGAGGCCAACATCACCCTGATTCTGAAACCAGACAAAGACACCTCAAAGAAGGAAAACTACAGACCAATATCTCTGATGAACCTAGATGCAAAAATCCTCATTAAAATTCTGGCGAATTGGATAGAAAGGCACATCAAAAAAATCGTGCACCATGATCAACTTGGATTCATCCCTGGGATGCAAGGAGGGTTCAATATATGGAAATCAATAAATGTTATTCACAACATCAATAGACTTAAAGATAAGAACCATATGATCATCTCGATTGACGCAGAAAAACCATTCAACAAAGTAGAGCATTTCTTTATGTTCAAAACATTTTAAAAACTAGGGATAACAGGAACTTACCTCGACATTGTAAAAGCTGTCTATGTTAATCCTCAGGCTAGCATCATTCGGAATGGAGAAAAATTGAAGGCATTCCCTCTAAAATCTGGAATAAGACAGGGATTACCTCTATCACCACTTCTATTCAATATAGTTCTCGAAAAACTGGCCAGAGCAATTAGATAGATGAAAGACATTAAAGGCATAAAAATAGGAAAAGGAGAACTTAAATTATCACTATTTGTAGATGACATGATTCTATACATAGAAGACCCAAAAGGGTCTACAGAAAAAACTACTAGAACTCATAAATGAATGCAGCAATGTGGCAGGATACAAAATCAACATGAATAAATCAAAGGCATTTCTGTATATCAGCGACAAAACTTCTGAAACAAAAATGAGTCAAAACACTGCATTCCCAATTTCCTCAAATAATTAAATACTTGGGAATAAACCTAACAAAAGAGGTGAAAGATTTATATAAGGCAAACTACAGAACCCTAAAAAGAGAAATAGAATAAGATCTTAGAAGATGGAAAAATATACCGTGTTCATGGATAGGCAGAACTAACATCATCAAAATGGTGATATTACCAAAAGTTCTCTATAGGTTTAATGCAATGCCAATCAAAATCCCATAGAAACTTTTTGTAGAAATAGATGAAGCAATCATAAAATTCAAATGGAAAAATAAAAGACCCAGAATAGCAAAAGCAATTCTAAGCAGGAAGTGTGAATCAGGCAGTATAGCGATACCAGATTTCAAACTATATTACAGAGCAATCATAATAAAAACAGCATGGTACTGGTACCAAAACAGGCGGGTGGACCAATGGTACAGAATGGAGGACACAGAAACTAATCCAAAAAGCTACAACTATCTTATATTTGATAAAGGAGCTAATGGCCTGCATGGAGGAAGGATAGCATCTTCATCAAATGGTGTTGGGTAAACTGGAAATCCATATGCAACAAAATGAAACTGAATCCCCTCCTCTCGCCATGCACCAAAGTTAACTCAATGTGGATCAAGGAGCTAGATTCAAATCAGAGTCTCTGCGTCTGATAGAATAAAAAGTTGGCTCCGATCTACATATTGTGTGGTCAGGCTCCAAATTCCTTAATAGGACACCCAAAGAACAAGAGTTAATAATAAGAATCAACAAATGGGACTTACTTAAACTGAATTATTTTTTCTCAGAAAGAGAAATAATAAGAAAGGTAAATATGGAGCTTACATCATTGGAACAAATTTTTAGTCCTCACCCTTCACATGGAGCCCTAATATCCAGAGTATACAAAGTATACAAAGAACTTAGAAAATTAGACAATAAGATAACCAATAACCCAATGGGCCAAGGACCTGAACAGAAACTTCTCAGAGGAGGACATAGAATCAATTAACAAGTACATGAAAAAAATGCTCTCCATTTCTAGCAGTAAGAGAAATGCAAATAAAAACCACCCTAAAATACCATCTTAATCCAGTGAGATTGGCAGCCATTATGAAGTCAAACAACAACAAGTGCTGGCGAGGATGTGGGGAAAAGGGTACTCTTGTACATTGCTGGTGGGACTGAAACTGGTGCGGCCAATTTGGAAAGCAGTATGGAGATTCCTGGGAAAGCTGGGAATGGAAGCACCATTTGACCAAGCTATTGCCCTTCTCGGACTATTCCCTGAAGACCTTAAAAGAGCGTACTACAGGGATACTGCCACATGGATTTTCATAGCAGCACAATTCACAATTGCTACACTGTGGAAAGAACCCAGATGCCCTTCAATAGATGAATGGATAAAAAAATGTGACTTTTATATACTATCGAGAATTACGCAGCACTAAAAAATGACAAAATCATGGAATTTGCAGGGAAATGCATGGCACTGAGCAGATAATGCTTAGTGAATCTAGCCAATCCCTAAAAAACAATTACCAAATGTCTTCTTTGATATAATGAGAGCAACTAAGAACAGAGCAGGGAGGAAGAGCATGAAGAAAAGATTAACATTAAGCAGAAACATGACGTGGGAGGGAAAGGCAGAGAAGAGGGAAATTGCATGGTAATGGAGAGAGACACTTATTGTTACACAAAATTACATATAAGAGGTTGTGGGAAAATAAACAAGGAGAGAAATGAATTACAGTAGGTATGGTAGAGAGAGAAGATGGGAAGAGAGGGGAGTGGGGATAGTAGAGTATAGGAAAGGTAGCAGAATACAACAGTAACTAATAGGGCATTATGTAAAAATATGGATGTGTAACTAATGTGATTCTGCAATCTGTATTTGGAGTAAAAATGGGAGTTCATAACCCACTTGAATCTAATGTATAAAATATGATATTCAAGAGCTTTGTAATGTTTTGAGCAACCAATAAAAGAAAAAAAAAGTAGCAACATATATGCCAATAGAAATTCATCATGAAATGTATATAATCCACAGATCGAAAAATGTTCATTTTACTGAACATGGATTCATGTATAATGTTTTTCAACTAGGAAGCTCACCCATAGGTTGAATTTTCAGTTCCAACAGCGTTTAGGAGGAGTGAACTCTTCTCTCAATTTGCATCTGCCAATTCAGCCACCTCACAAGTGTATACGAGTGATATCAGGTAGAATTCTATATGTGCATATAAAAATACATGTGCTGAATAGGCTACAGAGAAAGGGAGACAGGGATTCACATATTTGCTAATTTTAAAAACACATTTAGAACTATTTCAACAAAAAAATTGACTAGACTTATACCTCCTACATTATATAATGCAAAAGGCAATTCCAACTATACACAATGCGTCCTCTGAACTGCTTGTGTTTCTTCTCTTTTTGGCTTATTTTTCACCATCATATTAGGATTATTAGTCAGAGACTAGTAGGGTATGGGTTAGTGTCAGGGATTCAGTATTTCAAATGGAAAATTGAAAAATGAATCCAATGTGTATGTAAATATGTGCTACACAAAAATCTTCCCACTCACAACCAGAACAATGCCTTGACATTACCTACGCCCCAAGTAAAACACAATTAGAGTAGAAAAGTGTGAAAATCTATGAATACATATATGGAATGGAATATGCTCGGGAGTTCACAACCTTGGAGGTGGTAGAGGAGTTTCCAAAAGTAAAGGACAGGGTAAACACTCCACAAAAAGGAGCTCTGCTGGCCTAAGAATTCTTGGGAAACGGCTTCTGAGGTTGGGCACTTGAAATATATGTTGTTGTCATGAGCTTTAGCTTCCTTTGTAGTGAGACCATCATAGCTGGGTCTGCATCTATGTAACCGAAAGACATGGTTTCTTATATTCCAATGAACATGAGGCAGCAGTGCTCAATTCTCTCTTTGTAGCTAAACTGTGTCCATTGGAAGCTAAGTGTCTCCCAGTGGGGACTGTGAAGACATTTGGTCATCCTCCACTTTTCGTGGTATTTCTTGCTGCTGCACTGGGAATTTGGTATTTGCTTCACAAAACATAAAATGTTCATCTGAGATACAGTGCTGGAGGGAGTTCTGTCACGTGTGGTGGGTCAGGGTCTGCAGGAGAATGCACCAACCAGGCTTGTATCCCACATAGCTTGCCCCAATAACCATAGCAACCTGATTCTGAATATTGCCCTGAAAACTCTCCATTTAACAAGATGCCTTTACATATAAGGGTCTGATGTCTGCACTATATCAGTCACAAAAAATTTGGAAGCCAATGGCAGATTCACATGGCCCCACCATGATGTTTTATCACACACCTGCCCACCACTGCTATAGGCCCCCTACTCAGCAGGCTCCAAATTACTCGCTTCTCTTGTTCTACACCATTTTCATGAAACCCAGTCAAAAACAAGGCACTATCTGGTATACACATGATCAGCAACAGGACATCAAAAGTTTCTGCAGTGCCACCTGGTCATGGGAATTTCAAAAATTTCATGGTATTTATCTAGAAATTTTTCAAGGATGAAGTTAGAGGCACTGTGGGTTTCAATTCATTCAGGAACCATTAAGTGTTGAGAAAGTTCATTACAATGAACGCTCTGGAGAACTCTCACAGTCAATGCTTCTCAAACAGTTGCCAAAAGGTCTCCTAAAGCCAGGCCAACTGACATCTACAATGTGAGGTCCATGTGTGTTTTGACTCTCAAATATGGGTGCTAAGTCTTTCAGAATAAAATCATGTGATATCCTGGCTGAGATTCTCTGGCCTCTGTGGAAACCACCCTGGGCCTAGATCTCAGTTTCCAAGAGTGAGTCTCATGCGTGGCCTCCTAAAATCCCAACACAATTCATGGCAATACTTCTCTGAGGTCAGTTTCAGAACTCAGTCTCTAAGGGGAATCACACCAGAGTTCCAGCCCAGGTGGACCCAGTTATCCCTTCCATCGGCCAAAAAATGACCACAATTAAAATCAAAACACTCCCACAGGGCCATCATCTTCTTCCATGTAAACACTCATCATAACCTCCAGCTGGAGGTTTCTATGAGCCCAAATAAGCTCACTTGCCCCTCATTTGCCTAAAATCATGATGGCCTGGACACTCTTCCTGTGAACCAGGAATGATCAAATATTCCTGCTGTTAAAGTGTTCCACTTCTCCAATTTGAGGCCTACTGGCTGTAGGGTATAGATTCTTTATGTGATTTGGAGTCATGAGAAAACCCAAGCAAATATGGGCTAGCCTCTGCAGGGATTTCAAGAACTCATTTGACCCAAAGGATCCCTATTCTCACTTTATGGAGGTCAGGAACCTAAAACAAGAAGGCAAAAATATTCATCAACAATGACTGCTCTTTTGGCCATTTTAGTTTTGGAAGCACATGGGATCTTTCTTTAGATCCATCAGGTGCTGAGAATCAAAGCCACAACCTCATACAAGGACAAGAGGCTGATTCAGACACATTTCATTCCAAATCAATTAAGCAAAGAGCCACAAGTGATGTCCATACATTTCCATATGAAAACAGTTTTCTTCAGGCTACACAAAGGGGTGGCCTGAGGCAAAGACCTTCCTGACATTCAGGGTAATAGAAATAGAAGTAAGCAAATGGCCCAAAGAAGGGTTTCTCCACTGAGACTTTACTGGTCACACTGAAATCTGAGTTTTCTTAGATGCTCCCATTCCCTTCAGCAATCCAGTACATGGCCATGTCACAGAATCTTGTGGTGTTACATATTTGGGAAACAAAACCATGAGCCTATTCTGGAGAGTGGCCAGAATTCACGAAGAAAACAGGAACTTTAGAAGATAGTAGATGTTGCCCATCCATAAGGCAAGCTGCAGTCCATTCATTAATTGGGCAGTATGAATGCGGGGAAGCTTTCAACTAGAGACAACACATCCATTGATGCATTCTCTTTTCTAATGTCTACAACCACGGATACAGTGGGATACACAGACCTAGAAACACTCACCATGTCAAACGACTTACTAGAAACAGTCCACTCCAAACCAAACAAACCACTTTTCCTACCTATTCTCAGAACATGAGAAAAAAACACAAACTCACACCTACAACGGCAAAGGCACTTACTTCCCCCAAATAGGTCTGTGACTATCCGGAGTGTCTTCTGACTGGTGGGCCATATTATGTTCCCCCAAAATGGCCTGTCCTGTTTCAGATCTGGTCTCCTTATCCAACTCTGTGAAGTTGTCAGGAGCCAAAGGTGAGCCACTACCTGCTTTCTCAGGAAAGGCCCCTCATCAGAGCTCTGCTGGCATTTTTCCATCCTCACATCAGTAGGTACCAAGAAAGACTGACTATGTCTTTGGGAAAAGCAAACAAGTTAGCCCACTGGAACTGGGAGTGGGACTGGCTCTGGGTGCCTTCCTTCCTGGATCCCAGGTTCAGAGAATTCCATCACCAAGGAAGTGAAGTGAGGTCACTTCTTTCAGGAACTGAATATGGTCACTACCTTGGTAACCACTTTGTGCTAACAGTTGCATCCAGGGTTCCCATGAGATGGAGGCTGTCCCAACATCCTGTGACACATTCAGAAGTTAGAATGGTATATCAACCATAGGCACCAGGGAACAGCTCTCCACAGAGGCCTGGTTCAGTCCATCTTCTCTTCATTAAGAAGAGAGAGGCTGATTCAGACTATCAATTAATCCTGACCAGGTTGTTTGCCATGGAAGATGACTATTGCTCTCTCAGGTCCTACATAGCTGCCTATATCTTCTGCAAGGATCATTTCTCCATGGATCTTTGATGTTCTCAGCAGGTGGAAGATCATCTACATTCCTATATTGTAAGACCCACACTGTTCCTGCTCTTAAGTAAGTTATACTGAGGGAACAGTGTATGGTTAGGGTTAATAACATGTTCAATTTGGGTTACAAATCATTCTGCGGGATGAATAATGGTATTGGCAAAATGCGATATTTACAAGAGTATATATGTGAAACATAAGTATGAAAGCAGAAATCTAGGTAAGATTTGAAGCCCAGAAGGGCATTGGGAACTTGAGTGGGATACTTAGCTTTGAGTAATGTGCAGCACAGATGTCTCAGATAAATCAATATACACTGGCATCGTACCTTGTACCTTGGATATTGAATGTTGAAGAGAACATCCAGTCAAAAACTGATAGTCGGTAGGATTAGGAAGGTAGTTGGTAGGTTTAGAAAGAAGAGTGAGTATAGGATTTGGACCAAAAGTTCTTTCGCAATAAGATTTCGGGTAGAGAGTGTATGTAAATGTAAGCACATGTGAAGAGTCAGTCACAATGATGAACTGGGGAATAATATAGGAAAGCAGATATCAATAGAGACATTAGGAAATCAAGCAAAGTATAAATTGTGTGATAGGGTTAGACATTTTCAACAGGTTTGAAGTTGAATATATAATCTTAAGAAGAAACAAATATGTAGTCAAAAATAGAATTGATATTTGAGAGCATTAAGCAACCTGGACATGGATGTTTTTAGTAATCCATGCTCACTTTCCATTTACGCTTTGGTACAATTGTAAGTGTGACCTTTGCTTTTTTTGTCCAGAATATTTCTGTAATAAAATGTGTATGTAGATCAGGTGAAAAGAGTATTTCTTCCACCAATTCTGCGAGCAATATTTTGAAGACTTACAAATTAGTATGGGGGTACAAATAGGTGTACCCTGTTTTAATGAATATAGACATAATGCATGAATAGACCATACTGTGAATAAATAATATAACTGGATCCACTTTAAATAATGGATTGAATAAATATCTGAAAATTTATAAGAAATTTTATATTGATATGCAATCATTCATTCCAACCAGTTATATATCTAACGATAATCTTAGGATTATGGTTTATCATGAAGGGTGTGTGAGTTTTGGTTCAAAATTGATTATGGAAATCGAAAATAATATATTTGGAAAAAAGTCTCATGAATAGACCAGTCAAGAAACATAGAGGAATACATGTGTTCTGGAGCAGGAAGTGATTGAAAGTGAAACAAATGCCTATAAATTTGCTAACTAGTGAATAAAATATATATACTGAGATTTGCATAAACTGAAGAAATAGTAATGTACCAGTGTGGAATAAAAATTAATGTCAAAATACACATCATTTCCCATAGGAACCTACATGCATTGATGTTAAACTGGGTCAGTTAAAGTAGACATATTAGGATTTGTATGCACCTTTTACTGAAGTTAGTTTTCAGTACTAGGAAACAAATATGTATTTCGGGTGGATGAATGTTTCTAAGAATAATCTTGTGAAAAGTTGATTATTAATCCACATACATGAACATGAATGAATTTAGGGAGTGTATATAAGACACATATATTTCATATTTTTAAAAATATGGAGAATATATATATATATATATATATATATATATATATATACATATATATATATATATATACACACACACACACACACACACAAACACAGACATTAAAAAGTAGCAATATATATGCCAATCGAATTTCATCATGAAATATATATCATAAAGATGCAAAAACATTCATTTTAGTGAACATGGGTTTATGTATAATGTTGTTCCACTGGGAAGCTCACCCATAGGTTGAATTTTCAGTTCCAACAGCGTTTAGGATGAGTGATCACTTCTCACACTTTGTATCTGCTAAGTCATATACCTCACAAGGATGTACGTGTGATACCTTGTAGGATTCTATTGGTGCATATAAAAATACATGTGCTGAATAAGCTCCAGAGAATGGGAGACAGTAATTCACATATTTGTTAACTTTAAAAACACATGGAGAACTATTTCAATTAAATACTGAATAGATTTATAACACCTACCCTTTATCATGCAAAAGGCAAGTCCAACTCTGAACTGCAAGTATTTATGTACTGTTTGGGTTATTTTCTTCCATCATATTTGGATTAGTAGTCAGAGTCTAGTAGAATATGGGTTAGTGTCAGGGATTCAGAATTTCAAATGAAAAATAGAAAAATTAATCTTCTGACTCTCATCCAGAACAATGCCTTGTCATTACTTTCGCCCCAAGGGAGACACAATTAGAGTAGAAGAGTTACAAAATCTGTGATTACATTTCTGGAATAGAAAATGCTCAGGAGTGCACAAACTTGGAGGTGGAATAGGAGTTTCCAAAAGTAAGGACAGGGTACACACTCCACAAACATGAAGCTCTGCTTGCCTAAAACTTCTTGAGAAACTGCCAGTGAAATTGGGCACTGAAATATAGGTTGTTGTCAGGAGTTAAGCTTCCTTTGTAGTGAGACCCTCAAAGCTGTGTCTGCATCTATGAGACCTGGAGGACAACATTTCTTATTTTCCAATGAACACGAGGCAGCAGTGCTGAATTCTATCTTTGTAGGTAAACTGTGGGCACTGGGGGCTTATTGTCTCCCCGTGTGGACTGTGAAACCATTTGGTCATCCTCCACTTTTCGTGGTGTTTCTTGCTGCTGCACTTGGAGTTTGGTTCGTGCTTCACGAAATACAAGGAGTTCAACTGGGAAACCGTGCTTGAGGTAGTTCTGTCACGTGTGGTGGGTCAGGGTCTGCAAGAAAATTCACCAACCAGGCTTCTATCTCTCAAAGATTGCCCGCTTGTCCATAGCAACCTGATTCTGAACATTGCCCTGAAACTACGCCATATAACAAGATGCTTTTACATATAAGGGTCTGATGTCTGCACTCTGTCAGTTACAAGCCATTTGGAAGCCAATGGCAGATACAAATGGCCCCACCATGACGTTTTATCACACACCTCTCCACCACTGCTCTAGGCCCACTACTCAGCAGGCTCCAAAATACTGGCTTCTCTGTTCTAAACAAATTTCATGAAACCCTGTCAATCAAGGCACTGTCTGGTACACTCATGGTAAGCAACAGGACATCGAAAGTTTCTGCAGTTCCACCTGGTCATGGAAATTTCAAAAATTTCGTGTTATTTATCTAGCCATTTTTCAAGGATGACGTTGGATGCACTGTGGATTTCAATTACTCAGGAACCATTAAATGTTGAGAAAGTTCATTTCAAAGAAAATTCTAGAGAACTCTCACAGGCAAGGCTTTCCAAAGAGTGGACAAAGGTCACTTGAAGCCAGGACCATTGAGGTCTACAATGTGAGGTCCTATGTCTTTTGACTCTCAACTATGGCTGCCAAGTCTTTCAGAATAAAATCATGTGATATCCAGGCTGAGATTCCCAGTTCTTTGTGGAAAGCCACCCTGGTCCTAGATCTCAGGTTCCAAGGGCGACTCTCATGCGTGGCCTCCTAAAATCCCAACACAATTCATGGCAATACTTCTCTGAGATCAGTTTCAAAACTCAGTCTCTACGTGGAAACACACCAGAGTTCAAAACCAGTTGACCCAGTCATCTCTTCCAACCGATACACCAATGACCAGAATTAAAACCAAAACACTCCCACATGGCCCTCATTTTCTTCCATATAGTCACTCATCATAACCTTGGCTGGAAGTTTTTATGAGGCACACAGCCCAAGACAAAGTCAAAATAAGCTCCCTTGCCCTTCATTTGTCTAAAGTCAGTGTTTCCTGGACAACGTTCCTGTGAACCAGGACTGATCAAAGAGGCATGCCATTAATACTGTTCCGCTTTTCCAATTTGAGGCATACTGACTGTCGGGTATAGTTTCTTTATGTGATTTGCAGTCATAAGAAAACCCAAGCACCTATGGGCTAGCCTCTGCAGGGCTTGAAGAACTCAGTTGACCCAAAGATCCCTGTTATCACTTGATGGAGATCAGGAACCTTACAGAGGAAGGCAAGAGACTTCATCACAATGACTTCTCTTTTGGCCATTTTGGATTTGGATGCACACATGGGATCTTTCTTTAGATCCATCAGGTGCTGAGAATCTAAGCGATAATCTCAAACTGCACTGAGAGGCTGATTCAGACATATCCCTTTGCAAAGCAATTAAGCCAGGAGCCACAGGTGATGCCCATTTATTTCCATTTGAAAACTTTTTTTTTCAGGCATTGGAAATGTGGGGCCTTAGGCAAAGACCTTCCTTACATTCAGGGCAACAGAACAATAGGTAAGCAAAATCCCAAAGCAGATTTTCTCCACTGAGACTTTCCTGGTCACACTGATATCTGAGTTTTCTGAGATATTCACCATTCTCTTCAGCTATCCAGTACATGGCCATGTCCCAGATTGTGGAGGAGATACATATCTTGAACACAAAACCATGAGCCTATGGGAGAGTGGCCAGAATTCAGGAAGAAATCACGAATGTAGGAAGGTAGTAGGTGTTGCCCATCCATAAGGTAACCTGCAGTCCATTCATAAATTGGACAGGATGAATTCTGCGAAGATTTCTACTAGACAGGACACATCTATTGATGCATTCTCTTTTCTATTGTCTACAACCAAGGACACAGTGGGATATCCAGACATAGAAACACTCGCCTTCTCAAAGGACTTACTAGAAACAGTCCACTCCAAACCAAACAACCGACTTTCCTACATATTCTCTAAACATGAGACAAAATCAAAAACACACACACACACACACACACCCACAAAGGCACCTTCTTTCCCCAAATAGGTCTGTGACTATCCAGAGCGTCCTCTGACTGGTGGGCCATACTATCTTCCCCCGAAACGGGCTGTGCTATGTCAGATCTGGTCTCCTTGGCCAAAACTGTGATGTTATCAGGAGCCAGCGGTGAGCCACTGCCTGTTTTCTCAGGTAAAGCCCCTATTCAGAGCTTTCCTGGCATTTGTCCATCTTCAATTGAGTTGCCAAGAAAGACTGACTCTGTCCTTCTTAAATCCAAACATTTGAGACCACTGGGACTTGGACTGGGACTGCCTCAGGGTGCCTGGCTTCCTGGATCCTATGTTCAGAGTGTTCCATCAACAAGAAAGTGACATAGGTCACTTCGTCTAGAACTGAATGAGGTCACTGCCTTGGCAACCACTTTGTCTTAACAGTTGCTTCCAAGGGTCCCTGAGATGGATCCTGCCCCTACTTCCTATGACACTTTCACAAGCTAGAATGGAATATCAACCACAGGCACCCGGGAACAGCTCTCCACACAAGCCTGGTTTGGTCTATCTTCTCTACATTAAGAAGAGAGAGACTGCTTCAGACACATCCCTTCATCCTGACCAGTTTTTTTTTTTTTGTCATGAAAGATGACTTTCGCACTCTCAGGTCCTTCATAGCTGCCTACATCTTCTTTAGGGATAATTTCTGCATGGACCTTTGAGGTTCTCTGCAGGTTGAAGATCTCCTACATTCCTGTATTGTAAGACCAACTCTGTCCCTGCTATTCTGTAAAGTTAGATTGAGGGAACAGTGTATGGTTACGGTTAATAACATGTTTGATTTGGGTTAGGATCATTCTGCTGGATGAATATTGGTATTGGGAACCTGCCATATATATAAGATTATATAGGTGAAATATATGAATGAAAACAGAAATCTCGGTAACATTTGAAGCCCAGAAGGGCATTAGGTCTTTGATTGGGATACTTAGCATTTAATTATGTTCTGCACAGATGTCTCAGATAAATCTATACACAATGGCATAGGACCTGATACCTTGGATGATTGAATGTTGAGGAGAACAACCATTCAAAGAGGGAGAGTCAGTAGGATTAGGAAGATAGTTGGTAGGATTAGAAAAAAGTTGAGTATAGCATTTGGACAAATAGTTCTTTAGCAATAGGTTTTCAGGTAGACAGAAAATGTAAATGTCAGCACATTTGAAGAGTCAGTCACAGTGATGAAATGGGGAAAATATGTAGGAAAGCAGATATCAATAGCGACATTAGGAAATCAGGCAAAGTATAAAGTGAGTGATAGTGAGATTGAATATATAATCTTAGGAAGTAACAAATATGTAGTCACCAATAGGATTGACATTTGAGAGCATTAGGCAACGTGGACATGGGTGATTTTCATAACCCATACTCACATTCCATTTAGGCTTTGGTACAATCGTAAGTGTGACTTTGCATTTTGTGGCCAGAATATTACTGTGATAAAACGTATATGTAGATCAGGTGACATGAGTATTTCTTGCACCATTTCTTGGAGCAATATTTTGAAGGGGTATAAATTAGTATTGGAGGTACATATAGGTGTACCATGTATGTATAAATATAGAGATAATGCATGAATAGACCATACTGCGAATAAATAATATAACTTGTTCCAACTTTAAATAATGGATTGAATTGATATCTGAAAATACACAGGAATCATATATTGATATATATACATTCATTCCAATCAGTAATACATCTAATGGTAATATTACGGTTGTGGTTTATCATAAAGAGTGTGTGAATTTTTCTTCAAAATTGATTATGGAAATCGAAAATAATGTGTTTGGAAAGAAGTCTCATGAAATGACCAGTCAAAAACAAGGAGGAATACATATGTTCTGAAGCAGGAAGTGATTGAATGTGTTACAAATTTCTTTAAATTTGTGAACTTGTGGATGAAATGTATATTCTATGATGTACAAAAACTGCAGAAATAGTAATGTACCAGTGTTTAATAAAAATGAACGTCAAAATACACATCATGTCCCATAGGAATCTACTTGCATTGATGTTAAAGTGGGTCAGCTACTGTAAAAATATAAGGATTTGTTTGCACCATTCACTGAAGTAACTTTTTAGTACTAGAAAACAAATCTGTATTTCAGGTGGATGAATATTTTTAAAATAATCTTATGAAAAGTTTAATATAAAACCACATACATGAACAAGAATGAATTTAGGGAGTGTATAATAGGACACATATATTTTATATTTTGAAAAATCTAGAGAGTATATATATATATATATATATATATATATATACACACACACACACACACAAAACACACACAGAGACATTAAAAAGTAGCAATATATATGCCAATTAAAATTCATTGTGAAATATATATCATCCACAGATCCAAAAAAATTAATTTTACTGAACATGGATTTATGTATAATATTCTTGAACTAAGAAGCTCACTCATAGTCTGAATTTTCAGTTCCAAAAGTATTAATGAGGAGTGATCTCTTCTCACACTTTGTATCTGCCAAGTTAGCCACCTCTCAAGAATATACGTGTGATACCAGGTAGGATTCTATATGTGCGTATAAAAATACATGTGCTGAATAGGCTACAGAAAAATGGAGACAGGAATTCACAGATGTGTTAACTTTAAAAACACATGCAGAACTATTTTAACAAAAAATTGACAAGATTTATAACTCCTACCCTATATCATGCAAAAGGCAAGACCAACTATACACCATGCCTCTTCTGAAGTGCTAGTATTTCTATTCTGTTTTGGTTATTTTTCTCCATCATATTAGAATTAATAGTCAGAGTCTAGTAGGGTATGGGTTAGTGTCAAGGATTCAGTATTTCGAATGGAAAATTGAACAATGAATCCAATGTGTATGTAAATATGTGCTACACAAAATTATTCCCACTCTCAACCAGAACAATGCCTTGACAATCCCTTCACCCCATGTAAGACACAATTAGAGGAGAAGATTTAGAAAATCTGTGAATAAATTTGTGGAATGCAATATGCTCAGGAGCTCACAACCTTGGAAGTGGTAGAGTAGTTTCCAAAGGTATGGGACAGGGTAAAAACTCCACAAACATGGAGGTCTGCTGGCCTAGAGACTTCTTGAGAAACTGCCTGTGAGGTTGGGCACTTGAAAAATATGTTGTTGTCAAGAGCTTTAGCTTCCTTTCTAGGGAGACCATAAAAGCTTGGTCTGCATCTATGAGACCTGGAGGACATGGTTTCTTATTTCCCAATGTACATGAGGCAGCAGTGCTGAATTCTCTTTTTAGATAAACTGTGGCCACTGGGGGCTAAATGTGTGCCGGTGTGCACTGTGAAGGCATATGGTCATCTTCCATTTTCGTGGTGTTTCTTCCTGCTGCACTGAGAGTTTGGTATTTGCTTCACAAAATACAAGGAGTTCAACTGGGTCACAATGCAAGAGGAAGTTCTGTCATGTATGGTGGGTCAGGTTTTGCAGGAGGATACAAGAAACAGGATCCTATCCCACATATCTTGCCCCCTTGACCATAGCAACCTGATTCTGAACAATGTCCTGAAACCTCTCCATATAACAACTTGCCTTTACATGGAAGGTTCTGCTGGCTGCACCATGTCAGTCACAAGCCATTTGGAAGCCAATGGAAGATCCACATGGCCCCACCACAGATGTTTTATCACATACCTGCCCACCACTGCTCTAACCTACTACTCAACAAAGTCCAACTTACTGGCATCTCTGTTCTACACCATTTACATGAAACCCAGTCAATCAAGGCACTGTCTGGTATATTCATGATCAGCAACAGGACATCAAAAGGTTTTCCAGTGCCACCTGGTGATGGGAAATTCAAAAATTTCATGGTATTTATCTAGCCATTTTTTAAGGATGAAGTTGGAGGCACTGTGAGTTTCAATTTTTTCAGGAACCATTAAATGGTTAGGAAGCTCATTTCAATGAAATCTCTGGAGAACACTCACAGGTAAGGCTTCCCAAAGAGTGGCCAAAAGATCATATGATGCTATGCCCATTTAGGTCTACAATGTGAGGTCCATATGAGTTTTGACTCTCAACTATGGGTGCCAAGTCTTTCAGAATAAAATTTGTGGTATCCTGGCTGAGAGGCTCAGTGCTCTGTGGAAAGCCACCCTGGGCCTAGAACTCAGTTTCCAAGGGCGATGCTCATGCCTGGCTTCCAAAAATCTCAACATTATTCATGGCAATACTTCTCTGAGGTCAGTTGAAGAACTCAGACTCTAAGGGAATCACACCAGAGTTCAAGAACGTGTGGACCAAGTCATCTCTTCCAACCGCCACCCAAATGACCACAATTTAAACCAAAACACTCCAAAGTGGCGCCCATCTTCTTCCATATAGACACTCACAATAAACTCCACTATGGCTGGAGTTTTCCATGAGTTGCATAGCCCAAGACCGTGTCCAAAGTAAGCTCTTTTGCACCTAATTTGCCTAAATTCAGGGTGGCCTGGACACCCTTCTTGTGAACTAGAAGAGATTAAATAGGCCTCCCGTTAATACTGCTCCGCTTCTTCAATTTGAGGCCAAATGACTGTGGGGTTTGGATTCTTTATGTGAATTGGAGTCTTGAGAAAACCCAAGCAACTATGGGCTAGACTCTGCAAGGCTTTGAAGAACTCATTTGACCCAAAGGATCCCTAATCTGACTTGATGGAGGTCAGGAAAGTTACAGAGGAAGGCGAGAGACTTCATCCACAAGGACTGCTCTTTTGGCCATTTTGGTTTTGGATGTACACATGGGATCTTTCTTTAGATCCATCAGGACCTGAGAATCTAAGCCACAGCCTCACACAGGGTAAATAAGCTGATTCAGACACATCCTTTCCAAAGCAATTAAGCAAAGAGCCACAGGTAATGCCCATTCATTTCCATTTGAAAACTGTTTTCTTCAGGCTTCACAAAGTTGTGGACTGAGGAAAAGACCTTCCTGACATTCAGGGCAACAGAAGAGTAGGTAAACAAAAGGCCCCAAGCAGGGTTTCTCCACTAAGACTTTCCTGGTCACACTGATATCTGAGTTTTCTGAGATGCTCACCATTCCCTTCAGCTATACAGGACATGGTCATGTCACAGAGCTTCGAGGTTGTACATATCTTAAACAGAAAACCATGAACCTATTCTGGAGAGTGGCCAGAATTCAGGAATAAAACAGAAACTAAGGAAGATAGCAGGTGTTGCACATCAATAAGGCAAGCTGCAGTCCATTCATAAATAGGGCAGGATGAATGCTGTGAAGCTTTCTACTAGACAGGACATATTAATTGATGCATTCTGTTTTCTAATGTCTACAACCACGGACACAGTGGGATACACAGACATAGAAATTCTCGCCTTGTCAAACGACTTACTAGAAACAGTTCACTCCAAACAAAACAAATCGCCTTTCATTCCTATTCTCAGAACATGAGACAAAACCACAAACCCACACCCACACCACAAAGGCACCTCCTTCCCCCAAGTAGGTCTGTGACTATCCGGAGTGTCCTCTGTCTGGTGGTCCTTATTATGTTCCCTGGAAATAGCCTGTTCTGTCTCAAATCTAGGCTAGCCAACCTGAATCTGGCTCGCGTTTCTGTGCATCCATTATGTTTGTTTCAATTATCTATGGAACGGAAGGGATTTAATGAAACTTTAGTGGGATCCTCTTCATCAGGGTTATCTCAATAGGAAAGACGTATACCAAGCTGAAAAATGTCTGGGAGGAGAGATAGCCACCAGGTCCCTAAGGGGGCTGTATGCGAGATATACCATACTTCTTGTCTAGTAGGATTTGAGATCAGCCTTCACTGCTGAACAGGCTGATGAGGGTTAGGAGTACTGGTGGCCAAGTTGAGAGTCTACAGTCTTGTCCACATAGCGAATACGAAATTTGAAATGGTTACCAGTCTTTTCCAGTTTCCAACCAGAGTCTGGACACAGCGAAGGCTTTAGATGAGAGGCATGGATCCAAAAAGTGATTCTGTCTACTTTTACCGCTGTAGGTGTTATAAGTAGCACCTGGTATGTTCCTTTCCAGCGGGGTTCTAGGAATGACACCTGATGTTGTCTTATGTAGACGAAGTCTCTTACTTGATATTGATGTGGAATCCCCTCGTCCCCAGGTTGGTAGGCAGTGGCCAGCTGTTTCCACAGTTATCACTGAGTTCTTTCAATGGCTTTAAGTCTGTCAAGCAAGGGGTGTGGAAGGGATTGTTAGGCCTTAGAGTTGGGGATTAGGTCCCTTACTGGATGATGGGCATCATAGAGAATTTCATAGGGGGTGAGGTTACACAAAGAAACTGAGGGAGTATTTCTCGCATGAAACAGTGCATAAGGCAGGAGCATAGTCCAATCTTTTATGCCAGTCTCTAAGCTTAATTTTGTTAAGGTCTCTTTAATGGTTCTATTTATTTTTTCTACCTCTCCTGAGCTCTGGGGTATATAAGCATAATGTAACTTACAATTAATCCACACGTGACTTACCTGGGCCATGAACACAAGTCCATTATCAGACCCTATTACCTTAAACAGACCATATCTTGGAAAAATATCTTCCAGGATCTTCTTGAGAACCATTTGGGCCGTTTTTTTTTTTTTTTTTCTGTGTGTGTGTGTGTGTGTGTGTGTGTGTAAGGCTTCAATCCATCCTGAAAATGTATCTACAAAGACTAGGAGATATTTAAGTCCATACCTTGCTGGCTTAATTTCAGTAATGTCCACTTCCCAGAATTGTCCTGGTCTGGTTCCTCATAGGTGCTTTCCTCTGAGAAACTTGGAAGGGTAAGCATTAAACAATTGACTGACCCAACAGGCTTTTGTTACCGGTTCACTTTTTTTCTTTCGCTGTGTGTTGGTTAGTGGAAAACTCTGTTCTTAATCCTACAGGAGTGCCTGCAGTTTCTTTGAACCAAGGTGAGTGAGTTGACGTACATTTTTAACTTAGTGTAGGGCTTTCTGTAATTGCAGGCTGAGCTCAGTAAAGTTGAGGCGTTCAGTGTCAGTGTCCTTAGATGTTATCTAAAACTTCCTGTTACTCAGGGGTCCATTGGAATTGGGCATCTCCCTTTAACAGCGGGTATAAAGGAGCAGCTAAGGACGCGAACCCATTTATCCATAACCTGCAAAACCCAGCAATCCCAAGAAACTTTCTTAGTTGTCTGCTGTAAGATGGGGTTGGTATCTGCTCAACGGTTTGATTTCTGGCCTCAGTGAGCCATCGTTTACCGCCCCTGAGAAAATAGTCATGGAAGATTACTTCTTGCTGGCAAATTGGGCAATTTTGGCAGAAGCTCTATACCCGAGTTGAGCAAGCTCCGATAATAGTGCTTGGGTCCCAGTTCAGTTTTCCTTGGTGTTGGATGCAAGTAGCAGGTGATCCACATATTGAAGCTGGGTGACTTCGGGGTGTGTAGTTCTGAAATTGTTGAGATCTCTGTGGAGGGCTTCATCAAAGAGAGTGGGGGAGTTTTTGAACCCCTCTGGGAGTCTAGTCCAAGTTAGTTGACTATACTTTCCGGTTTCTGGGTCTACCCACCCAAAAGCAAACAGCAACTGACTATCTTTATGCAGAGGCAAGCAAAAGAAAGCTTCTTTTAAGTCCAGAACAGTATACCATTTCTGCGCAGGGTTCAGAGTGCTAAGCAGTTTGAACAGATTAGGTACTGTGGGGTGAATGTCCTGCACTCTGTTGTTGATCTCTCTTTGGTCTTTAACAGGTTGATAGTCCCCGGTTCCTGGCTTTTTCTTCTAATAACAGGGGAGTGTTCCAGGCCAATTGACAGGGCCTTAGGACCCCTAAGGCCAGATATTTCTGAATATAGGGCCTTATCCCATCTTTAGCTTTTTATGCTTAGAAGATATTATTTGACATTGATTGGGGAGGCTGAGGTTTTTAACTCCACTGTTATTGGAGGTTGTTTCACGGCCAGGCCTAACACAGCAGTTTTTGCCCAGGCATCTGGGTAATCTGTTATCCATTTCTGCGGTAGCTTGCCTGTTTGATCAGTCTTGGGGGGTGTGAAGAGTGGATGTTTATCTTCTACTAATATAGTTACAGCCGTGACTATAGGAGTTTTTACTGAAGGATTTAGAAATTTCTTTTGGGGGCTTTCAGGGTTAAAAGTTATTTTGGCCAAGAGCTTGGTGAGCAGATCTCTGCCCATCAATGAGTGCAGGCATTCTGGGATTACTAGGAAGGAGTGATGGATTTTTCCTTTCCCCAGGTCCATGGTCCTCTTAGTAGTCTAAGCCCGATATTTACTGCCATTAGCCCTTTGAACTACAGACCTTTTATTTGATAGACGGCCCAATGGGGCGCTAAGGGCTGAGTATACTGCTCCTGTATTCATTTCAAAGTTTACTGGGGTACCCTACTCTTCAAAAGTTACCCTGAGCTAGGGGAAGGAATCTGAGCCCCAACTTTCTTAGTCATCCTCCAGAGTCAGAATGGCTGGCTGGCGTGTCTGTCTCTTTATAGGGCACTCTTTGGCCCAGTGTCCTTTTTTTTTACGGTAGGCACATTGATCTGAGGCCAGGGGTGGCCTCTGGCACGGGCCCAGGTATCTCTTCCTGTCACCTTATGTCTTAATTTCTGGCCTCTTTCTTGTTGTGACCAGGATCTAAGTCAATGCCTTGGTCTTTATTTTGCTTCTCTCATCATCCCTTTGCTCCCTTTCTTTTTCCCTGTTTCTCTTTTATAGTATATTTTTTTGGCTTCTCTGACTAAATCTCTCTTTTAACTTTTTTTTTTTTTAATATCCATGGCAGCTTCCCCAATTAAGGCCATCATGACAGATGCCTTTTGATCTGCTGCCTGAGGATCGAAAGGAGTATATCTCTTATATGCCTCCATAATTCTCTCTAGAAACATAGAGGTAGATTCATCAGGCCTTTTAATAATTTCTCTTACCATGGCCAAATTAGTTGGTCCCTAGCGGCCCCTTGGATACCCGCTATTAGAGCCTGTCAATAATTGGACATATGCTCCCTATCTTCAAAGGTGTTGGGGTCTCAGTTGGGTTGGTTTAAGGGGAAGCCAGCTTTGATTATGTTGGGAAGTTGTGTCGGTCACCCATCAAGTCCGAAGATATTTTTTTCTAGCTTCCAGGAGGTTTTTCCTCTCATTCCTCTGTCGTGAAGAGAGTCCCTAGGAGTTGTTGGCAGTCATCCCAAGTAGGCAGGTGTGAAAACGTTGGCGAGTTCTCTGAGTTTTTTAAGCCGGGCCAGCTTCCTCTAGGGAAGGAGGGGGTGTGTGCCATTGGACAGTCATCTGGAGGGTACTGGGCCATCCTGGCTTCCTCGAATGGTGGAGAGGCTGAGGAAGCAGCAGGGGAATTACTTACAGGGTTTTGGGGGTTGGGGGACAAGGGCAGAGGATAAGGACGAGTAGAGTCTTGAGACTCAGGGAGAACAGAGGGTGGAGGTTGAGGAGCAGAGAGTTTGAGAGATAGAATCATAGGGGAAGGAGTAGGAGTGGGTGCAGGGACAAGGAAAGGCTTCACTCATGGAGGAGGAGATTTGCAGAGGTCCTGACAAGTTAAGATATATGGCTATTGATCTGGATGGCTATGTGGCCCTGGCTGAAAGACAATATCTCAGACTTTTCAAATTAGTGTGAAGTAGAAACATCTTTCTAGGGGCCATCCGACTACAAAGGTGGGTTATTCTGAGACACAGAATCTGCCAGGTCTGGTGTTTTAATGAAAAAGAAAGAATCTGAGCCCTTAAGCAGACTTTGGTCCAGTGATTAAGGGTCAGGGACAGAGGCATTGAAGTGCTCTGTCCCATAATGAAATATACACAGACAGTGAAAGCAAAGACACCCGACACAGACAAGACAAGACAATAAAGACAGACAATGGACGTCCAATACTGAGACCAGGACTGAGTAGCGGGCAAATCCTGATGGGCTGCCAATTCCAAATCTGAAAGAAAATATCACTGAGTCGAGGAGACTATGGTTCCTCCATTTCCCGAGTCCATCCCACAGGAACATGGCCTGTGGCTCTGTGACATGTGTGTCAGCCACCGTGGGAGAGAGCTCACGCTCTTTACCAATAGCCATTTTGTCAAACCCTAACCTGAATCCTGAAACCAGAAAGAGGGGCCTTATTTACCCCCAGAGGAGCCCATTGGGGGTCTTTCATCTGCAGCTGCCGGATCTCGCTGGGGCCACCAGAAGTAAAGGTCGGGTGAGCGTCGGTGGAAGAGACCACCAAGAGACTGTCTAATGCAACCTCAAAGGGTTTATTGGGAGTCCGGCATGCAAGGGCTCAGAGATCAGTTGAATAGAGCAGAGAGCCCTGAGAACAGCTTAAGAAGTGCTTATATATTTTCCTTGGAGAGGGCAGGGAGGGAAGTTTATTGATGGTTAAGGGCGAGTGGGCGGTTTGCGTGCAAATGGTTGATGGAGTACATTCTGCAGTTTGGCAGTTGGGGGCAGCACATTCTGGGAACAAGAAGAGCAAACAGTTCTCAAGATTTCAACAGTGTTTTATTAAGCATACAGAAAAACAGGACGTGACAAGTACCTATTTTATTAACCTTTCAATATAAGTATGAAAACAGAAATCTAGGTAAGATTTGAAGCCCAGAAGTTCATTTGGTCCTTGATTGGTATACTTAGCTTTGAATTACATTCCTTAGAGATGTCCTAGAATTATGGATATACAATGACACAGGACCTTGTACCTTCTCAGAGGTCAGTTCCAAAACACAGTCTCTAAGGGGAATCACACCAAAATTCAAGACAAGGTGGACCCAATTATCTCTACCAACCGCCACACAAATGCCCACAATTAAAACCAAAACACTCCCAAATGGCACTCATCTTCTTCCAAATAGACACTCATCATAACTTCTGGCAGGAGGATTCCATGAGAGGCGCAGCACAAGACAGTGTCCCAAATAATCTCCCTTTCCCCTCATTTGCCAAAAGTCAGAGTGGCCTGGACACCCTTCCTGTGAACCAGGAGTGATCAAATATGCCTGCCATTAATACAGCTCTGTTCTTCAATTTGAGGCCTACTGACGGTGGGGTTTAGATTCTTTATTTGAATTGGATTCATAAGAAAACCCAAGAACCTATGGGCTAGCATCTGCAAGGCTTTGAAGAACTCAATTGACCCAATGGATCCCTTTTCTCACTTGATGGAGGTCAGGAACCTTACAGAGGAATGCGAGAGACTTCATCAACAATGACTGATTTTTTGGCCATTTTGATTATGGATCCACACATGGGATCTTTCTTTAGACCCATCAGGTGCTGATAATCTAAGCTACAGGCTCACACAGGGCCAAGAGGCTGATTCAGACACATTCCTTTACAACGCACTTAAGCAAAGAGCCACAGGTGATGCCCATTCATTTCCATTTGAAAACTGTTTTCTTCAGGCTTCACAAAAGCGTGGCCTGAGGCAAAGAACTTCCTGACATTCAGGGCAACAGAACAATAGGTAATCAAAAGGCCCTTTGCAGTGTTTCTCTACTGAGACTTTCTGGGTCACACTGATATCTGACTTTTCTGAGATGCTTGCCATTCTCTTCAGCTATCCAGTACATGTCCATGTCACAGTGGTTGGAGGTGGTACATATCCTGGATGCAAATGCATGAACCTATTCTGGAGAGTGGCTAGATTTCAGGAAGAAAACAGGAACTTAGGAAAATAGCAGGTGTTGCCCATCGATAAGGCAAGCCCTAGTGCATTCATAAATTGGGCAGGATGAATGCTGGGAAGCTTTCTACTTGACAGGAAACATCCATTGATGCATTCTCTTTTCTAATGTCTACAAGCACGGACACTGTGGGATACACAGACATAGAAACACTCGCCTTGTGAAACAACTTACTAGAAACAGTTCACTCCAAACCAAACAAACCGACTTTCCTGCCTATTCTCAGAACATGAGACAAAACCACAAACACACATCTACACCCACAAAGGCACCTCCTTCCCCAAGTAGGTCTCTCACTCTCCAGAGTATCCTCTGACTGCTGGGCCATACTATGTTCCCCCAATATGGCGTGTCCTGTCTCAGATCTGGTCTCCTTGTCCAACTTTGTGAAGTGTTCAGGAGCCAGCTGTGAGCCACTACCTGCTTTTTCAGGAAAGGCCCCTCTTCAGAGAACTCCTGGCATTTGGCCATCTTCACATCAGTAGGTACCAAGAAAGACTGACTCTGTCCTTGCTAAATTGAAGCAAGTGAGACACTGGGACTGGGACTGAGACTGACTCTGTGTGCCTGGCTTCCTGGATCCCAAGTTCAGAGAGTTTCATTACCAAGGGATTGAGGTGAGGTCTCATCCTTCAGGAACAGAATTAGGTCTCTGCCTTGGCAACCACTTTATCCAAACAGTTGCTTTCAAGCGTACCATGAGAAGGAGGCTTACCCTATTTTCTGTGGCACTTTCACAAATTAGAATGGTATATCAACAATAGGCACCAAGGAACCGCTCTCCACGAATCCTGATTTGGTCCATCTTCTTTATATTTGGAAAAGAGCCTTTAGTCCAGGGAGCACTACAGTGAACCTCTGCACTAAAACTATTAGCAAGCACCTGATGGAGGAGGCCTCCATAGGTAAGTGGCTCCTTTATAACATCTGATATCCAGTTAAGGGAGATCTCTTCTGATGACAGAGATGTGGCACGGGGAGGCTCACATATACTTCTGTGCAGAACAGTAACGAGAATCATTCTGTCCTCTGTTCTGTTCTGTAGGGAATTCCTCTGGAAGTGTAGAGAGGTGCCGATGAGCACGCATGCGCTCCTACCCTGGAGCTTTAGCAAGATGTTGCACTGTTCCCCTGTTTCTGTGTTTAGCCACCGGGTTTCTGTTTATTTGTGTTCTGTGTTCTATTTTTTGTTTTTTTGTTTGTTTGTTTTTGTTCGTTTTGTTGTGTGATTTTGGTGGTAAAAACTTAAGTATATTGGACATGAAAATCAGAAATAAAGAGAGTAAGCCTGACACCCCTTTGGACTGTGTTTTAAGGAACTGCAATGAACTTTATCCACCTTTGCGAAGCAGGATGATAGAAGCCCCTAGCTGGCTGCCTGGAGCACACCCATTGCAGAGGGAAATGCCTGCTGGGGACCTAAGAACAGAGTATCTCCCAGGTTAACAAGTGAAACTCCTTTAAAACCCCTTGTCCCTCCAGATAAAGAGAGTCACAACTTTGGCAGAGTCCCCTGTGTTTCTCCTTTGTTAGCCAAGCAATAAACCTCCTTTTTTCTTTTTCTCAAAACCCAGTCCTCATTATTAAATTGGTATTAATTGGCTTCAAGGTCCGGAACCAAACTTTAAGTTACAAATCTTGTACCCCCCCTCCGCCCCGGAACTTTGTGAGACCTATCTACTGAAATGTTAGGAGATAGAGCATGCTTGGTGTGGAACTGAATCAGAGGAGATAATCCTGTATGTAAAAGGAGAAACTGAGGGACTCCCAGCAGCTGCCAAAGCCCTGTTGATTCAGGGAATTACCTCCTTCCTTCCCTGCACTGTAAGGATTATGCCACCTCTGTCTTGTTAAAAAAAGAGAAAAAGAAAAAGGGGACACTAAATGCAGTAAAATCACCATGGAGACACTTTATTTTACATTTCAGGTTGCCCCTCTGTGAAAACATCTGGTCCCCTTGTGGGGACAGCTATGGTCCCACTGGTGTACGAGATTTTTCTCTTATCTGCTCTGAGTTAAAGGGTTCTCTCTGACAGCCATAGTCTGGACCTCCTTTTGGTCTGTATTGTGTCTTTGTTTCTGGCCCTTTAAGGCATGTGCAATAATGTGTTGATATTATAAATTGTTTTTTGGGAATGATCTTAGCTGAATGTGTGTCAAAATGATGATGTTTTATTTTAACAATCTGGTATCTGAATGGGTTTTTGAAGCATTGCACAATCTTGCAGTTAAAAGTCGGGTTTAGGTAATTGTTTAGTTTATGATTTCAGATAATTCATGCCAGAGAACTTAAATACTTACAATGGATAACTGAAGAACTCTACTTCCAAGTTGGCAAGAAACTTCCCAATCATAGAGTCTTTTTTTTCCATCAATTTTGAATTGGGTAGCCTGGGAAAATGTCACTTTGTGTACCAGTGCATTAATTTGGACATGGATAGTAAATCATAGTATGGTGTCTGTTGACCAAACAAGATGTAAAGATATAAAATTTTGTGAATTGTATCTTAAACTTGTATCATAATTTTCAACATCCGAACCTGAAAATTATGGTTAAAATGCCTTAGTCCTGAGATGTCTGTTCAGAATAGCAGTTTTTTTGCTGCTCCTTCCAGACCTCAGCCATGACTTATGTTGAAATGCAAATGAAAGAAGCCTGCAAGCTTTGTAGGAGACTGATTTGAGATCTAAGGGAAAAAAAGGTAAATTGTATGGTATTTTCTAATTACTGGCAAGTCATTTTTTCTAGGACTCTTATTTTTTTCTGAGATACTTTATGTTTTTTGACCTCATGATTTTGAGCATACAGACCTAGGTTAATGTTTTTCTGATCAGTTCTATCTTTGACCAACTGTGGACTTCTTGAAACATTGCAATAAAGATTTCACCTGCGAAATGCTACGAGGACTTTACTATTATTATGTGTGCACAATTTTGTTATGTGTTGTATGTCTATATATACATATGTCCGTATATCATATATATGATACATAAATTAACATATATAAGGAGCGCTCATAAAAAAAAGCGCTCATAAAAACAAATTTTAAAAAGTGGATCCAAAGATCTTTAATTCACGTGATTTAAATGTTTCAATTTAAATTGGATAAAGAGATAAAAACAAATGTCTTTAAATTTAAGCTTACAAAGTTTTCTAGGTGTTCAAACATCTAACAAAATATTAACATCTACAAAATGTCTAATATACCTTGGCTCTAGTACCTTTCCTTCAACATAAAAATGGTTTACACTGTTCAATACGTTTCTCTAACTTTTTGATAAATAAGAAAAGTAAATTTGATATGGGATTACTCATTCATGAGTACTTTAGTTAGATATCTGATTGATTTACTAAGATCTGTATTTTTTTTAGTAAACTCTGTATAAGATTGTAAAAATCAGTCATGTGTTAATGAGGCAAAAATTTCTTAAAACATAAGTTTACCCATAACATTGAGTTTATTAAGATTTATGTTTTCTAGAGCAAGCAACCATAAAAATTAAACAACTGATTAAATAAGAACTGTTATTTTAGAGCACTGTACTGCCATTTCTTTAAAAGCCAAACTTGATTAATGTAGAAACATAAATGTAATTGTTATGCTATTAATGTTTTCATATCTTACAGGTATGCAAGTCTGTAAGGTAGAAACCTTAAAAGAGCATTATATCAAGCTGGTGCTCTGAAGTTGTGTGGTAAAAAATATATTGTTGATTTATTTACCTGTTATCAATAAGATATGTAAATTTTTATGTTACTTTTTACATTGGGGAACAATTTAAATGTATTTTTAAGTTAATTAGAGCCTAATCTTTTTAAAGGTTAAAAACTTTCAGCATTTCTTTAATTCATGTTTTAAATGTGATATCATATGGTGTTAGCTAATGTTCATGTGACCTCAAACAATTTATGTAAACTTTGTCAAAAGATATTTAAAAATAAAGATCAGCTTTAGAATTAAAATACTTAAGATTTATAAAGAGCCCTGCCTTACCTGAGATAAGGCTGCATGTCCCATCTTACTACATGTGAGAATGACTATGAAACATGTAGGTCAGATAATATTTCTTTAAAGTTATGTTAAAAAGTTTTTTTTTTTATTGTCAATATTACTAGGATCTCAAACAGGGAATATAATGTATAACTCAGCCAAAAAATTCAGGGAAGATATTACACGAACTAAGTATTTTTACTTTTGTTAATTTTAGTTTGAAATTTTCTTATAAGTGATCTAAAGATTCCCTGTTAGTGTTTTACAAATGCGTTGCTTTAAGAACACAACATGGGTTTATTCAAGATAATAAGTCATCAACTACAATACAGACAGAATAATACAGATCCCAATTAATAAAAAGGTAATTATAAAGTTATAGACATTAAAGCCCAGTACTCTTAATATAAGGCTGTTAAAATTTATTTGCTGGATGTTTAGGATTAGGATTTAAAATTAATGTTAAATGAAAAGGGCCAAGAAAACCAATATTTGGCTCTTGCCCTCTGAGTCAGTCTGAATCCAGGGAACAGGGGACTTCTCTAAAGAGCTTTGCAACTCTGAGCCACATAACCTCCTGATCAGGGAGATTAATGAGACCACTGGAGAACAGAAAGCCAATCAGTGCATTTGTTACAAAGAGGAGAGTCATCAGAGAAAGGAGACATCCCTGATGCTTCTGAGGGAAGCCAAATGGTCAAGCAAGACCTGGACCCACCTAGCGCAAATGGCACTAGCAGAACTGAGAATCTCCTCTCAAGTTTCCCCAGAATTGATTCCCACAAAAGCTCAGCTGACTGTTAACAATAGATAGAAACAAAAGTCAGTTTGACTGCTTCATCTTAAACACTTTGGAAAGACAGTTAAGACCAAAATACAGCCACTCCTGGGCATATTAAATAATAATAATAATAATAATAATAATAATAATAATAATAATAAAATTTTAAGGTATGCACTTTATCTTATCCTCCCAAAACAAGTAAGACTGGAGGCTACAAAGAAGGATTCTCACACAGGAATGCCTAATACTTATAAAAAGAGACTATCAAGAAGAGCTGCCACAGGCAGAAGTTTTCAGTTTAAGACCTACAGATATTCCTAACCTACAAAGGTAGGCTTGGTGTTTGCTAGTACGATTATCCAGCCCTGAGTAACAGAATTAAAGGTTTCTCTATTAGACGCAGAGGTCATACTAGTAAAAGGATTTTACAAGATCAGATGACATTAAATTATTAAACTGTGTCTTATTGGGAGGGCCAACTGTAACACTTAAAGTTAAATATTAAGTTGACAGTCCTGATAACTGGGGATATTAAAGACTGGTGAGGGAATTTCTATACAGTGACATGTTCTAGCTGCTGCAACATTTATCCAGTACTCATGGTTTTTGTTTCACTCATAGAAGAATCCATTCACAGATGACTTTACAACCTGTTCTTCCGCAACCTGACTTCAAACCGAACTGACTTCTAAAAGGCAACTCATGTCTCTCAACTGACTTCTAATAGGCAACTCATGTCCCTCACGCCGAGCCCACTCATGTCACCCTGTCTCAGGACAGAAGAAGAAAAAATTAGTGATGCCACTCTTCTAACAACAATGGAGAGAAAGATAAATAGACTATCAATATAAGTAATTAAGAAGGGTAAAATCAGCGAGATCGTTTTTGGGTGAGTTCTAAAAATTTGGAGACTCTTACCTGAGGGATTAAAATTTCCTCAGTGCTCTTCCCATAATCTATCAAAGATTTGAAAGGGACACAGAGAAAAGGGGGGAATTGTACACCCAACCTGATCTTTTATTAAAATTGGGAGCCATCATGCCACAAAGCCATGAAAAGATAATTTTGGCTTTACCATTAATTACTTCAAATTCTGAACCTGCGTGGAATGCCTGCCCGCGCCTTGAACTCACACATGCCTGGCTCTCTGACCAGATAGCAGCCCTCTCTGAAACTTTAGTGACACATCATAAATATTTGCCTTCTCTGGCAAGACAACAACCCTCTCTGAGGATCTAATGGTCCTCATGAATTCTCATGTAGGGACAGCAAAAAAATTGTAAACTACCTTTAGTGTGATGTTTATCAGAGTTCTGTTATCTGTAACCCCCCTTTTGTGTAACTTTCTGGGCTATAAAGCTGGGCTGTAGGAAAGCTGGGGTTGCTGTCTTGTTCCCTTCGTTTTGGGAGGGAGTGGCAGCATGGCCGGTGGAAATAATAAGCTTAATTTTATTTGATTTTAATTTGAGTCAGTGGTCTTTTCTAGCGTCCTGGTCTAACAGGTAAACACTCCAAAAACATGGAGCTCTGCCGGCCTAAAGACTTCTTGAGAAACTTCCTCTGAGTTTGGGCACTTGAAATATATGTTGTTGCAAGGAGATTTAGCTTCCTTTCTAGTGACACCATAAAAGCTGGGTCTGCATCTACGTGACCTGGAGGACATGGTTTCTTGTATTCTAATGAACATGAGGCAGCAGTGCTGAATATTCTATTTGTAGGTAAACTGTGGCCACTTTGTGCTAAGTGTCTCCCCGTGTGAACTGTGAAGCCATTTGGTAATCCTCCACTTTTCGTGGTGTTTCTTGCTGCTGCACTGGGAGTTTGGTATTTGCTTCATGAAATACAATGAGTTCAACTGGGACCCATTATTAGAGGGAGTTCTGTCACTTGTGGTGGGTCAGGGTCTGCAGGAGAATGCAACAACCAGGCTTCTATCTCACAAAGCTTGCCCCTTTGTCCATAGAAATCTGACTCTGAACTTTGCCCGGAAACCTCTCCATATAACAAGAAGGGTCTGCTGGCTGCACCATATCAGTCACAAGCCATTTTGAAGGCAATGGAAAATCCTCCTGGCCACACCACAGCTGTATTATCACACACCTGCCCACCACTGCAAAAGGCCCACTACTCAGCAGGGTCCAACTTACTGGCATCTTTGTTCTACACCATTTTCATGAAATACGGTCAATCATGGCATTCTCTTGTACACTCATGACCAGGAAAAAGACATCCAAATGTTCTCCAGCGCCACCTGGTTAAGGGAATTTAAAAAATTTTATTGTATTTATCTAGCCATTCTTCATGGATGAAGTTGGAGGCACTGTGGGTTTCAGTTCAGTAGTGAGACACTACCTGCTTTCTCAGGAAAGACCCCTCTTCAGAGCTCTTCTGGAATTTGGCCATCCTCACATCAGTAGTTACCAAGAAAGACCGATTCTGTCCTTGGTAAATCCAAACATGTGTGGCCACTGGGACTGTGACTGGGAATGCCTCTGGGTGCCTGGCATCCTGGATCCCAAGTTCAGAGAGTTCCATCACCAAGAAAATGATATAGGTCACTTCCTTCAGGAACTGAATGAGGTCACTGCCTTGGCAACCTCTTTGTCCTAACAGTTGCTTCCAAGTGTCCCAATAGATGGAGGCTGCCCCTACTTCCTGTGACACTTTCACAAGTAAGAATGGTATATCAAACATAGGCACCCGTGAACAGCTCTCCACACAGGCCTGGTTTGGTCCATCTTCTCTACATTAAGAAGAGATAGACTGCTTCAGACACACCCCTTCATCCTGACCTGTTTTTTTTTTTTTTTGTCATGAAAGATGACTTTTGCTCTCTCAGGTCCTTCATAGCTTTCTATATCTTCCCCAGGGTTCACTTCTGCATGGACCTTTGAGGTTCTCAGCAGGTGGAAGATCTCTTACATTTCTATATAAGACCAACTCTGTCCTTGCTTTTCTGTAAAGTTAGATTGAGGAAACAAAGTATGGTTAGGGTTAATAACATGTTTGATTTGGGTTAGGAATCATTCTGCTGCATGAATAATGGTATTGGGAACCTGCAATATTTATAAGGATATATAGAGGTGAAATATATGTATGAAAACACAAATCTAGGTAAGATTTGAAGCCCAAAAGGGCATTGGATCCTTGATTGGGATACTTCACTCGGAATTATGTTGTGCACATGTGTCTCAGATAAATCTATACATAATGGCATAGGACCTTGTACCTTGGATAATTGAATGTCGAAGAGAACATCCAGTCAAAAAAGGATACTTGGTAGGATTAGGAAGATAGTTGGTAGGATTAGAAAAAAAGAGTGAGTATAGGATTTGGACAAAAAGTTCTTTAGCAATAGGGTTTCAGGTAGACAGAAAATGTAAATGTCAGCACATGTGAAGAGTCAGTCACAATGATGAACTGGGGAAAATATGTAGGAAAGCAGATATCATTAGAGACATTAGGAAATCAGGCAAATGATGAAGTGATTGATAGGATTAGACATTTTCAACAGGCTTGAGGTTGAATACATAATCTTTGGAAGAAACAAATATGTAGTCACCAATAGGATTGACATTTGAGAGCATTAGGCAACCTGGACATGGGTGATTTTCATAATCCATACTCACATTCCATTTAAGCTTCGGTACAATTGTAAGTGTGACTTTGCATTTTGTTGACAGAATATATATGTAGATCAGGTGACATGAGTCTTTCTTGCACCATTTCTGGGAGCAATATTTAGAAGAGATATAAATTAGTATTGGGAGCACAAATAGGTGTACCATGTGTGAATATATAATATAACTGATTCCAACTTTAGAAATTGGAATAAATTGATATCTGAAAATACACAGGAAATGTTATATTGACATACATACATTCATTCCAACCAGTTATACATCTAATGGTAATATTAGGGTTGTGGTTTATCATAAAGTGTGTGTGAGTTTTGCTTCAAAATTTATTATGGAAATCGAAAATAATGTGTTTGGAAAGAAGTCTCAATAAATAACCAGTCAAAAGCAAGGAGGAATACATGTGTACTGAAGCAGGAAGTGATTGAATGTGTTTCAAATGTCTTTAAATTTGTGAACTTGTGGATGAAATGTATATACTATGATGTACAAAAACTGAAGAAATAGTAATGTACCAGTGTTAAATAAAAATGAACGTCAAAATACACATCATGCCCCTTTGGAATCTACTTGCATTGATGTTAAATTGGGTCAGTTACAGTAGAAATATAAGGATTTGTTTGCACCATTCAGTGAAGTGAGTTTTCAGTACTAGAAAACAAATATGTATTTCAGGTGGATGAATATTTCTGAAAATAATCGTATGAAAATTTGATTATAAAACCACATACATGAGCATGAGTGAATTATTTAGGGAGTGTATAATAGAACACATATATTTTATGTTTGGAAAAATCTAGAGAATATATATATATATATATATATATATATATATATATATATATATATATATATATATATCTCACAGAGAAACATTAGAAAGTAGCAATATATATGCCAATCAAAATTCATCGTGAAATATATATCATCCACCGATCCAAAAATATTAATTTTACTGAACATGGATTTATGTATAATGTTGTTCAACTAAAAATCTCACTCATAGTTTGAATTTTCAGTTCCAAAAGCGTTTAGGAGGGGTGATCTCTTCTCATACTTTGTTTCTGCTAAGTTAGCCACCTCACAAAAATGTACGTGTGATACCAGGTAGGATTTTTTATGTGCATATAAAAATACATGTGCTGAATTGGCTACAGAAAAAAGGAGACAGAAATTCACATATGTGTTAACTTTAAAAACACATGGAGTATTATTTCAACAATTGACAAGATTTATAACTCCTACACTATATCATGCAAAAGGCAAGACCAACTATACACCATGCCTCCTCTGAACTGCTTGTATTAATATTATGTTTGGGTTATTTGTCTCCATCATATTAGGATTAGTAGTCAGAGTCTATTAGGGTATGGGTTACTGACAGGGATTCAGTATTTCGAATGGAAAATTGGAAAATGAATCCAATGTGTACGTAAATATGTGCTACACAAAAATCTTCCCACTCTCATCCAGAACAATACCTTGACAACACCTTCACCCCATGTAAGACACAATTAGAGGAGAAGAGTTACAAAATCCATGAATACATATCTGAAATGGAATGCGATCAGGAGTTCACAACCTTGGAAGTGTTAGAGGAGTTTCCAAAAGTAAGGGACAGGGTAAACACTTCAAAAACATGGAGGTCTGTTGTCCTAGAGACTTCTTGAGATACTGCCTGTGAGGTTGGGCACTTGAAATATATGTTGTTGTCACGTGCTTTAGCTTCCTTTCTAGTGAAACCATCAACCTGGGTCTGCATCTATGTGACCTGGAGGACATGGTTTCTTATTTTCCAATGAACATGAGACACCAGTGCTGAATTCTCCCTTTGAAGGTAAACTGTGGCCCCTTGGGGCTAAATGTCTCTAGTGTGGACTATGAAGCCATATGGTCATCCTCTATTTTCGTGGTGTTTCTTGGTGCTGCACTGGAAGTTTGGTATTTGCTTCATGAAATACAAGGAGTTCAACGGGGACACAGTGCGTGAGGGATTTCTGTCACATGTGGTGGTTCAGGGTCTGTAGGAGAATACAAGAACCAGGCTTCTATTCCACATAGCTTGCCCTCTTGAACATAGCAACCTGATTCTGAACAATGTCCTGAATCCTCTCCATGTAAGAAGATGCCTTTACATATAAGGGTCTGCTGGCTTCACCATGTCAGTCACAAGCCATTTGGAAACCAATGGCAGATCCACATGGTCCCACCACTGATGTTTTATCACACACATGCCCACCTTTGCTCTTGGCCCACTAATCAGCAGGATCCAACTTTCTGGCATCTCTGTTAAACACCATTTTCATAAAAAACAGTCAATCAAGGCACTGTCTGGTATACTCATTGTTGGGAAAAGTATAAACGGCAGCCATACCCCAGAAAAAAAAACCCAACATGGCGCCTAAGCACTTCTTCTTCCTACATTCTTCTTTTCTGCAGTGGTGCGAAATGTTCCCGCCCGTGTGAACTCTTCTGCTGGCGCCAATTTCAAATCTTGCTGGCCGGGAATCTTAGCCCCAATAAGAACTAATTCCTGGGCTCCAGAGCTGATATCTGAAAGAACTTGCCAATAAACGGATTGCCTGCCATTTATCTAAGCCCTCCCATCTCCTCCTTAGTTCTATATAAGCACACAGATTTTTGCAATAAAATTGGAATTCTCCCGGTGAAGTGCCTTTTCGTGGGGAGTTCTTTCATTCTGGTGCCCCGTGTGAGGATATGGGTGAGCTCTTTCCAACAAGAGCCCCGTCCACTGCTCCACCGTGGCACTCTGCCCTGGTCTGCTCTTTTCAGACGCAGGCTTCCTGCACTCACCACTGATTTGTTGTATGTAAGCCTCCCCTGACCCGGGCTCGCCAACTCCCTTCGGGCTACCGCTGGCTTTGTGACCATGATCCTCTGTCACACTCTAGACGCCTGGTAGGGTGGAGGGAATTAATCCCACTAAGACCTTTACTGGTTGCAGTGGACCCTCTGGTGATCCATTTCCCTTTGGGGTGTGAGGCTTCTGAGTTTACATGAGAGGCTCTGTGGTTTTTCCTCCTCTGCTGCTGCTGCCGCTGCCGGCTAGAGTTGCTGTTTCCTGCGGGCCTGCTGTGTCTGGCTGAAGCTGCCTCTCTGCTCGGGGAAAACTGAACTCCCATCCTGGAACTGCATTCTACTGGAGCCGGAGTTCTGTTTTCATTGCTTACTTCTTCTGCTGCGTTCGAAAACTTTCCTGATGTCAGGTTGCCCGTGGCTCCGAACCCATTGGGTCTCACAGATCGCACTTCACTGGTGACGATCAGGTAGTGCCCTCTGTATTTCCTCATGATGGCTGGTCATTTTGGGGATGCCCACCTGACCCCCATTCGCCCTGAGCGCTTCCCGGAGTCCGTTCCAGGCCGGGTTTTCTCTTTGTCTCTCTTGCTTACACTTATTCTCTCTCTCTCTCTCTCTCTCTCTCTCTCTCTCTCTCTCTCTCTCTCTTCCATCTCTCCCTGTGACTGTGGGCACCTCTTTATCTGTACCTGAAACCTCACCTCTCAAAAGTTTAATAAAAAAATCTGGCCACACTCTCCCTCACACCAGACATCAAGCCCAAACTTCTAATCAAATTCTGTACCCAAGATTGGCCTACATATCCACTGGATAATGGCAATCATTGGCCTCCAGAAGGCTCCTTAGATCCAAACCTCCTCTTGGACCTTTTTAATTACTGCCAGCATCTGAAAAAGTGGAGTGAGATTCCCTGTATTGAATGTTTTAGCCTTCTCGCACAGCACCCTGTCTCTGCTCCTCCTGCCCTCCCTCTCAGGTCCTTCTTGCTTGCAAACCCCTCTCTTCCCCTAGTTCTACTCCTGACTTCGCAGATTCTTCCTCATTCGACCCAGCAGATCAACCCCCAACTTATCCCCCAGCCCCAACTGACCCTTCTCTCCCGCAAAATCCTCCTCTTCCTCTGCCTGATTCCAGGGATCCTCAACCTTCCATTTCATCCCCCTCCCTTCCCCACTCTTCTGCCTGCTTCACCTCCTCCTCTTCCACAGAGACATTCCATTCCCCTCCCTCTCCTTCCTGTCCACCGCCTGCCTCTTTCAGTCCTCCTGTTACCAGGTCTAAGGGACTCCTTCCCACCCCCAAGACAATCGCACCCCTTCGTGAGGTAGCTGGTCCCAAGGGTGTCATCAGAGTCCACGTGCCCTTCTCCATGTCGGACATTACTCAGCTAGAGAGGAAGTTAGGCTCTTTCACCACTGACCCCACCACTTACATTCGGGAGTTTCAATGGGTACTGCAAGCATATAGCCTCACTCATCATGACATCTACATGCTCTTGGCCAATAAACTTCTCCCCAAGGAAAGGCAATGGTTCTGGGAGCTAGCCCAAGCCCATGCTGATGAAAATCATAGGACCAATCATAACCACCCACACGCCCTCATGCTGTCCCAGAGCAGGATCCCCTATGGGCTTACAGTCTAGTGACCTTTTTACATCCTGCCTCTTGGCGGGACTGAAAAAGGCCACCCGCATGGCTGTTAACTTTCAAAAGATGCAGGAGGTCATTCAAAGGAAGGAGGAAACACCTTCAGAATTCCTGGATAGACTAACCAAGTCCCTTCAGCAGTACACAAACCTCGACCCAGAAACCCCTGATGGCCGTCATGTCTTAATGACATATATTCTGGCCCAAAGCTACCCTTATATTAAAGCCAAGCTTAAAAAGTTTGAACAGGGCCCTGCTACTCCTCAGACCAAAATCCTCGCTGTCACTTTCAAGGTTTTTCATGGTAGAGAGGATGAAAGTGAATTCCGTAGGCAGAGGGCTGAAAATGCCAAATTCCAAATGTTGGCCCAGCTCATTCAGAGAAGGCCATCACCATGCCGTCCCAATATGACCCCCCCTGGAGCTTGCTTCAAATGAGGTAAGGAGGGACATTGGACCAGGAATTGTTCTTCGCCGAGGACACCCTGCAACCCCTGCACAAAATGCCATCAAAGTGGACACTGGGGGGCAGACTGCCCAACAACCCAGAAGGGAGGTTGGTCTGCTGCCCAGCAACCCCAGCCTCACCTGGGCTTGGCAGAGGAGGATTGATGGAGTCCTGGGCCTTCCCTCCAGACTATTACCATCAAGAATCAAGAGCCTAGGATCACCTTCCTGGTGGATGGACGCTTCATTAACTTCCTCTTGGATACTGGTGCCGCTTTTTCGATTTTGAGGGAGTATTAGGGTCCTACCACACCCTCAAAAACTCCTATTGTCAGGGTAGGAGGTAAAAAGATTTTTCCTCAAACCCCCCCCCAATCATGTTATATGCAGCGATCCCTTTTGTCCTTCACTCACTCCTTTCTTGTTATGAGCCATTGCCCCATTTCCTTTCTGGGAAGGGACATACTCTCACTATTAAAAGTCACCATTCACTTATCACCCCACACCTTTCCTACCTCTCATTTCCTCAGGATATTCCTAGGGGCAGATACACCTCCTTCATGCACTCTCCCACGACTCTCTAAACCATTTAACCCTGAGGTTTGGGACACAATTACACCCTTTATGGCTAAATGCAGTCCTATTCATATTGTCTTACGGGACCCTTCAAGATATGTTAGTCAACCACAATATCCACTCACAACCACATCCCTCCTTGGATTAGAACCCCTCATCCAGGATTTATTATGAAAGGGGTATCTTAGGCCTACACACTCTCCTTTCAACACACCCATTCTGGCATTTAAGAAACCTAACGTGTCCTACAGGCTGGTTCAAGAACTTCACCTTGTCAACTCCTCTGTGGACCCCATCCACCCGCTAGTGCCCAACCCTTACACCCTCCTCTCTCAGATCCATGCCACTACTACTCACTTCTCAGTCCTAGATTTAAAAGATGCATTCTTTTCTATTCCCTTGTTCTCAGAATCTCAGGATATCTTTGCTTTTTCATGGACTGACTCTCACACCCGCCATTCTCATCAGCTTACCTGGACTGTCCTCCCACAGGGATTCAGGGATAGCCCCCATCTCTTTGGCCAATTTCTTGCCCAGGACCTCACATCCTTTCACCTGACCTGTCCTGACTCTACTCTACTTCAATATGTCTATGACCTTCTTCTATGTAGTCTTTCTGGGAACACTCTCAATCCCACACCGCTCAGCTTCATAAATTCCTAGAAGACAAGGGATATAGGGAGTCTCCCCACAAAGCCCAGATTTCCCAGTCTTCGGTCACCTATCTTGGTTTTTGCCTTACACCCGGGAAAAAGGAAATAACACTGGATAGGAGGCAACTCCTCTGTGATCTTTCAGTGCCCTATACGAAAGCCAAAATACTATCATTCCTAGGATTAGCAGGTTATTTTAGGGCCTGGATCCCAAATTATTCTCTTCTCTCCAAACCCCTGTATGACCTAGCAAAGGGACCCCCTAGTAAATCTCTTGCCTCCTTTCCCATCTACCACTTCCGCAGGCTTCAGCAACTCCTCTTAAAGGCACCTGCCCTTCACCTTCCAGATCTTTCAAGAACATTTCATCTATATGTCCATGAAAAAGGGGGGCAAGCACTTGGGGTCTTAGGTCAAAACTATGGGCGTACATTTGCACCTGTGTCATATTTGTCCAAGCAACTAGACCCTACCATCCGTGGGTGGGCCCCTTGCTTAAGAGCTCTGGCTACTGGACAAATTTTACACAAAGAAGCCTCTAAGCTGACTTTTGGGGCCCCTTGAACTATCCACTCCCCACATCACTTGAAGGATCTTTTAGCTTAAAAGGGCCTTCAAACTCTCCCTACATCCAGATTTCTGTCGCCCCTCACTTCCTTTCTGGAAAACCCTAATATTATTTTTCTCCCCTGCTCTGCACTGAACCCTGCCTCACTGCTCCCAATGACTCCCATGTCTCACATACCAACTCATAATTGCTTGGAAACCTTAGATGATTTCCTCCCCTGTCATTCTTCCATTTCTGAGAGACCACTCAGCAAGCCTGACCTTATCTGGTTTACTGACAGCAGTTCCTTAGGGAGAACGGAACTCATTACTCTGGATACTCTGTATTTTCAGCCACTGAGATTATAGAGGCCAAAGTTTTGCCTTCAGGAACTACAGACAAGTAGGCTGAACTTATAGCAACCACTCGTGCCTGCCTTCTAGCACAAGGCAAATCCCTCACCCTCTAAACTGATTCAAAATATGTCTTCCATATCTTATTATCCCATGCTGATATTTGAAAGTAGCGAGGCCTACTTACCACGAAAGGTAATGCGATCACTAATTCAGCTTTTATAACCAATCTAATAGAGGCCACTTACCCACCCAGTTGGGAATTGTCCATTGTAGGTCCCATCAGAAGGACGGCTTTCTTATCACTGAGGGCAATGCCAAAGCTGACCAGGTGGCACGAATGGCTGCTACCACTTTCAATTATGGCCTCCATAGGGGACGTATAATGGCCACTTTAGACAGCTCATCTGAAGCCCCTACGTCTTTCAGTAAGAATAAGCATCTTTTCAAGTTCCTTCATACTCTATTCCTTTCCAATTCTCAGTCTTTGACCCTCTTTTTACAGAGTTTCTTTTCCCTCACCCCCTCTGACAAGCCATGCTACAGAATATAGCCTCTAATTGTCAGATCTGTCAGCGGACCAACCCTCATACTCCTTTAAGGCCCAAACCTTTCCCTTTCCACCAAGCCCGGGGACACATTCCCGCTGCTGACTGGCAGGTAGACTTCACCAACATGCCCACAGTATGGCGCACTAAATACCTCCTTGTCTTTGTGGACACTTTCTCTGGTTGGGTTGAGGCATTTCCCACTTCCAATAAAAAGGCTTCCACTGTAGCTTCAATCTTACTGACAGACATCATCCCCAGGTTTGGTATGCCCACTTCCCTACAATATGACAATGGCCCTGAGTTTACTTCTAGGATCACACAAAAGGTCTCTCAAGCCCTCTCCTTCAAGTGGCATTTCAACTGTCCATATTTCCCCCAGGCTTCAGGGAAAGTGGAAAGGGTAAATCGTACTCTAAAGGAAGTCCTTACCAAATTGACAATGGAATTAAACATAGACTGGTTCAAACTCCTTCCCTTGGCTTTGCTTCGAATCAGAGCTCTCCCTAAGAAACCATCTTTACTGTCTCCTTTTGAGAAAATGTATGGAAGACCTCTTATAACCCCTGGGTTGGTCATTTCACAAGGACCTCTCACCCGAGATTTGTCTTTGCCTCTCTTGCTCCATCTCCGCTCGGAACTCTGGAAATATCAGGACTGGCTTCTTCCGGACCCAGTCTCCTCTCCAAACACTCCTCCCTTAACACCTGTTAGTCTAGTCTATTATAATACCCCAGAGGAGAAATTGACTCTTGCCGCAAAATGGGAAGGCCCCTATCCTGTCATTCTCTTTACCCTTACCGCCGCCAAACTCTCCTTACCAGACAACTGTCTCACTCCCTGGATTCACATGTCTAGGTTGAAGCCACATCACCAGGAGGCCCCACCTGCTGAAGACAGGGCCACCCCAGAGGAACTCCAAGAATCACCTACTGAACCTCCCCTTTACTCCTGCTCTCCACACCCATCTCACCCATTCTAGTTGTGGCTCACACGGTTTTCCTTGCAGCCCAATTCCTCTTAAGGAAGGCACAATGAGCTCTCCCAACACCCTAGTCTTCTCTAACTGCTTGTTTTTTGTGCTCTGCTTATTTTCTGTGCTCTGTCAGGACTGGTCTTTACCCTCCTCACCTACCATGCATTTATTCACTTTTCGGGAACGATACTCAGAACATGGCATGCAGAAGGTCTGCGCAGTGGATGCAACTACTTGCTTCATCCACAACTGCACCTCTATTTCCCTAAAATTGTCACCTTCAAGGACCTTCGTCCCTGGTAGGTGGAACTGGCCTTTCATTTGCTTCCTTTTTGATCAAACAAAAGACTATTGTCATTGGTGGCCTGAGATATATAATGGGTGCCCCTATTGGTCATGCATGTTCCATGATGAACGTGGTAGCTATTCTTACCACTCATTTGGTTACCCTGAAGGGTGGACTTCTAGTTACATAAAGTGGCATAAAGGCTCTTCATCCAGTAATAATGGATGGTATACTTTAGATAAACTTGACCCCAAGGCCAAACGATGGGGCTATGTTGAGTTTGCTGTCTATGCTGGGACAACCTCAGTCAGACCCACAGGGTGGATGACTATTGGCCGCACCCTGATTACGCAACCTAAGGCAACCATCCAGGTAGTCGAACACATTAAGGACTCAGAATCAAACTTCGAGATCATATCCATAGCTCATCCAAAGAGGATTCAGAGTCTTCAACCCTCTCAGGTCCTCCTCCCACATGGCTCAATTTGCTACACCAAACTTTTTGATTATTAAACTCCACCCCTCTTTCTGTGCCTACTTCTCAGTGCTTTCTCTGTGCTTCACTTAGTCGTCCACTTCTAGCAGCAGTCCCATTAGCGGCAGGAAATATTCCAGCAAAACCCTACAATTTCTCTAAAAAGGACAACCCCTACATGTGACACGTATCCCACTGTGGGAAAGTTATTCCACCAATACTTTATTTCCTTTCATCTGTTTCCACCTGCCAATAATGAATCCTTTACCCATTTGTTCCTTGAGCTACAGCACCCCATAGAGCCCTGTGTTTATACAACCTGGACATTTCCTCTGGTGTAATGGTTCTTTAAGTACCTCAACCATCAATGTCTCTGGCGCCTGTTTCTTGGTTACTGTAGTTCCTCAGCTATCTTTGTATACTCCCACCGAATTCTGACAGTTGGCCCTACCTTCCCGCACCCGTAGGGTAGTCTTTCTGCCGGTTCTGGTAGGCCTCATTTTAACAACCTCAGTGACGGGTCTCGGACTCTCTGGTGGAGCTATAGGTCATGCTCTATGGGATCCAATGACCTTCAACAAAAACTGCAGGAAACACTCAATACCATGGCTGAGTCTCTGGGTTCCTTGCAGCGGCAGGTTACTTCATTGGCACAAGTGGCTTTACAGAACCAAAGGGCAATTGATCTTCTCACTGCAGAAAAAGGGGTTACATGCCTATTCCTCAGAGAGGAATTTTGCTATTATGTTAATGAATCTGGGCTAATAAAAAAAATGTTGTTAAATTGCAGGAATTATCGACCCAATTGCTCAAACCTACCTCCTCCAATCCCATAACGGGGTTCTTCCAATCCTATCTTGCCATGTACTTACTACATATCTTGGGTCCCCTTATTTGGATGCTCCTTTTTTGTGCTCTCTTGCCCTGCATAATGAAGTGCCTTCAAACCCAACTGCATAAAATTCCTAATCAAACTTTCAACCAGCTTTTGCTTAGTCACTACCAGCCTCTGATGACCGAGGAATCCCCAACATCTCCAAGAGAACAGTTCACTCAGTGATGAAGCTCACTACCAGGCACGATGGAATGCAACGGGTATTAGACAGCGGGAGACAACGAGCTCGGAGAACCTCTTAATCTGCCATCCTGGATTCATAGTCTTTACCACCTTCTAAGCTTTCTCATGGCCCTTGGCCTCTTCTATGTCAGTCCCCCCACATGGAACTTCTGCCAAAAATTGACATTTGCTTTAATTTTTATCTTCATTCTGTTTTTATTCGCTCTGATCTTCTTCAGGTGCTGGCGACACCATGTCCAGGCAATGCTTCCAGTATTTCCTTGAGTCTCTGTTACAGAACCAGTGGCTGATACCAACAATCTCTTCCATCCAGGACTGGTTCCATGCCATTGACATCTTTGGCTTCAGGGAACATTCATTGACTTCACCCCTATGAAAATAGCTGTCTATAGCCACTGGGTTTTATTTCTGCCTGCCATGATATCCCCATACCTGCCCCCTGAGCATTCCTCCACTTCTCTTTCTAGGCCCCACACCACCCCCACACAGCAGGAAGCAGCCAGATCTGACAAACGACGCCCCACTTCCTAAGAAAACAAAAAGGGTGGAATGTTGGGAAAAGAATAAATGGCAGCCATACCCCAGAGAAAAACCCCAACATGGCGTCTAAGGACTTCTTCTTCCTACCTTCTTCATTTCTGCAGTGGCGCAAAAAGTTCCCGCCCTTGTGAACTCTCCCACCAGCGCCAATTTCAAATCTCGCTTGTGGGGAACCTTAGCCCCAATGAGAACTAATTCCTGGGCTCTGGAGCTGATATTTGAAAGAACTTGTCAATAAACGGGTTGCTGCCATTTATCTAAGCCATACCATCTCCCCCTTAGTTCTATATAAGCACACAGCTTTTAGCAATAAAATTGGAATTCTCCCGGTGAAGTGTCATTGCGTGGGGAATTATTTCACTCATGTTCAGCAACAGGATATCGAAAGGTTCTCCAGTGCCACCTGGTAATGGGAATTTCAGAAATTTGATAGTATTTATTTAGCCATTTTTGAAGGATGAAGTTGGAGTCACTGTGCGTTTCAATTAATGCAGGAACCATTATGTGGTGAGGAAGCTCATTTAAATGAAATCTCTGGAGAAATCTCACAGGCAAGGCTTCCCAAAAAGTGGCCAAAAGGTCACATGAAGCCAGGATCATTGAGGTCTACTATATGAGTTCCATTTGTGTTTAGACTCTCAATTATGGCTGCCAAGTCTTTCAAAATAAAATCATGTGATATCCTGGCTGAGATTCTCACTGCACTGTGGAACGACACCCTGGCCCTCGATCTCAGTTTTCAAGGGCGCATCTCATGCGTGGCCTCCTAAAATCCGAACACATTTCATGGCAATACTTCTTTGAGGTAAATTCCAGAACTCAGTCTCTAAGAGGAATCATGCCAGAATTCAAGCCCAGGTGGATCCAGTTATCTCTTCCAACCGCCAAACAAATGACCACAATTAAAACCAAACACTCCCACATGGCCCTCATCTTCTTCCATATAGACACTTATCATAACCTCTGGCTGGAGTTTTTCATGAGGGGTGCAGCCCAAGACAGTGTCAAAAATAAGCTCCCTTGCCCCTCATTTGCCTAAAGTCAAGGTGGCCTGGACACCCATCCGGTGAACCAGGAGTGATCAGATAGGCCAGCTGTTAATACTGCTCTGCATCTCCAATTTGAGGCCTACTGACTGTCAGGTATAGATTCCTTTATATGATTTGGAGCCATGAGAAAACCCAAAAACCTATGGGTTAGCCTCTGCAGGGCTGTGCATAACTCATTTGAACCAAAGGATCCGTATTCTCACTTGATGGTGGTCAGGAACCTTACAAATGAATGCGAGAGACTTCATTCACAATAATTGCTCTTTTGGCCATTTTGGTTTTGGATGTACACATGGGATCTCTCTTTACATTCATCAGGTGCTGAGAATCTTAGCCACAACCTCACACAGGGCCAAGAGGCTGATTCAGACACATCCCTTTCCAAAGCAATTAAGCAAAGAACCATAGGTGATGCCCATTCATTTCCATTTGAAAACTGTTTTCTTCAGGCTTCACAAAGGGGTGGCCTGAGGCAAAGACCTTCCTGACATTCAGGGAAACAGAACAATTGATAAGCAAAAGGCCGAAAGCATGGTTTCTCCACTGAGACTTTCTTGGTCACACTGATATCTGAGTTTTCTGAGATGCTCGCCATTCCCTTCAGCTATCCAGGACATGGCAATGTCACAGAGCTTGGAGGTGGTACATATTTTGGACACAAAACCATGAGACTATTCTGGAGAGTGGTGAGAATTCTGGAAGAAACAGGAACTTAGGAAGGTAGCAGGTGTTGCCCATGGATAAGGCAAGCTGCAGTCCATTCATAAATTGGGCAGGATGAATGCCGGGAATCTTTCTACTATACAGGACATATCAATTGTTGCATTCTATTTTCTAATGTCTACAACCACGGACACAGTGGGATACACAGAAATAGAAACACTTGCCTTGTCCAACGACTTACTAGAAGAAGACCACTCCAAATCAAACAAACCGTCTTTCCTACCTATTCTCAGATCATGAGACAAAACCACAAAATCACACCCACCCCACAAAGACACCTCCTTCCCCCATGTAACTCTGTGACTATCCGGAGTTTCCTCTGAGTGGTGGGCCATACTATGTTCCCCCAAAATGGCCTGTTCTATCTCAGATCTGGTCTCCTTGGCCAACTCTGTGAAGTTGTCAGGAGCCTGCGGTGAACCACTACCTACTTTCTCAGGAAAGGCCCCTATTCAGAGCTCTCCTGGTATTTGGCCATCCTCACATATGTAGGTACCAAGAAAGACTGACACTCTCCTTGGTAAATTCAAACAAGTGAGCCTACTGGGTCTGGGATTGGACTGGCTCCGGGTGCCTGGCTTCCTGGATCCCAAGTTAAGAGAGTTCCATCACCAAGGAAGTGAGGTAGATCACTTCTTCAGGAACTGAATGAGGTCATTGCCTTGAAACCACTTTGTCCTAACAGTTGCTTTCAAGAGTCCCATGAGATGGAGGCTGCCCCTACTTCCTGTGACACTTTCACAAGTTAGAATGGTATATAAACCATGGGCACCCGGGAACAGCTCTCCACCTAAAACTGGTTTGGTCCATCTTCTCTACATTAAGAAGAGAGAGGCTGATTCATACACATCCCTTCATGCTGACAAGGTTGTTTGCCATAGAAGATGACTTTTCTCTCTCAGGTCTTTCGTAGCTGCCTACATCTTCTCAAGGGATCATTTCTGCATGGACCTTTGATGTTCTCAACAGGTGGAACATGCCCTACATTCCTGTATTTTAAGAGCAACCCTGTCCCTGCTGTTCTGTAAAGTTCGATTGAGAGAACAGTGTATGGTTTGGGTTAGTAACATGTTCAATTTGGGGTTAGGAATCCTTCTGCATGACGAATAATGGTATTCGGAAACTATGATATTTACAAGAATATATAGGTGAAATATAAGTATAAAAACAGAAATCTAGGGAAGATATGAAGTCCAGAAGGGCATTGGGCCCTTAATTGGTACACTTAGCTTTGAATTATTTTCTGCAAAAATGTCTCAGATAAATCTATATACAATGGCATAGGAGCTTGTACCTTGGATGATTTAATGTCGAATAGAACACCCACTCAAAAAGGGATTGTCGGTAGGATTAGAAAGATAGTCAGTAGGTTTACAAAGAAGAGTGAGAATAGGATTTAGACCAAAAGTTCTTAAGCAATAGGGTTTCAGGTAGACAGTGAATGTAAATGTCAGCACAAGTGAAGAGTCAGTCACAATGATGAACAGGGGAAAATATGTAGGAAAATAGATATAAATAGAGACATTACTAAATCAGGCAAAGTATAAAGTGAGTGATAGGATTAGACATTTTCAACAGGCTTGAGGTTGAATATATAATCTTAGGAAGAAACAAAAATGTAGTCACCAATAAGATTGACATTTGAGAGCATTAGGCCACCTGGACATGGAAGGTTTTAGTAGTCCATGCTCACTTTCCATTTAGGCTTTGTTACAATCTTAAGGGTGACCTTTGATTTTTTTGTCCAGAATATTACTGTGATAAAATGTATATATAGATCAGGTGACATGAGTATTTCTTCCACCATTTTTTGAGGAATATTTTGAAAACGTATAAATTAGTATTGAGGGTAAAAATAGGTGTACCCTGTGTCTATGAATATAGAGATAATGCATGAATAGACCATACAGTTAATAAATAATATAACTGGTTCCACTTTAAATAATGTATTGAATTGATATCTGAAAATACATAAGAAATCATATATTGATATATAATCATTCATAACAACCAGTTATACGTCTAATTGTAATCCTAGGGTTATGGTTTATCATGAAGAGTGTGTGAGTTTTGCTTTAAAAGTGATTATGGAAATCCAAAATAATGTGTTTGGAAAGAAGTCTCATGAAAAGACCAGTTTGAAACATGGCAGAACACGTGTTTTCTGAAGCAGAAAGTGATTGAAAGTGAAATAAATGCCTATAAATTTGTGAACTTGTGGATGAAATATATATCCAATAATGTGCATAAACTGAAGAAATAGTAATGTACTAGTTTTGAATAAAAATGAACTTCAAAATACTTATCATGTCCCATAGGAATCTACTTGCATTGATGTGAAAATGGATCAGTTACTGTAGAAATATTAGGATTTATATGCACCATTCACTGAAGTTAGTTTTCAATACTTGGAAAAAAATACGTATATCAGGTGAATGAATATTTCTGAGAATAATCTTGTGAAAAGTTGATTATAAATCCACATACATAATCATGAATGAATTTAGGGAGTGTATAATAAGACACATATAATAAGTATTTTGAAATATCTGGAGAGAATATATATATATATATATATATATATATATATATATATATATATCCACACACAGATTTTAAAAATTAGCAATATATATGCCAATCGAATTACACTGTGAAATATGTATCATCCACAGATCCAAAAATATTCATTTTACTGGATATGGATTTATGTATAACTTTTTTCAACTAGGAAGCTCACCCATAGGTTGAATTTTCAGGTCAAACAGCGTTTAACAGGAGTGATCTCTTCTCACACTTTGTATCTGCCAAGTCATGTAACTCACAAGAATGTACGTGTGATACCAGGTAGGATTCTATATGTGCATATAAAAATACATGTGCTGAATAGAATACAGAGAAAGGGAGACAGGAATTCACATATTTGTTAACTTTAAAAGCACATGGAAAACTATTTCAACAAAAAATTGACTAGATTTATAACTCCTACCCTATATAATGCAAAAGGCAAGTCCAAGTATACAACATGCCTCCTCTGAACTGCTTGTATTTCTATTCTGTTTCCGTTATTTTTCTCCATCATATTAGGATTAGTATTCAGAATCTAGCAGGGCATGTGTTAGTGTCAGGGATTCAGTATTTCAAATGTAAAATAGAAAAATGAATCCAATGTGTATGCAAATATGTGCTAAACAAAATCTTCCCACTCTCATCCAGAACAATTCCTTGATATTTTTTTCGCCCAAAGTAAGACACAATTAGAGGAGAAGAGTAATAAAATCTGTGAATAATATGCTCAGTAGTTTACAACCTTGGAAGTGGTAGAGGAGTTTCCCTAGTATGGGACAGGGTAAACACTCCATAAACATGGAGCTCTGCTGGCCTAAATACTTCTTGAGAAACTGCCTCTGAGTTTGGGCACTTGAAATATATGTTGTTGTCAGGAGCTTTAGCTTCTTTTTAGTGAGACTATCAAAGCTGTGTCTGCATCTATGTGACCTGGAGGACATGGTTTCTTATTTTCCAATGAACATGAGGTAGCAGTGCTGAATTCTCTCTTTGTAAGTAAACTGTGGCCACTGGGGGCTAAGGGTATTCCCATGTGGACTGGGAAGCCATTTGGTCATCCTCCACTTTTCGTGGTGTTTCTTGCTGCTGCACTGGGACTTTGGCATTTGCTTCATGAAATAAAAGAAGTTCAACTGGGACACAGTTCTGGAGGCAATTCTTTCATGTGTGGTTGGTCAGGGTCTGCAGGAGAATGCACCAACCAGGCTTCTATCCCACATAGCTTGGCCCCATGTCCATAGTAACCTGATTCTAAACATTGCCCGGAAACATCTCCATATAACCAGAAGCCTTTACATGGAAGGGTTTGCTGGCTGCACCATGTAAGTCACAAGCCATTTGGGATCCAATGGCAGATCCACATGGCCCCACCACAAATTTTTTATCACACACCTGCCTACCACTGCTCTAGGCCCACTACTCAGCAGGTTCCAACATATTGGCATCTCTGTTCTACACCATTTTCATGAAACCCACTCAATCAAGGCACTGTCTTGCATATTTACGATCAGCAACAGGACATCCAAAGTTTCTCCAGTGCCACCTGGTCATGGGAATTTCAAAAATTTCATGGTATTTATCTAGGCATTTTTCAAGGATGACGTTGCAGGCACTGTGGGTTTCAATTCATTCAGGAACCTTTAAATGGTGAGGAAGCTCATTTCAATGAATGCTCTGTAGAACTCTCACAGGCAAGGCTTCCCAAAGAGTGGCCAATATGTCACATGAAGCCAGGCCTATTGAGGTCTACAATGTGACGTCCATGGGTGTTGTGACCCTCAACAATGGCTGACAAGTCTTTCAGAATTAAATCATGTGATCTTCTGGCTGAGATACCCAGGGCTCTGTGGAAAGCCACCCTGGGCCTAGATCTCAGTTTCCAAGGGTGATTCTCATGGGTGGACTCCTAAAATCCCAACAAAATTCATGGCAATACTTCTCTGAATTCAGTCTCTAAGGTGAATCACACCAGAGTTCAAGCCCAGGTGGTCCCAGTCATGTCTTCCAACCGGACACAAATGACCAAAATTAAAACCAAAACCCTCCCATATGGCCCTCATCTTCTTCCATATTGACACTAATCACAACCTCTGGCTGAAGGTTTCCATGAGTGGCGGAGTCCAAGAGAGTGTCCAAAATAACTCCCTTGCCCCTCATTGGCGTAAATTCAGGGTGGTCTGGACACCCTTCATGTGAAACAGGAGTGATCAAATATACTAGACGTTAATACTTCTATGCTTCTCCAATTTGTGGAAAACTGAGTGTCAGGTATATATTTTTATGTGATTTGCAGTCATGAGAAAACACAAGCTCCTCTGCAGGTCTTTGAAGAACCCATTTGACCCAAAGGATCCCTATTCTCACTTGATGGAGTTCAAGAACATTAAAGAGGAAGGCGACAGACTTCATCCACAAGGACTGCTTTTTGGCCATTTTGGTTTTGGATGCACACATGGGATCTCTCTTTACATTCACCAGGTGCTGAGTATCTAAGCCACAACCTCACACAGGGCCAAGAGGCTGATTCAGACACATCCCTTTTCAAAGCAATTAAGCAAAGAGCCACAGGGGATCCATATTCATTTCCATTTGAAAACTGTTTTCTTCAGGCTTCACAAGGGGTGGAATGAGGCAAAGACCTTCCTGACATTCAGGGCAACAGAACATTAGGTTAGCAAACGGCCCAAAGCAGTGTTTCTCCACTGAGACTTTCCTGGTCACACTGATATCTGAATTTTCTGAGACGCTCGCCATTCCCTTCAGCTATCCAGTACATGGCCATGTCACAGAGCTTGGAGGTGGTACATAACTTGGTCACAAAATCATGAGCCTATTCTGGAGAGTGGCCAGAATTCAGGAAGAAAACAGGAACTTAGGAAGATAGCAGGTGTTACCCATCCATAAGGCAAGCCACATTCCTTTCATACATTGGGCAGAAAGAATTCTGGTAAGCTTTCTACTAGCCTGGACACATCCTTTGATGCATTCTCTTTTCTAATGTCTACAACCATGGACACAGTGGGATACACAGACATAAAAACACTCGCCTTGTCAAATCACTTGTTAGAAATCGTCCACTCCAAACCAAACAAACTGCCTTTCCTACCTATTCTCAGAACATGAGACAAAATCACAAACACACACTCACACCCACAAATTCACCTCCTTTCCCAAAGTAGGTCTCTGACTATTGGGTGTGACCTCTGACTGGTGGGCCGTACTATGTTCCCATCAAAAGGCCTGTTCTGTCTCAGATCTGGTTTCTTTGGCCAACTCTGTGAAGTTGTCAGGAGACAACGGTGAGCCACTTCCTGCTTACTCAGGAAAGGCCACTCTTCAGAGCTTTCCTGGCATTTGGCCATCCTCACATCAGTAGATACCAAGAAAGACTGACTCTGTCTTTGGTAAATCAAAAGAAGTGAGACCACTGGGACTGGGCCTGGGACTAGATTTGTGTGCCTGGATGCCTGTATCCCAAGTTCAGAGAGCTCCATCACCAAGAATGTGAGGTGAGGTCACTTCCTTCAGGAACTGAATGAGATCAATGCCTTGGCAAGCATGTTGTCCTAACATTTGCTTCCAAAGGTCCCATGAAATGGAGGCTGTCCCTAATTCCTTTGACACTTTCACAAGTTAGAATGGTATATCAAACATTGGTAACCGGGAACAGCTCTCCACAGAGGCCTCGTTTGGTCCTTCTTCTCTACATAAAGAAGAGAGAGGCTGATTCAGACACATCCCTTCATGCTGACCAGGTTGTTTGCAATGAAAGATGACTTTTGCTCTCTCAGTTCCTTCATAGGTGTCTACAACTTCTCTAGGGATCATTTGCGCATAGACCTTTGAGTTTCTCAGCAGTTGGAAGATCCCCTAAATTCCTGTATTTTAAGACCAACTCTGTCCTTGCTCTTCTCTAAAGTTAGATTGAGGGAACAGTGTATGGTTAGGGTTAATAACAGGTTTGATTTGGAATAGAAATCATTCTGCTGGATGAATAATGGTATTGGGAACCTGCGATATTTTCAAGAATATATAGGTAAAATATATGAATCTGAAAACAAAAATCTAGGTAAGATTTGAAGCCCAGAAGGGCATGGGCCCTTGATTGGGTATTAAGCATAGGACCTTGTAACTTGGATGATTGATTTTCAAAGAGAACTTCCAGTCAAAATGGATAGTCAGTAGTATTAGAAAGATAGTCGGTATGTTTATAAAGGAGAGTGAGTATAGGATTTGGACCAAAAGTTCTTTAGCTATAGGGTTTCGGGTATTGAATGAATGTAAATGTCAGCACATGTGAAGAATTAATCACAATGATGAACTGGGGAAAATATGTACGAATGCAGATATCAATAGAGACTTTAGGAAATCTGGCAAAGTATAGTCGGTAGTGAAATGTTAATAAAATAGATTCTTGTCACTTCCTGTTTCTCTGTATGCTTAATAAAACACTGTTGAAATCTTGAGAAGTGATTTCTAATCTTTTTCCCAGAATGTGCTGTCCCCAACTGCCAAACTTCAGAATGTACTCCCTCACCCAGTTGCACGCAATCTGCTCACCCGCCCAGGCCCATCAATAAACTTTCCTCCCTGCCCTCTTCAAGGAAAGTATATAAGCTCTGCTTAAGCTGTTCTCAGGGTTCTCTGCTCTATTCAAATGAGCTCTGAGCCCCAGCATGCTGGACCCCCAATAAACCCTTTGTTTTTGCATGAGAGAGTCTCTTGGTGGTCTCTTCTCCCAATGCTCTTGTGATATTTATATATGGAGGTTCCACCGAAATCCAGCAGTGGTGAACGAGAGACCCCAATGGGCTACTCTCAGGGTAAGTAAGGCACCTCTTTCTGGTTTCAGGTTTCAGGTTAGGGCTTGGCAAAATGGCTGTGGATGAAGTGTGTGAGCTCTCTTTGATGGTGGCTGGCAGACGTGTCACAGAGCCACAAGCCAAGTCCCTGGGGGACGCCACAGAGGACTCGGGAATCGAGGAATAATAGTCTCCTTGACTCATTGATACTTTGTTTCAGATTCGGTATTGCCAGCCCATCGGGTTTTGCCACCTGCTCAGTCTTGGTCTCAGTGTTGGACGTCCATTGCCTGTCTTTATTGTTTTCTCTTGTCTGTGTCCTGTGTCGTTGCTTTTACTGTTTGTGTATCTTTCATTATGGGACAGATCACTTCAATGCCTCTGTCCCTGACCCTTGATCTATGGACCAAAGTCCGCTTAAGGGCTCAGAATGTTTCTTTTTCAGTAAAACGCTGGACCTGGCAGACTCTGTGTGCCTCAGAATGGCCCACCTTTGGATTCGGATGGCCCCTAGAAGGATCTTTCTACTTCCCACTAATTTAAAAAGACAGAGATATTGTCTTACAGCCAGGGCCACATAGCCATACTGATAAACAGGAATATACCTTAACTTGGCAGGACCTCTGCAAATCTCCTCCTCCGTGGGTGAAGCCTTTCCTTGCTGTGTCCCCGTTCCTACTCCTTCCCCCACGATCTCTCAACCCCTCTGCTCCTCCTCCTCCTCCACCCTCTGTTCTTCCTGAGTCACAAGATTTGACTCTACTGGACTCTCCTCCCCCTCCTTATCTTCTACCCTTGTCCCACAACCCCCAACACCCTCTAAGTGATTCTCCAGCTGCTGACTCAGCCTCTCCGCAATTGGAGGAAGCTAAGCCAGCCCAGGGCCCTCCAGATAACTCCCCTGCGTCACACACAGCCCCTCCTCCCCTGGAGGAAGCTGGAGTTGCTAAAGGAACTCGCCGGTGGCAAATGATTGAAAACCCTGGAACTCCCGTGTTGCTTCCCTCCATCCCTAAGGACCAATGATTGACGATGGCCATAGGGAAAAAATGCAAGCCTACCAGATTGGCCTTCTCCTCTTCAGACCTATATAAATGGAAAAATAACAATCCCCCTTTTACCGAGGACCCAACCTGGCTCTCAGGTCTGGTGAAGTCATTCATGTTTTCACACCAACCTACTTGAGATGACTGCCAACAACTCCTAGGAACTCTCTTCATGACAGAGGAACAAAAGAGAATCCTCCTGGATGCTAGAAAAAAGTATCCTCCGACCAAATGCGTGAACGACAAAACTTCCCAATATATTCAAAGCCGGCTTTCTCTTGAAACGACCCAACTGGGACCCCAACACCTTTGAAGGTAGGGAGCATCTGTCCACTTATCGCCGGGCTCTAATAGTGGGTATCTTAGTGGCCGCTAGGTGACCAACTAATTTGGCCAAGGTAAGAGAGATTATTTAAGGGCCTGATGTATCTCCCTCTATGTTCCTAGAGATAATTATGTAGGCATATAAGAGACATACTCCTTTCGATCCTCAGGCAGAGGATCAAAAGGCATCTTTCACAATGGCCTTTATTGGGAAAGCTGCCCTGGATATTAAAAGAAAGTTACAATGCTTAGATGGATTACAAGATATGACTTTGAGGGATTTAGTCAGAGAACCCGAGAAGGTATACTTTAAGAGAGAAACTGAGGAAGAGAAGGGAGCTGAGTGAGGATAAAAGAAACAAAAGACAGACTAAGGCATTGACTAAGGTCCTGGTCACAACAACAAATAGGCCAGAAATTAAGAAACAGAGAGACAGGAAGGGATACCTGGGCACACACTAGAGGCCACCCCTGGCCTCAGATCAATGTGCCTACTCTAAAGAAAAAGGACACTGGGCCAAAGAGTGCCCTAGAAAGAGACAGCCATGCCAGCCAGATATTCTGACTCTGGAGGAATACTAAGAAAGTCCGGGCTCAGATCCTCTCCCTGACCTCAAGGTAACTTTTGAAGTGGAGGGGAACACAATAAACTTTGAAGTAGATGCAGGGGGAATATACTCAGCCCGTAAGGCCCATTGGGCCCTCTACCGAATAAAAGGTCTCTAATTCAAGAGTCTAACAGAAGTAAATATCGGGCTTTGACAACTACGAGGACCATGGACCAGGGAAAAGGAAAAATCCATCACTCCTTCCTAGTAATCCCAGAATGCCTGGCCCCATTGATGGGCAGAGTTCTGCTCACCAAGCTCTGGGCCAAAATAACTTTTAACCCTGAAGGCCCCCAAGTGGAATTTTTTAATCCTTCAGTAACTACTCCTATAATCATGGCTCTAACTATGTCAGTAGCAAATGTTCATCAACTCACTCACCTTTGTTCAAAGAAACTGCATTCATTCGTGAAGGATCAAGAACACAGTTTTCCACTAACCTACTCACAGCAAAAGGAAATAACTGAATGGGTAACAAAAGCCTGTCAGGTCCATTAATTGGTTAAAGCTTACACTTCCAAGCTTCCTGCAGGAAAGCACCTATGAGGAACCAGACGAGGACAATTCTGGGAAGTGGACTTTACTGATATTAAGCCAGTAAGGTATGGACTTAAATAACTCCTAGTCTTTGAACATACATTTTCAGGATGTATTGAAGCCTTCCCCACACACACACAAAAAAAGAAATAAAAAAGAAGAAAAAAGAAACATCCCAAATGGTTGTAAAGAAGATCCTAGAAGATATTTATTCTCCCCTTGACGACCAGTAGTCTTAACCCTCATCAGCCCCTTAAGCTGCGATGGCTGATCACAAATCCTACTGGACACGAAGTATGGCCTATCTCGAATACAGCCCCCTTACGAACCTGGTGGCCATCTCTCCACCCAGTCATTTGTCAGCTGGCTATAGGTCTTTCCTATTGGGATATCCCTGATTAACAGGATCCCACTGAAATTCCATTAAATCCCTTCCGTACCATAGATAATGGAAACAAACATTATAGATGTAGGGACACGTGAGCCAGATGCAGGTTGGCTAGCCTAGATTACTATGTTTTCCCGGCAGACTATCAAAGCCACAAACAGTCACGGCTGTGGGGGGGGGGGGAGAGCAGACTTCTATTGTAAGTCATGGGGATGTGAGCATACAGGGACTGTCAGATGGAACCCAAACTCCTCATCAAATTCTGTACACAGCATTGGCCATATTACGAATTAGATAACCAAAACCGATGGCCCCCAGAGGGGTCTCTAGATCCTCAAATTCTGGGTGACCTTTTTAACTTCTGCAAGTGCTCAAAAGGGTGAAAGGAGATTCCGCTATGTGGAGGCCTTCTCTCTCCTTTGCTCACATCCTGAACTATGCTTCTCCAATAGATGCTCACCCTCAGCCTTGTGCTCCAGACTCTCTGCTGTCACTCCCACCTCAGCAACTTGATTTCTCCCCTCCAATATCTAGATCAAAAACCCAAATCTCGACTGGTTTCAGACCATTGCTCCCTTGCTGAGGTTGCAGGTACTGAGGTACCACTACATTCACTCACTCCTCTCCTCTCCTGTCAGTGCCCGCACCGGGTCCCACCCAGTCCTCTTACCACCTAATGCAAAGCTCAAACCCGCTGAGAAGAATCCTCAGACCCTAATACAAGATGTAATGAAAATGGCCTTTAATGTTGCCTTGTCATCACTAAAAACAGGTTACTAAGAATTTAAAGTCCCTCACAGGCTTTTTTTAATCTCACTCCCGTCTCCCCCTCTGTTCTATCTGTTCTACTGCTCAAGTTTTTGTTGCTATTAAGATCCCAAAGCCCTCTCCCAATATTCTTTTACATCTCTCCTTCCTCATTCTCAGATCCACAGAGCTGCTCTTATCCCTGCCTTCCAAATTGTCCCCCTCTGTACCAGGCCCACAGAAAAGTCTTAACTGACCTTCTCCAGAAGTCTTCACCATGGCTGATTTAGGACTTTCAGCAAAGGAGTCCCGATAAAAGAGTTCACTGTAGATAAACTTCCTATTTTTGTGTTGCCCTGGTCTCCTTGGCAACTGGCTAAAAAATTCAGCACTCCTGATCTAGACACACCCTTACTAGTTTTTCACAAAATATTTGAAAAAAAGGCCTCTGGCCTTGAGCTGGGGCTTCACAGAGATGGCTACATTTCTAAGATAAAGAAGTTACAAACTGGGCTGTATGGAAACAGCTGGAAGGGGGAAAAAAAGAAAGGGAAGACACCCCCACCCAGGTGTCCTTGAAAAGTTAACTTGCCCAAACTGAGGAAAAAACAGAAACAAAAACTGCTTTTTGTGAACTTCTGCAGACTGTGAACTTCTGAGCCCCTTCCCTTACGTGTTGGGTACAAAATTCTGAAACTACGTAACTTGGGTTTCAGGGGATTAATTGATTACAACAGAACCAATGCCCTCTGAATCTGGTTGAAACCAAAAAAGACTGTTTCCGTGTCTTTGGTGCTATCTTAGGTGCCTTGCCTTGTCTGTCCCTACAACAGTATAATTCTATATACTTAAACATTGCTTATGTTTTCATGAAATGGTCAACAGATGTGATTAATTGTGAAATGGTGCAGATGTTTCCCAGAGTGCTCTATCATGACGCAGGTTCATCTGAAGATCAAAGAGGGGGACATACAACCCAGTTCCGCTGGGAACATATGTCCCTCACCTTAGCCATTCTATTACGAATAGGAGTTGCTGCAGGGTTGGGCACAAGAACCACTGCTCTGGTCCATGGGACACAACAAGTGACCCAATTAGAAGCAGCAATAGATCAAAACTTAAAGATTTTAGAAACCTCCATCACAGCTTTGCAGGAATCTTTAAACTCTCTCTCTGAAGTTGTTTTACAGAAAAGGCGAGGGTTGGACCTCCTTTTCATGACAGAGGGGGGCCTTTGTGCTTCATTGAGGGAAGAATGTTGTTTTTATGTCGACAATACTGGAGTTGTAAAAAAATCTATGAGTAAATTAAAAAGATGCCTTGAAGAGCAACAACGAGAGAGAGAGGCACAAAAAGGGTAGTTTGAGTCTTTTTTTACACAGTCCCCCTGGTTAATTACGTTTTTATCAACCCTGGCCGGTCCAATAATAATCCTCATATTATTACTAACTATAAAACCCTGTTTCCTCAACCATGTAATTTCTTTTCTCCAAGCTCAAATTGGACAAATTAAAATTATGGTAATACCCCACTAGCAGACATAGAATGTGACACCCCACAAAGATCACTTTTATGATTAAAAGTAGCCAGAAAAAGAAGTGGGGAATGAAAGGTTAATAAAATATGTACTTGTCACTTCCTGTTTTTCTGTACACTTAACGAAACACTGTTGAAATCTTGAGAACTCTTTGCTAATCTTGTTGCCAGAATGTGCTGTCCCCAATTGCCAAACTGCAGAATCTACTCCCTCACCCGGTTGAATAGAAACCTGAACTGTACTTGGATCATTGAATGTAGAAGAGAACATCCATTCAAAAAGTTATAGTCAGTTGGATTAGAAAGATAGTCGGTAAGTTTAGGAAGAAAAGTGAGTATAGGATTTGGAACAAAAGTTCTTTAGCAATAGGGTTTTGGTTAGAGAGTCAATGTAAACGTCAACACAAGTGAAGAGTCAGTCACAATGATGCGCAGGGCAAAATATGTAGGAAAGCAGATATCAATAGAGACATTAGGAAATCAGGAAAAGAATAAAGTGAGTGATGGGATTAGATATTTTCAACAGGGTTGAGGATGAATATATGAGCTTAGGATAAAACAAATATGAAGTCAACAATAGGATTGACATTTGATAGCATTAGCGTAGCCCAAGACAGTGTCCAAAATAAGCTCTGTTGCCCCTCATTTGCCTAAATTCCCAGTGGCCTGTACACCCTTCCTGTGTACCAGGAGTGATCAAATAGGCCTGCCCTTAATACTGCTCTGCTTCTCCAATTTGAGTCCTACTGAGTGTTGGGTACAGATTCTTTATGTGAATTGGAAAGATGAGAAAACTCAAGCACCTATTGGATAGCCTCTGAATAGATTTGAAGAACTCATTTGACCCAAAAGATCCCTATTCTCACTTGATGGAATTCAGGAACCTTACAGAGGAAGGCAAAATACTTCATCAACAATGACTGCTCTTTTTGCCATTTTGGATTTTATGCACCCATGGGATCTTTCTTTAGATCCATCAGGTGCTGAGAATCTAAGTCAAAGAATCACACTGGGCCAAGAGGCTGATTCACACACATCTCTTTCCAAATCAATTAAGGAAAGAGCCAAAGGTAAATCATATTCATTTCCATTTGAAAAATCTTTCCTTCAGGATTCACAAAGGGTTGGCCTGAGACAAAGACCTTCCTGACTCTCAGGGCAACAGAACAATAGGTAAGCAAATGGCCCAAAGCAGGGATTCTCCACTGAGACTTTACTGGTCACACTGATATCTGAGTTTTCTGAGATGCTCGCCATTTCATTCAGCTATCCAGTACATGGCCATGTCACAGAGCTTGGAGGTAGTACATATCTTGGACACAAAACCATGAGCCTATTCTGGTGATTGGCCATAATTCAGGAAGAAAACAGCAACTTAGGAAGGTAGCAGGTATCGCCCATCAATAAGGCAAGCCGCATTCAATTCATAAATTGTGCTGGATGAATGCTGGGAAGCTTTCTATGAGACAGGACACATCTATTGATGCATTCTCTTTTCTAATGTCTACAAGCACGGACACAGTGGGATACACAGACATAGAAACACTTGCATTGTCAAACGACTTACTAGAAACAGTTCACTCCAAACCAAACAAACCGCCTTTTCTAACTATTCTCAGAACATGAGACAAAACCACAAACCCACACCCGCAATGGCACCTCCTTCCCCCAAATAGGTCTGTGACTCTCCGGAGTGTGCTCTGACTGATGGGCCATACTATGATCCTCCGAAATGGCCTGACCTGTCTCAGATCTGGTCTTCTTGGCCAACAATGTGAAGTTGTTAGAAGCCAGGAGTGAGCCACTATCTGCTTTCTCAGGAAGAGCCCCTCTTCCGAGCTTTCCTGGCATTTGGCCATCCTCACATCAGTAGGTATCAAGAAAGACTGACTCTGTCCTTTGTAAATCCAAAAAAGTGAGACCACTGGGACTAGAACTGAGACTGGCTCTGGGTGCCTGGCTTTCTGTATCCCAAGTTCAGAGAGTTCCATCACCATGGAAGTGAGATGAGATCACGTCCTTCAGGAACTGAATGAGATCACTGCCTTGGCAACCACTTTGTCATAACAATTGCTTCCAACGGTCCCATGAGATGAGGGCTGCCCCTACTTCCTGTGACACTTTCACAAGTTAGAATGGTATATCACCCATAGGCAAAAGGGAACAGCTCTCCACACAGGCCAGGTTTGGTCCATCTTCTCTACATTAAGAAGAGATAGGCTCATTCTGACTCAACCCTTAATCCTGACCAGGTTGTTTGCCATGGAAGATGATTTTTGCTCTCTCAGGTCTTACATAGCTGCCTACATCTTCTCCAGAGATCATTTCTGCATGGAGCTTTGAGGTTCTCAACAGATGGAAGATCCACTGCATTCCTGTATTGTAAGACCAACACTGTCCCTGCTCTTCTGTAAACATAGATGTGAATTGGAGTCATGAGAAAACCCACGAACCTATGGGATAGCCTCTGCAGAACTTTAAAGAATTCACTTGACCCAAATGATCCCTATTCTCACTTAATGGAGGTCAGGAACCTTACAGAGGAAGGCGAGAGACTCTATCCACCATGACAGTTCTTTTGTCCATTTTGGTTTTGGATGCACACATGGGATTTTTCTTTAGACCCATCATGTGCTGTGAATCTAAGCCACAGCCTCACATAGGGCCAAGAGGCTGATTCAGACACATCCATTTCCAAAGCAATTAACCGAAGAGGCACAGGTAATGACCATTCAATTCCATTTGAAAACTATTTTCTTCAGGCTTCACAAAGTGTGGCCTGAGGCAAAGACCTTCCTGACATTCAGGGCAACAGAATAGGTAAGCAAAAGGCCCAAAGCAGGGTTTCTCCACTGAGACTTTCTTGGGCATACTGATATCTGAGTTTTCTGAGATACTCACCATTCCCATCAGCTATCCAGTACATGGCCATGTCACAGAGATTGAGGTGGTACATATCTTGGACACAAAATCATGAGCGTATTCTGGAGAGTGTCCAGAATTCAGGAAGAAAACAGGAATTTAGAAAGATAGCAGGAGTTGCCCATCCATACTGCAAGCTGCAGTCCATTCATAAATTGCACAGGATGAATGCTTTGAAGCTTTCTCGTAGACAGGACACATCCATTGATGCATTCTCTTTTCTACTGTCTACAATCAGGGACACAGTATGATATATAGACACAGAAACACTCACGTTGTCAAAGGACTTACTAGAAACAGTCCACTCCAAAACAAACAAACCAGCTTTCCTAACTATTCTCAGAACATGAGACAAAACCACAAACTCACACTCACACCCAAAAAGGCACCTCTTTCCCCAAAGTAGGTCTGTGTCTATCCGGAGTGTCCTCTGACTTGTGGGCCATACTATGTTCCCCAAAAATGTGTGTCCTGTCTCCGATCTGGTCTCTTTAGCAAACTCTGTGAAGTTGTCAGGAGCCCGTGGTGAGAAACTACCTGCTTTCTCTGGAAAGGCCAGTCTTCATTGTTTCCAGGCATTTGGCTGTCCTCACATCAGTAGGTACCAAGAAAGAGTGACTCTGTTTTGTTAAATCCAAACAAGTGAGCCCACTGGGACATGGAGTGGGTTTGACTCTGTGTGCCTGGTTTCCTGGATCCCAAGATCACAGACTTTCATCACCAATAATGTAAGGTGAGGTCACTTCCTTCAAGATCTGAATGAAGTCACTGCCTTGGAAACCACTTTGTTTTAACAGTTGCTTCCAAGGTTCCCAAAAGATGGAGTCTGCCTCTACTTGCTGTGACTCATTCATAAGTTAGAATGGTATATCAACCATAGGCACCGGGGAACAGCTCTCCACACAGCCATGGTTTGGTCCATCTTCTCTACATTAGGAAGAGAGAGGCTAATTCAGACACATCCCTTCAACCTGACCAGTTGTTTGCCATGGAAGATGACTTTTGCTCTCTCAGATCCTTCATACCTGCCTACACCTACTCAAGGGATTATTTCTGCAGGGACTTTTGAGGTTCTCAGCTGGTGGATGATACCCTACCTTCCTGGATTTTAAGACCAACTCTGTCCCTGCTCTTCTGTAAAGTGAGATTGAGGGAACAGTGTATGGTTAGTGTTAATAGCATGTTCGATTTGGGTTAGGAGTCATTCTGCTGGATGAATTATGGTATTGGGAACCTGTGATATTTATAAGAATATAAATGTGAAATATATGTATGAGATCAGAGATCTAGGAAAGATTTGAAGCCCAGAAAGGCATTGGGCCCTTGATTGGTATACTTAGATTGAATTATGTTCTGTACCGAGGTCTCTGATAAATCGATATACAATGGCATAGGACCCTATACCTCGGATGATTGAAAGTAGAAGAGAACATCCAGTCAAAAAGGGATAGTCTGTAGGATTAGGAAGATAGTCAGTAGGTTTAGGAAGAAGAGTGAGTCTCGGAGTTGGACCAAAAGATCTTTAGCAATTGGTTTTCAGTTAGAGGGTGAATGTAAATGTCAGCACATGTGAAGAGACAGTCACAATGATGAACTGGGAAAAATATGTAGGAAAGCAGATATCAATAGGGGCATTAGGAAATCAGGAAAAGTATAAAGTGAGTGATAGGATTAGATATTTTCAACAGGCTTGAGGTTAAATATATAATCTTAGGAAGAAACAAATATGTAGTAACCAATAGGATTGACATTTGAGAGCAGTAGGCACCCTGGACATAGATGCTTTTAGTAATCCATGGTCACTTTCCATTTAGGCTTTGGTACAATCATATGTGTGACCTTTGCATTTTGTGTCCAGAATACTACTGTGGTAAAATGTTTATGTAGATCAGGTGACATAAGTATTTCTTCCACCATAAAGGGGAGTAATATTCTGGAAACTTATAAATTAGTACTGGGGATACAAATAGGTGTACCCTGTGTTGATGATTATTGAGATGATGCATGAATAGACCATATTGTGAATAAAGTATGTAACTGGATCCAACATTAAATAATGGATTGAGTTTGCATCTGAAAATATATTGGAAATCTTATATTGATATATATACCATCATTCCAACGAGTTATATATGCAATGGTATTATTAGGGTTATGGTTTATCGTGAAGAGTGAGTTTTGCTTCAAAAATGATTATGGAATCGAAAATAATGTGTTTAGAAAGAAGTCTAGTGAAAAGACCAGTAAAGAAACATGGAGGAATACATGTGTTCTGAAGTAGTAAGTAATTGAAAGTGAACCAAATGCCAAAAAAATTTGTGAAGTTGTGGATGAAAAAATACATCCTATGATGTCCATAAACTGAAGAAATAGTAATGTACCAGTGTTGAGTAAAAATGAACTTCAAATTACACATCATGTCCCATAGCAATCTACTTGCATTGATGTTAAACTGGGTCAGTTACTGTAGAAATATTAGGATTTTTAAGCACCATCCACTGAACTTAGTTTTCAGTAGTAGGAAACCAAAATATATTTCAGGTGTATGAATATTACTGAGAATAATCTTGTGAAAATTTGAATTTAAATGAAAATAAATGAATATGAATGAATTTAGGGAGTGTATAATAAGACACATATTTTTCATATTTTTTTAAAATCTGTAGAATATACACACACACACACGCACACACACACACACACACATGCACACACACACACATTAATATTTAGCAATATATATGCCAATCGATATTCATCATGAAATATAATTCATTCACAAATCCAAAAATATTCATTTTACTGAACATGGATTTATGTATAGTGTTTTTCACTAGGAAGCTCACCCATAGGTGGAATTTTCAGTTCCATCATTATTTAGGGAGAGTCATCTCTTCTCACAATTTTTATATTCCAAAGTCAGTGATCTTACAAGAATGTACGTGTGATACCAGGTAGGATATTGTATATGCATAAAAAAATTACATGTGCTGAATAGGATACAGAGAAAGGGAGACAGGAATTTACATATGTGATAACTTTAAAAAATCATGGAGAAATATTAAAATGAAAAGTTTACTAAATTTAAAACACATACTCTTGATAAAGAGGAAGACAAATACAAATATACACCATGCTTCCTATAAAAGGACTGTACTTCTATTCAGTTAGGTTTTTTTTTCTCCATGATATTAGGATTAGTAGTCAGAGTCTAGTAGGGTATGGGTTAGTGTCAGGGATTCAGTATTTCAAATGGAAAATAGGAAAATGAATCTAATGTGTATGCAAACATGTGATACACAAAAATCTTCCCTCTCTTATCCAGAAAAATACCTTGACATAACCATCGCTAAAAGTAAGACACAATTAGAGGAGAGGAGTTAGAAAACCTGTGAATACATATGTGGAATGAAAAATGCTCAGGAGTTCACAACACTGGAGGTGGTAAAACAGTTTACAAAAGTATGGGAGAGGGTAAACACTCCAGAAACATGGAGCTGTGCTGACCTAAAGACTTATTGAGAAACTTCCTCTGAGGTTAGGCACAAGAAATATATGTATGGCAATATGTAAATCAATGGTTCTGCAACTGATGTGATTCTGCAATCTGTATATGGAGTAAAAATGGGAGCTCATATCCCACTTGAATCAAAGTGTGAAATTTGATATATCAAGAAGTATGTACTGTTTTGAACAACCTACAATAAAAATTAATTAAAAAAAGAAAAAGAAATATATGTAATTGTCAGGAGATTTAGCTTCGTTTGTAGTGACACCAAAAATCTGGGTCTGCATCTATGTGACCTGGAGGACATGGTTCTTTATTTTGTAATGAACATGAGGCAGCAGGTCTGAATTCTCCCTTTGTAGGTAAACTGTTGCCACTGGGAGCTAAGTGTCTTCCCGTGTGTTCTGTGAAGCCATTTGGTCATCCTCCACTTTTCAGGGTGTTTCTTACTGCTGCACTGATAATTTGGTATTTGCTTCACGAAACACAATATGTTCAACTGGGACACAATGCTGGAGGGAGTCCTGTCATGTGTGGTTGGTCAGGGTCGGCAAGAGAATGTACGAACCAGGCTTCTATCCCACATAGCTTTCCCCTTGACTATAGCAACCTGATTCTGAACATTGCCCTGAAACCTCTACATATAACAAGATGCCTTTACATATAAAGGTCTGCTGCCTGCACCATGTCAGTCGCAAGATTTGGAAGCCAATGGAAGATCCAGGTGGTCCTACCAAAAATATTTATTTACACACCTATAGTCCACTGCTCTACGCCCACTACCCAGCAGTCTCCAACTTACTGGCATCTCTGTTCTACACCATTTTCACGAAACTCAGTCAATCAAGGCACTGTTTGTTATACTCATGATCAGCAACAGGATATCTTAAGCTTATCCAGTGCCACCTGGTCATGGGGATTTCAAAAATTTCATGGTATTAATCTAGTCATTTTTCAAGGATGAAGTTGGAGGCACTGTGGGTTTCATTTAATTCAGGAACCATTAAATGGTGAGGAAGCTCATTTCAATGTAAGCTCTGGAGAACACTCACAGGCAAGCCTTCCCAAAGAGTGGCCAAAAGGACACATGAATCCAGGCCCATTGAGGTATACAATGTGAGGTCCATGTGTGTTTGGACTCTCAACTATGGCTACCAAGTCTTTAAGAATTAAATCATGTGATATCCTGGCTCAGAATCCCTGAGCTCTGTGGAAAGCCATCCTGGGCCTAGATCTCAGTTTCCAAAAGCGATTCTCATGCGTGGTCTCCTAAAATCCCAACACTATTCATGGCAATACTTCTCTGAGGTCAGTTCCAGAACTCAGTCTCTAAAGGGAATCACACCAGAGTTCAAGCCCTGGTGGACCCAGTCATCTCTTCCAACTACCACACAAATTACCACAATTAAAACAAGAACCCTCCCATATGGCCCTCATCTTCTTTCATATAGACACTCATCATAATCTGGCTGGAGGTTTCCATGAGGAGTGCAGACCAAGACAGTGTCCCAAATAATCTCCTTTGCCCCTCATTTGCCTAAAGTCAAGGTGGCCTGGACACCCATCCTGTGAACCAAAAGTGATCAAATAGGCCTGCCGTTAATACCGCTCCAATTTGAGGACTACTGTCTGTGGGGTTTAGATTCTTTATGTGAATTTTAGTCATGAGAAAACCCAAGCACAATGCGCTAGCCTCTGCAGGTTTTGTAGAACTCTTTTGACCCAAAGGATCCCATTCTCACTTGATGGAAGTCAGGAACCTTACAGAGGAAGTCGAGAGACTTCATCCCAATAATTGCTCTTTTGGCGAATTTTCTTTTGGATGCACACATGGTAACTTTCTTTAGATCCATCAGATGCTGAGAATCTAAGCCACAGCCACACACAGGGCCAAGGGCCTGATTCAGACACATCACTTTCCAAAGCAATTAAGGAAAGTGCCACAGGTATGCCCATTCATTTCCATTTGAAAACTGTTTTCCTCAGGCTTCACAAAGGGGTGGCCTGAGGCAAAGACCTTCCTGACATTCAGAGCAACAGAACAATAGGTAAGCAAAAGGCAGAAAGCAGGGTTTCTCCTCTGAGACTTTCCTGGTCACACTGATATCTGAGTTTTCTGAGATGCTGGCCATCCCCTACAGCTATCCAGTACATGGCCATGTCACAGAGCTTGGAGGTGGTACATATCTTGGACACAAAACCATGGGCCTATTCTTGAGATTGGCCGGAATTCCGGACAAAAATAGAAACTTAGGAAGGTAGCAGGTGTTGCTCATCGATAAGGCAAGCTACAGTCCATTCATAAATGGGGCAATATGAATGCTGAGAAGATTTCTACTAGACACGACACATCCATTGATGGATTCTCTTTTCTAATGTCTACAACCACGGAAACAGTGGAATACACAGACATAGAAACACTCGCCCTGTTGAAAAGACTTACTAGAAACAGTCCACTTCAAATGAAACAAACCGACTGTCCTTCCTATTTCTCAGAAAATGAGACAAAACCACAAACCCACAACCACACCCACAAAGGCACCTCCTTCCCCTCATTAGGTCTGTGACTATCCAGAGTGTTCTCTGACTTGTGGGCCATAATATGTTCCCCCAAAATGGCCTTTCCTGTCTCAGATTGTCTCCTTGGCCAACTCTGTGAACTTCTTAGGAGCCAACGGTGAGCTACTACCTGCTTTCTCATGAAAAGCCCTGCATCCGAGCTTTCCTGGCATTTGGCCTTCCTCACATCTGTAGGTACCAAAAAATACTGACCCTGTCCTTGATAAATCCAAACAAGTGAGACCACTGGGACTGGGACTGGGACTGGCTCTGTGTGCCCTGGCTTCCTGGGATCCCACGTTCAGAGAGTTCCATCACCAAGAAAGTGAGGTGAGGTCACTTCCTTCCTGAACTGAATGAGGGCACTGTCTTGGCAGCCACTTTGTCCTAACTGTTGCTTCCAAGGGTCCCAAGAGATTGAGGCTGCCCCTACTTCCTGTGACATTTTCACAAGTTAGAATGGTATATCAACCAAAGGCACCCAGGAATAGTTCTCCACACAGGCCTGGTTTGGTCCATGATCTCTACATTAAAAAAAATCTGATTCAGACACAACCTTTTATCCTGACCGGGTTGTTTGCCATGGAAGATGACTTTTGGTCTCTCAGGTCCTTTATTGCTTCCTACATCTTCTCCAGGGATCATTTTGGCATGGACCTTTGAGGTTTTCAGCAGGTGGAAGTTGTTCTACATTTCTGTATTGTAATATCAACTCCTTCCCTGCTCTTCTGTAAAGTTAGATGAGGGAACAGTGTCCGGTTATGGTTAAAAACATGCTCGATTTGGGTTAGAAATCATTTTGCTGGATGAATGATCGTATTGGGAACTTGCTATGTGTAGAAGAATATATAGGTGAAATATATGTATGAAAAAAGAAATTTAAATCTGATTTGAAGCCCAGAAGGGCATTGGGCCCTTGATAGGGATACGTGGTGTTGAATTACGTTCTGCAGAGTTGTCTCAGATAAATCGATATACAATGGCATAGCACCTTGTACGTTGCATGAATTAATGTAGAAGGAACATCAAGTCAAAAAGGCATAGTCGGTAGTGAAAGGTTAATAAAATTAATAAAATAGGTACTTGTCACTTCCTGTTGTTCTGTATGCTTAACAAAACACTGTTGAAATCTTGAGAAATGTTTGCTAATCTGTTCTAGAATGTACTGTTCCCAACAGCCGAACTGCAGAATGTACTCCCTCACTCGGTGTCATGCAAACCGCCCACTCGCCCTTACCCATCACTGAACTTCCCTCTCTTCCCTCTCCAAGGAATGTATATAAGCTCTGCTTAAGCTGTTCTCAGAGGTCTCTGCTCTATTTAATTTAGCTCTGAGCTCCAGCATGCTGGACCACAAATAAACCCTTTGCTGTTGCATGAGACAGTCTCTTGGTAGTATCTTCCTCTGACACTCGCCTGACCTTTACATATTGAGGTTCCACTGAGTTCCAGCAGTGGTGGACGAGAGACCCCAACGGGCTCCTCTTGGAGCAAGTAAGGCGCCTCTTTCTGGTTTCAGGTTTCTTGTTAGGGCTTGGCAAAATTGCTGGCGATGAAGAGCCTGGGCTCTATCGAAGGTGGCTGAGAGACATGTCACAGAGACAAAGGGCACCTCTCTGGAGGACCCCGCAGAGAACTTGGGAAATCAAGGAACAATAGTATTCTCGACTCAGTGATATTTTCTTTTAGATTCGTTATTGCCATACCATTGGGTTTGCCGGCTACTCATTCCTGGTCTCAGTGTTGGACGTTCATTGCCTGTCTTTATGGTCTTGTCTTATCTGTGTCGTGTGTCCTTGCTTTTACTGTTTGTGGAACTTTCATTATGGAACAGAGCACGTCAATGCCTCTGTCGCTGACCCTTGATCACTGGACCAAAGTCCGCTTAAGGGCTCAGAATCTTTCTTTTTTTAGTAAAACGCTGGACCTGGCAGAATCTCTGTGCCTCAGAATGGCCCATCTTTGGAGTCGTATGGCCCCTAGAAGGATCTTTCTACTTCCCACTAATTTAAAAAGTCAGAGGTATTGTCTTTCAGCCAGTGCCACATAGCCATCCAGATCAACAGCCATATATCTTAACTTGGCAGGACCTCTGCAAATCTACTCCTCCATGGGTGAAGCCTTTCCTTGCCCCTACCTCTGCTCCTACTCCTTCCCCATAATCTCTCAAACCCTCTCAACCTCCTCCTCCTCCACCCTCTGTTCTCCCTGAGTCACAGATTTGACTCTACTGGACTCTTCTCCCCCTCCTATCCCCTGCCCTCGTCCCCTAACACACAACACACTCTAAGTGATTCTGCTGCTGCTGACTAAGCCTCTCTACCATTGGAGGAAGCTAAGCCGGTAATAGGATCTGACAATGGACCGATGTTCATGACCCAGGTAAGTCAGGGGTTAGCCAGGAACCTGGGGATTAATTGGAGTTAAATTGTGCTTATAGACCACAGAGTTCAAGACAAGTAGAAAGAATGAATAGAACCATTAAAGAGACCTTAACGAAATTAAGTTTACAGACCAGCATTAGATTGTCTATGCTCCTGCCTTATGCAATGTTTCATGCAAGAAAAAATCCCTTTGTTTCTTTGAGTAACCTTACCACGTGTGAAATTCTTTATGGTGGCCCTCCTCCAGTAGGGGACCTAAGCCCAACTGTAAGACCTAAAGATCCTTTCCACACCCCCTTGCTTGACAGACTTAAAGATCTTGAAAGAACTCAGTGATACCTGTGAAAACAGCTGGCCACTGCCTACCCAACTGGGAACAAGGGATTCCACATCCATATCAAGTAAGAGATTTCATCTATGTAAGATGATATCAGGTGTCATCCCTGGTACCCCGCTGAAAAGGACCATACCAGGTGCTATTATAACACCTACAGTGGTAAACGTAAACAGAATCACTTCCTGGATCCATACCTCTCATCTCAAGCGGCTGCCTGTACAGAATCTTTCTGGAAACTGAAAAGACTGGTAAAAGTTTCAAATTGTGTATTTGCAATGTGAATAAGGTTATATACTCTCCCCTTGGCTACAAGTAGTCCTAACCCTCATCAGCCCATTAACCAGTGATGGCTGATCACAAATCCTACTGGAAAAGAAGTATGGTCTATCTCACATACAGCCCCCTTAGGGACCTGGTGGCCATCTCTCCACCCAGACATTTGTTAGCTGGCTATAGGTATTTCCTATTGTGATATCACTGATGAAGAGGATCCCACTAAAATACCATTAAATCCCTTCTGTACCATAGATAATGGAAACAAACATTATGGATGTAGGGACACGCGAGCCAGATGCAGGTTGGCTGGTCTAGATTACTAAGTTTGCCTGGCAGACTATCAAAGCCACAAAGAGTAATGGCTGTGTGGGGGAAAAGCCGACTTTTTCTGTATGTCATGGGAATGTGTGCATACAGGGGCTGCCTGATGGAACCCCAATTCTTCATCAAATTCAGTACACAGCATTGGCCACATTACCAATTAGACAACCAAAACTATGGCACCCAGAGGGGTCTCTAGATCCTCAAATTTTGCGTGACCTTTTTAACTTCTGCAAGTGCTCAAAAGAGTGAAAGGAAATTCCCCTATGTGGAAGCCTTTCCCTCCCTCACTCACATCCTGAACTATGCTTCTCCAATAGATCATTATCCTCAGCCTTCTGCTCCAGACCCTCTGCTGTCACTCCCATCTCAGCAACTTGATTTCTCCCTCCAATAACTAGATCAGAAACCCAAAGCTCCACCAGTTCTCAGGCCATCGCCCCCTTGCTGAGGTAGCAGGTACATAGGTACCGCTCCACCGACTCATTCCTCTCATCTCCTGTCAGTGCCCTCACCGGGTCCCACCAGGTCCTCTTACCAGCTAACCCAATGCTCAAACGAGCTGAGGAGAGCCCTGAGACCCTTATCCAAGATGTAATATAATTGGCCTTTAAAGTTGCTTTGTCATCACTGAAAACAAGTTATAAAATTTAAAGTCCCTCACAGGATTTTGGGATCCTCACTCCCGTCTTTCACTCTGCTCTACCTGATCTACTGCTCAAGTTTGCTGCTAGGAAATTCCCAATACCCTTTCGCATTATTCTTTTACATCTCTCTTTTCCCTCATTCTCAGATCCTCGGAGGTGCTCTCAGCCCCTCCTTCCCCGTCTTTCCCCCTCTGTACCAGGCCCACAGAAAAGTCTTAAATGACCTTCTTCAGAAGTCTTCACCATGGCTGAGTTTTGAACTTTCAGCAAAACAGTCCAATAAAGACTTTAATGTAGATAAACTTTCTCTTTCGTATTGCCCTGTTCTACTTGGCCACTGGCTAAAAATCTCAGTACTTCTAAGCTAGACAACCCCTAACTAGTTTTTCACAAAATATGTGAACAAGTCCTCTGGCCTTCAGCTGGGGCTTCACAGAGATGGCTACATTTCTAAGATAAAGAAATTACCAACCGGGCTCCATGGTAACAGCTGGCAGGGGGAAAATAAGAAAGGGAAGAAAAAGCTCTACTCCTCCCAGGTGTCCTTGAAAAGTTTAACTTGCCCAGAACAGAAGGAAAAACAGAAACAAATACTGCTTTTTTAAACTTCTGAAGACTGTGAAATTCTGAGCCCCATCCCTTATATGTTGGGTACAAATTTCTGAAACTACCTAAACTTGAGTTTCAGTGGATTAATTGATTACAATAGAAGCAATGCCCTCTGAATCCGGTTGCAACCAAATAGGACTGTTTCCCTCTCTTGAGTGCTATCTTAGGTGCCTTGCTTTGTCAGTGCCTACAACAGCATAATTCTATATACTTAAACATCGTTTATGTTTTCATGAAATGATCAAGATATGTGATAAATTGTGTAATGGTGCAGATGTTTCCCAGAGTGCTCTATCATGATGCAGGTTCATTTGAAGATCAAATAGGGGGGGCATACAACCGGTTTCCACTGGGAACATATATCCCTCACTTTAGCCATACTATTAGGAATAGGAGTTGCTGCACGGGTGGGCAGAGGAACCAGTGGCACTGTCCATGGGACACAAAAGATGACCCAATTAGAAGCAGCAATAGAGCAAAAGTAAGATATTAAAAACCTCCTTCAGGGCTTTGCATGAAACTTTAAACTCTCTCTCTGAAGTTGTTTTACAGAACAGTTGAGGGTTGGACCTCCTCTTCATTAGAGAAGGGGGCCTTTGTGCTGCATTGAGGGAAGAATGTTGTTTTTATGCTGACTATACTGGAGTCGTAATAAAATCTATGAGTAAATTTAAAAGACACCTTGAAGAGCATCAACAAATGAGAGAGGGCCCAAAAGGGTGGCTTGAGTCTTGGTTCACACAGTCCCCCTGGTTAACTACGTTTTTATCAACCCTGGCCGGTCCAATAATATCCTCATATTATTGCTAACTATAAAACCCCTGTTTGCTCAACCGTGTAATGTCTTTTCTCCAGGCTCAGATTGGAGGAGTTAAACTTATGGTAATACCCCACTAGCAGACATTGAATGTGACACCCTCCAATGATCATTTTTATGATTAAAATTAGCCAGAAGAAGAAGTGGGGAATGAAATATTAATAAAATAGGTACTTGTCACATCTTGTTTTTCTGTATGCTTAACAGAACACTGTTGAAATCTTGAGAAATGTTTGCAAAACTTGTTCCCGGAATGTTCTATGCCCAGCTGCCAAATTGCAGAATGTACTCCCTCTCCCAGTTGCATGCAAACCGCCCACTCGCCCTGACACATCAATACAATTCCCTCCCTTCTCTCTCCAGGGAAAGTATATAAGCTCTACTTCAGCTATTCTCAGGGCTATCTGCTCTATTCAGGTGAGCTCTGAACCCCAGCATTCTGCACACCCAATAAACCCTTTGATGTTGCATGAGATAGCCTGTTGGTAGTCTCCTCCTCTGAAGCTCGCACCACGTTTACTTGGATGATTGAATGTAGAAGAGAACATCCAGTCAAAAAGGGATAGTCTGTAGAATTAGGAAGACAGTCAGTAAGTTTAGGAAGAAGGGTGAGTATAAGATTTGGAACAAAAGTTTCTTAGCAATAGGATTTCGATTAGAGACTGAATGTAAATGTCAGCACAAGTGAAGAGTCAGTCACAATGATGAAGTGGGGAAAATATGTAGGAAAGCATATATCAATAGAGACATTACAAAATCAGGCAAAGTATAAAGTGTGTGATAGGATTAGACATTTTGAACAGGGTTGAGTTTAAATATATAATCTTAGGAAGAAACAAATATGTAGTCACAAATAGGATTGACATTTGAGAGCATTGGGCAAATTTCAGGTGGATGAATATTTTGAGAATAATCTTGTGAATAGTTGATTATAAATCCCACATACATGAACATGAATGAATTTAGGGAGTGAATATAAGAC